>NC_055996.1:97694804-98025767 GCF_018446385.1 Zingiber officinale
ATACCAGAGGTTGATTCAGTTTTAACATCTGGCGAAGTTCTAGAATTGATAAAGGTTTTGCATGTTCCATTCATTTTGTTACTTCAATTTCTGGGTCACACAAGTCATCGATGTCTACTTTCTGGACCATGCAAGTTATCAGCTGTCCTAACTTTTTCAATTTCTTGTGCAGTTAAAATCAATGGATTTCAAGGCTTTGAAAGAAGCTCCTCTGGATAGCATGTAAGCTTGCTCTTGATTTTCTCTGTAGCTTTTAGAGAACAGTGACCTTTCATGTTTGTATATATTATTTATTGTGGAAAGGCTTTTTAGCAAGCTCCCTTTAGAAAGTTTATGAAATATGAAATTTCTATTGTCTGTCCAGTAGATACCTACTGCAAGCATTTCATTTTGGTTTGTCAGGTTTGTTAATGTCGATGAAGAGGGACACCTTTATGGGGTCTCAGGTGGTTCTGGAGGATATGCAGAAACAGTTTTTCGCCATGCTTCTAAAAGTCTTTTTGGAGTAGATATTCATGGACCACTTGAGTTTAGAACTATTCGCAATTCAGATTTCCAGGAAGTGACATTAGAAGTATGTTTCTAATCTCTTTCTTTGTAGTTGTTTAACTTTAACGTTTGCACTCTTAGGGCCCTTTTCTCTTGTTTCATTTTTCAGGTGGACGGTAAGACAGTTTTGAAGTTTGCACTGTGCTATGGATTCCGGAATTTGCAGAACATTGTAAGGAAGATCAAAATTGGGAAGTGTGATTATCATTTTCTTGAAGTTATGGCATGTCCATCAGGTGCTCTATTTGGTGACATTTGCTATGTTTTGCTTCAATTGAAGTTTGACTTAAGGTTTTTGACGATGTTTTATTCTCTTTATCAGGCTGCCTAAATGGTGGTGGCCAAATAAAACCAAAGGCTGGCCAGTCCGGAAAAGAACTAATCCAGCTATTGGACTCTGTGTATATGCAAGATGTAAGTTCCCTTATGAAGGATTTTTTGTTGAGAGTTTTCATTAATAATGAAATTCCAGTTGCATACTGTTTAGGATAATAAATTTATCCAAGTGAGCCAGCTTTATTCTTATTTTTGTCTCTTAATCAAAATAACAAAGTTTGATGGCTCCAATGCTGATCTGTTACTCACTGGAGGTTTGATCAGTATAGTACCTGGTACTGATTTCACCTCATCCCTTGTTGGTTTTATCAACTTTCATGACCAAAGTGGGTTGGATATAATCGCATTTGAGTGATTGAACTATTGACCAAAGTGGGTTGGATATAATCACATTTGAATGGTTTAATTTGTTCATGTATTTTTTTCTTTATGATAACTTTCATTAGATTGATCAAGGTATGAACATAATATAGCAATTTAGAGCTATTGCAGCTCCAAGAGGTCCGACAACCATATTTTATTTGACAAAATGTTATGCAAATGTGGTGAAAACTGATGTAATTGTCTCTATTTGTTAAAGATGTAATTTGTGTGGTTTTTTCCATTAGTTCCGGAACACTGTTAAATATAATTTGGTTGAATATTGGACAAGTGGACAGTAGCGACACAAGACTTCATCTTGTAACATGCAGTGATTTAGTAAATGCCCTTTGCGCTATTATTTGACATTTACCCTTGTTAATTGCCAGGTAGATGTTGCAGACCCGTTCAGTAATCCAATTGTGAAAAGATTGTACGATGAATGGCTAGAATATCCCGGTTCAGAGAAGGCGAGACAGTATTTGCATACGGAGTATCATCCTTTGGTCAAGAGTACAGCTTCTCAGCTGCACAACTGGTGATTGTTTCTTTTTTTTTACGGTACTTGGGATTCTATATTCCAATTTCCACTGGGGGACCTGAAGGTGGTGTTCCTATAGTCCACAACCTGTTCTAACCTGCAAAATGATCGAAGGTGGTGCTGCAATAAACAAAATGTGTTCTGACATATAAAATGATCACCATACTATACCAGTACTCCATGTTAACCTTAATGTAGTGTAGAATCAATTTTCCTAGAGTAGATATTTTGTTCTCGTCAAATATGTTTCTAGAATCTTTTTTGTAAAGTGGAAGCATCGTCTACGCATGTATAAAATTTTTGGCCTGTCGTTTTTTTTTTAATCCTGTATAAGATTTGACGCTGATTATTGATACTAGAACAGCAGTTATGTAAAGCTACCAAAAAGATAGATTGCAAGTATTGGAAGCAATGTGCCTACTCCAAGCACTCCCTATTGGATTTCCAGGAAACAACATGCTCAGCTATTTTCCACACAAAGGGCTCACCTCGAGCATTCCCCAGTGGATTTCGATAACTTCATGCTCAACTATTTTACACGGAACGCCAATCTGATAGTGTCATCGATAAAGGAAAAAGGGCCAGGTAATCTGTTAAGCTAGTCGGATGAAGTGAACATAGTGATCAAGTCAATCATATCAGGCGATGACAGTTGACTAATTGAGCTGAGACCTGTCAAGAGAGCTGAAACAACTGTAGTTATTCTTTTGTCGTGGCAGCCAAAGGCAACTGTAGTGTGAACATCGCATTCTTGAGACCAACCATGGAGTGAAAGGATGGTAAGCCTTTACTTGGTGCTGCGTCGGCTGTTTCAGGTCTCCACTTGATCAAGCGATCAGCACTTCTGCCATCAATATGTTTGTTCTTCCAATGTGGAGCTATTGATTTGGTCGCTTCGCCTTCTAGAAGCGGAGAAAATGAATGTGATGCAAACAAGAAATTAATGGTCATTATGGATTTCAGTCTTATTATTTCTCCCACAAGTAGACTGTAGATTATGGAATCTCGGCGGTAGACGGCCACTCCGGCAAGTAGATGAAAGTGACCTTATCTCCGAGACTTTTTCTCATGCCTACGGTAAGAAATTCAACAGCCCCACTACATTCTGCTCATCAACTCAACATCATTGCCAAACTACACTAGACTTTCTGAGTTCTGGCCTTAATATTTCAATATCCTACATGACCAATCGCCCACCGGCAGAAGAAAGCAATATCTTTCAAGTCCTTGTCGAGAATTAGAAGATGACAATATGTCAAAGTCCAAGTAGGAGGTTGCCTGTTGCCCCCGGCGTGGCATACCGTTTGATAGATTAATCAAGTATTTATGATTTGATTCTCAATTATGACACATTGTAAAGTATTTTTTTTCAATGGGATAAAAAATATAGGATGTTTTGAATTTATCTTCGTGGCCCGCCGGTGGAAGCTTTCTAACTGGATATCTAGATTAAAATAAATAAATAAAAGATTGCTTGTGAAGATGAAGGTTATATACCGAACTGGCAAAATATCTCAGGAATTGTTGAAGTAATAATATCTTCAATTTTCACAAGAACGCACCTACTACGATGACGGTGAGAGGCTGTGAATCTTGATACCTAATTATATATATATATATAAAATCGAGACTCTTCAGCTGTGCTTCGTCTTGAGAAGAACATGAGCAGCACGCTGATGCACCGCCGCCGCCGCTACTTTTTCATGCTTTGCTGGCTCACGAGCCATGCCTTGTGTTCTACGGAAGCAGTAAAAGTGGTCTCCGAGGGGTGCTCACCGGCGGAGAGGGACGCCCTCTTGCTGCTGAAAGCTGGGATCCGCAACTCTTCCGCCCTCCTCTCTTCGTGGGCGGCCCAAGCAGACTGCTGCGCGTGGAGCGGCGTGGTGTGCCGCAACAGAACCGGCGACGTCCGTGTGGCGGAGCTCAACCTCCAGAACCCAAACGCAGAGCAAACCAACGAGTACGACACGGCTCTGAGTGGTGAGTTGCTGAACCCATCCCTGTCGTCCTTAACTGCTTTGCGAAGCTTGAATCTCAGTTACAACGACCTGGGCGGCGCTCCCATCCCGGCTTTCGTCGGCTCCCTCCGCCAACTGAGGGTCCTCGACCTGCGCTGGTGCAACTTCGCCGGAAACCTCCCTCCTCATCTCGGCAACCTGACAAACCTTCGCTACCTCGACCTGAAGTCGAATTCTTTTCTCCAGGACCGTCCCAGAGTCGACAGCAGCCTGGACTGGCTCAAGGGCCTTTCTTCTTTGACCTATCTCGACATGTCCGACGTGGACCTCAGCGCCGCCGCCTACAATTGGGTGTCGACGATCAACTCGCTGCCTGCCCTGCGACAACTCAAACTGTTCCTTTGCAACCTCGACGTCCCTCCTTCTCTCGACCTCGAACTCAACCTCACTTCTCTTACCACACTCGACCTCAGTCTCAACAGATTCCACTCCACTTTCCCGAACTGGCTGTGGAATCTCACCGGCCTCCTGTCTCTTCAGCTCGGTTATTCAGGGCTTCAAGGTCAACTGCCCCCTGAAATCGGCAACTTGATCAACCTCGTGAACCTTGACCTTTCTCTGAACTCGCTGCACGGCCCTCTACCTACCTCAATATGGAAACTGAAGAATCTAGCAAATCTCGACCTGAGCTTCAACTTTCTCGGAGATTCTTTGCCGGCGGGGATTATGAACCTATCGAGCTTATCGACACTGAACCTTGCTAATTGTTCGCTCACTGGTCCGATACCCACCGAGTTAGGCAATTTGACTACTCTAAAGTATCTCTACCTCGACCTTAATTCACTTTCCGGACGAGTACCGGTGGAGATCGGGAAGCTCCTCGATCTCGCTCAGCTAGACCTCTCTGCTAATTCCCTCCGAGGTAACATCTCTGAGTTCCACATCTCCAACCTGACCAAATTAAAGTGCCTGTTCCTGTTCGATAACCCCCTCCTAACCGTGTCGATAGACTACGACTGGATCCCTCCTTTTCAACTTCATGTCGTTGACTTTAGTTCATGTGTGTCGGGTGGTAGATTTCCCGGCTGGCTCCGTTGGCAACATTCCATCAAGAGTATCAATCTGTACAATACCGGCATCGAGGACACCCTGCCTGAATGGTTTTGGAACTCTTCTTCTTCCACTATTTTAGCCGTTGACTTCTCCCGCAACAAAATTAGTGGTGCTCTACCGACTTCCTTGGAGAGTTTGACCCAACTATATTACCTAAATCTCGCTTCGAATCTACTCGAAGGTCCAATTCCTCATTTTCCACCGAGCCTCTCTTTGTTAGACTTATCTTTTAATTTATTTTCAGGGCCACTGCCATCTACTTTATTCACACCGCATTTATCTTACTTGATCCTCTCGCATAACCATATTAATGGAAGAATTCCCTCTGATGTGTGTTATTGTATGCGGCTGGAGCGCTTCAACTTATCGAACAACCAAATATTCGGAGAAATTCCTGGATGTTGGCCGGAGGGCTCACTCCTCAGCTTCGTGCATTTGGGAAACAATATGCTCTCTGGTGAAATTCCTAGCTCGGTTGGCAATTTGACTCGACTCGAGTTCTTGCACTTGAATGATAATAATCTAAGTGGGCGTCTTCCATTCTCATTGCAAAAGTGCAGTCAGTTATTAGTTGTGGATCTCGGCGATAACAAATTCTCTGGAAATGTTCCTGTGTGGATCGGGCAAAGTTGGCTGCAATTGCGTGCTCTTCGATTACGCTCAAATATGTTTGATGGTGATATTGCTCCACAACTCGGGCAACTAAGGGATCTTCAAATTGTTGACCTCTCAAACAATACATTGTCGGGGCCGATACCGGATTCTTTTGGCAATTTCAGTGCATTGATTTCGACATCGGCAAGACCACTCCCTCCATTTTTCACAATGTTTGTCGGAAACGGAGATTATGAGGGAATTGAAAGCATGGCTTTGGTTACGAAAGGAGATCAACTTATATTTTCTACTATTCTTTATCTTGTGAAGACTATAGATCTTTCAAGCAATAATTTATCGGGTGAGATCCCTAAAGAATTAGGATATCTTGCTGGGCTTCATACTTTAAATTTATCGAGAAACTACTTTAGAGGCGAGATTCCAGATGACATTGGAAGAATGACTTCATTGGAGACTCTAGATTTGTCACTTAATCGTCTTTCTGGACGTATTCCTCAAGCTATGTCGGAATTGAATTATCTAAACCACTTAAACTTGTCATATAACAACTTGTCAGGAGAAATTCCCTTCGGAAATCAGCTTCAAACGTTAGATGATGCATCCATTTATATCAGCAATCCTTATCTTTGTGGAGTCTTAATAAACAAGAGTTGCTTCAATGGAAACAATATCAATGCGTCAAGTGAAGAATATGGAATGGCCTCTCAAATGCTATCGATCTACTTGAGCCATGCACTTGGATTTTTGATTGGATTGTGGAGTGTGTTTGTCCTTTTGCTATTCCAGAAAGATTGGAGAAACTCTTACTTTAAAATGATCGATAAAGGTTATGCGGCGACCAAGAGAAAAATGAGGAATTAGATGTTCTAAAAAAGTCGATAATCAATGTAGTAATAGTAAGAAGATATTTTTTTTTGACTTTAGAATTATGAACTTACATTGCAAGACATGTACTATGTCGAGCCATCTGCTCGAGATACTTTGCGATTGAAACAATGTTGAGGTTGTGATGCTAGTGTCAGCTATGCCCATTTTATATAAAACCATTTTTTATTGTTCCTTCCTTCCCTGCTGAAAGCCAACCGAACAATATCCGTTTTCCCTTTCGATCTTGAGATTTATAAACATCAATTCTCGCAAAGTTGTCATGAATAAACAAGCCAAGCCGAGTTTAAGTTTTGGAGTGTTTAAGTTTGTTGATAAGGTAATCGAGCTAAGTTAAATCTAAAATGAATCAAACTATTGAAATGATTATTCAAACTTGGTTTGATTTATTTTTTATGAGCTTGAGCATGATTCAAATTTAGCTGAAGTTTAGTTTATTTAGATGTTATCGAACTCCTAATTTAAGTTTTGGTGATTGAACTTGATAATTGAAGCTTATATGTTAATTTTAATAGTTTATTATTTATTCATGAATATTAACTAACTGAACAGATATGTGTTCAATTTTATTTTTTTAGTTTAATGAGTTGTTCATGAACATTAACGAGCTAAACACATATGTGTTCAAACTTGTTTAATTAGTTATTTAAGCTTATTTATTTAATTGATCTTGTATATATTGAATGAACATAAACAAATTCTTATCAAATT
This sequence comes from Zingiber officinale, assembly GCF_018446385.1. Taxonomy (NCBI): domain Eukaryota; kingdom Viridiplantae; phylum Streptophyta; class Magnoliopsida; order Zingiberales; family Zingiberaceae; genus Zingiber; species Zingiber officinale. The sequence goes on from NC_055996.1 coordinate 97,701,873, forward strand.
AAATATCATATTACAATTTATTTGTAACCATTTAATTTATTTATAGCTCTATTCGTAATTATGGTAACTACCTAGAGAAGCACACTGTCTCCAACAGCCATGGCTGAACATGGTGACATATCTTTTGCTACTGAGGAAGTGAAAACGTAACATTAGCTATAAGAGGATATCTTTTATTCTATTCTTTATTTCGCGAAGAATGGTCTCAATCCCTGATGCTCAGTTTACTTGTACGGACGAAAGTGTAAGGGAATGGAATCAGCTGTGGAAAAATATCCCTACGAGGAGAAGAGAAAATAAAATAATCTCATGGGGAGAGAAAGCGAAGAGAAAAGAATCCATGGGAAGGAAGGGAGGAAGACGACGAAATGGGAATTAAGAAAGGAGGAAGAAGGCGACATGGAAGAGAAACTCAGGAAGAAGGCCCGGCACGCCGTCGTGCTCGCAGGCAGCCTTTGCTCGTGAGGCATATGAAGAACAACGGAAGCCCCATGAGATTCATATTTTGTGCTGCCCGTTAGTTGCCAACCCATTCCCAATCCCCGCTGTGCCGCCTTTATTAGTACGTGCATTCTTTGATAAATTAGTATGTCGGTAAAGAGACAATATTTATAGGACATTTGATATGAATCTAAATTCTTGCAAGTTAATTCTTAGTTTTCGGAATTTTCCATTTGCTGCGGTGGTAGAAAGAAATAAGCAAGATGATCACGGCAGCAAACCGTCAGGGTTGTCACACCCCATCGATGCCTGCACTGCCGAACTTGGCTTTCCGTATTTCCCTAACTCTACCTCAACACTAGTGCCGCAGTCTACAACTACAAGTCTCACGGCGATCCCTGGAGTTTGGGCTTCATGTTGTTCTTGTTGGAACTAATAGATGAAAAAAAAAAATAGAACAGAGAATAATTCTTTCATTATTGATATTTACTAAAACCAATAGACTTATTTATACAAGTTGTCTAAACAATAATGGAAAGATTAAATATGACATACAAGTTATAAGCATAACAATAAATATAATATATTTGGAAGTATTATTTTTTACTATTTGATTCATATCGATTTTGATTATGATGCTGATCTTGATTGTAATCTCAAATATAATAAATCTCAATTAATTGAAATCAATTCGAGATTATTTTCTATTATCATTATTACCCCCGACAAACTCAATGAGAGTATCTGAACGTTGAGTTTGAGTGCTAACTTGGTGAAACGTTGTCTGGATAATGGCTTGGTAAATATATCAATAATTTGATCTTCAGTAGAGATGTAAGAAATTAAAAGTTGTAGAGTCGTCACACGCTCACGAACAAAATAAAAATTAATCTCTACATGCTTGGTACGAGCATGAAAAACAGGATTTACCGCAAGATAGGTTGCTCCAATATTATCACACTAGATTTTAAACGTAGTAGTTGGGGAAAAGTATAATTCAGAAAGAAGATATTGTAGCCAAATAATTTCTGACGCCGCATTAGCTATAACTTTATATTCAGTTTCAGAACTTGAGCGAGAGACTGTAAGTTGCTTTTTAGAAAGCTAGGAAATAAAATTTTACCCAAGAAATATGACATATCTACTAGTAGAACGTCTATCTTCGAGAGATCCAGCCCAATCTACATCACTGTAGGCAATCAACTCTCGTGAGAACTGACGATATAAAAGAAAACCATGTAGAATAGTGTCTTTGAGATATCAAAGAATTCTCTTAACACCTTCCCAATGATGTTCAATAGGAGCATACATAAATTGACAAGTACGATTCACAGCGAAAGCAATATCGGGTCGTATAATGGTAACATATTGTAGGGCAACAACAATACTTTGGCAGATCTGAGGGTTAGACATTGAAGAGGATGATGAAGGTGCAGTGAAACGACCTTCAATGATTGGTATGGAGATAGGAAGTGCATCATCTATTTTAGCTCGTTATAGAAATTTAGTAATATATTTGCTTTGAGAGAGAAGACAACCTTCAGAATGTGAGAGAAACTTTATGCTAAGGAAAAAACAAGCATTGCCAAGATCCTGAATATGAAACTCTTGATGAAGAAGATGGAGTAAAGTAGTTATGCCGTTTTGATCACTACTAGTTATTAATATATCATCCAGATAAATCAGAATAAATATTGAAAATTTCTTATTATATTTGTAGAATAAAGAAGAGTCAGTTTTTGAACAAGAAAATCCCTGAGTATGAAGCCAGGTAGATAGACGATGAAACCATGCACGAGGTGCTTGTCGAAGACCATATATAGATTTCTGAAGTTGATCCACATGTGTTGGAAGTTTCGGGTGGATGAATCTAGGTGATTGATCTATATAAACAATTTCTTCAAGGTGTTCATGAAGGAAAGCATTGGAAACATCTAATTGTCGTATTAGCCAATTGGAGCTAACAACTATAGATAGTAGTAATCTGATAATTGTAATTTTGATGACTGGACTAAAATTATCATTGAAGTCAATACCTGGTTGTTGATTAAAGCCTTTAGCAATAAGGCGAGCTTTGTAACGTTTAATAGATCCAAATGCACGATACTTAATTCGATAAATCCATTTGGAGCCCACAATATTTATAGATGGAGTACGAGGAACTAAACTCCAGGTTGCATTGCGAAGAAGAACATCAAATTTTGTAATCATCACTGCACACCAATTTAGATCTTTGACTACTTATTTAAAGTTAGAAGGTTTAATAAAATTTGAAAAAGCAATAAAAGCACGTGGAAGGGGATAACGAGTGGAAACTGGTTGACATCATGCATAAATTTCGCTTAGAGGAAGCATTCGCTGAGGAGTATCATCATCAGAGCTACTCGGAGATGAGTGGTTAGACGGATGAGAATCAGAATTGGAGAGTCGATCACCACTAGCCGCTGAGTCTACAGGAATATATGGAGATGGAGTAGGATTCAAGATACTATCCCTCCTTGTACTTTCAATATGTCCTGATGAATCAATATATGGGGATTCTAGTATAGTACTCTGTTATATTATATAGGTGCCTTGATTATCTAAAGGAGGATCTGAGGTAGCAACTACAAATGGAAAAAGAGATTCATCAAAAGCAACATGTCGAGAAATATATATCCGCCCGATAGAAATATGAAGGCAACGGTACCCATGATGCAAATTACTATAATCAAGGAAAACACATTGTAGAGAGCGAGGGTTTAACTTGTGTTTAGAGTAAGGTCGTAGCCAAAGATAACATGCGCAACCAAAAATATGAAAGAAAGAGTAATCTGGAAGACGATTATAAAGTCTTTCCAATTGATATTTACTTTCAAGTAGTGGATTAGGTAGACGATTAATAAGGTAGACTGCGGTTTGGACAGTATCATCCCAAAATTTAAGTAGAACTGAGGCATGATTAAGATGAGCTAAGGCAGTTTTAACCACACGACGATGTTTTCTCTCGGCAGATCTATTTTGTTCAAGAGTGTGGGGACAAGAGACTCGATGGAGGATACCGGAGGAAGTAAGATGACGATGAAGCGCTAGATACTCTTCACCCCAATCAGAATAAAAAGAGAGTATTTTATGATCAAAATAACGTTCAACATGCTTTTAAAAATGACAACAAAATATCGAAGAGATTAGATTTTCTTTTCATAGGAAAAATTTAAGTGAATTTGCTAAAGTTATCAATAAAAATAGCATAGTAAAGAAAACCCTAATTAGAAAAAATAGGAGCATGACCCTATATATTAGAGTGAATAATTTCCAAAGGAAAGCTAGAGTTACGAGTAAAGGATACAAAAGGCAGTTTATGAGATTTTACTTTCATACAAGCTTCACATAAATGAGATGATGACGCTAAAGAAATTGGTAAACCAAAATGATTAATAATGTTCTGAACAAGGCGCAGACGAATGACCAAGACGTGCATGCCAAGAGAATTTATCCGTGCATTCTCCAACAAAGGTTTTGAGAGAGGTGAGTTGAAGATGATAAAGACCATTTTATGGTCCCCTTAAAGTAGAATAGTTCCTGTCACAGGATCCTACACAAGACAATGATAAGGATGAAATTCAAAAAATACATTATTATCAAGAGCAAATTGACATACAGAAAGCAAATTTTTAGTGATAGAAGGAACATGAAGAGTGTTGCGCATGTGAAAAGTATAACCACATGAATGAAAGGATGTGTTTCTAATGTGAGTAATTTGTAAACCTAAGACATTGCCTATTTGTACCACGTCAGGTCCATGATAAGGCGAAACTTCTGTAAGAATATCATACTCTGGTGTAACATGATGAGTTGCTCCAGAATTCGGATATCATCTTGGGGTTTCAAGAACCAATGACGTTGCATTAGGAGGGATGGAGAGTGAGAATGCTCTAGAATGAGATGATTGAGTACTAGATTTCCAAGAAAAGGGAGGGGGTCGATTTAATGATGCAGGCCCTCCTCGAAAATTTGAATCATATCTTTTATAACAATTTTGAGCATAATGACCATAGTTGAAGCAAATCTGGCAGCGCCCTCGACCTCGGCCTCGACCTCGGCCTTTGAAACCTCCAATCTGATTTTGATGACCATGTTGGGGAGGAGACTGATTATGTTGATCAGATTGTGGAGCTTTGCTAATCATGTGCGTTGATAAAGACATAAAATTTGACATCCTTTGAGATTGTATTTGCAGAAGCCTTTCATGAGAGGATAGCATACCATGAAGAGTTTCGAGTGATATTTAATTTATGCGAGTTGTCACACTAGGAACAAAGCTATTATATTGAGGACCAAACTCGCAAGAACATGCATTAATAGTTCTGGATCAGAAACCGGATGTCCAATTGCAGCTAGATTGTTGGCAATGGTCTTGATTGATTGCATATAATCACTGATAGAGACATCTCCTCGTTGCAAAACTGTAATTGTAGACGAAGTTGGAGAACCCGTGCTTGAGAGCGGGATGCAAAAGAATTATCAAGAGCTTTTCAAACCTGACGAGAGATGTTGAGGCCAACGAGCATTGAAAGTATAGACTCAGTAATTGATGAGATTAACCAAGACAAGATTAATTGATCCCTTTTAAACCAAATAGCATAAGATGGATCATCTTTTTGAGTTGAGGATAAAGTACTATCAACATGATCAAGTAAATCATGAACATAAAGTAAAGGAAGAAATTGTAATTTCCAAAGTAAATAGTTATCCTGGTCAATCTTAACGGAAAAAGAACGAACTATATGAAAAGGGAAAAATATATTTTGTGATGGTATAGGGATCTCAATAAAATCGACAGAAGACATTTTTTTCCGATTTTTTCTATCTATGTTGTTTTTCTTTACTGCTCTATTTTTTGTTTTTTCCTATTTTTTTATTTTGTTTTCTAACAGAAAAATTGACAAGAAAAAAATAATAAAGAAAAAAATAAAATGAGCGAATAACAACTTTACCTTGCTACGATTGACGTTGTCGAAATTACTATCGTCAATGGAAAAGAGTTGTTGATAAAAGGAGAAGAAAAACTGCTGCTATCGAAGTTACCGTTGTCGAAGTTGCTGAGGTCGTCGTACTGTAGACGATATCAAATCTCGATGTAAAAACTCCTGTAGTTACTGTAACAAAAATTCAGAAAATTAGGAGAAAGAGAAGATGACTCTGGTACCATGTTGGAACTAATAGATGAAGAAAAGAAATAGAATAAAGAATAATTCTTTCATTAATATTTACTAAAGCCAATAGACTTATTTATACAAGTTATTTAAATAATAATGGAAAGATTAAATATGACATACAATTTATAAACATAACAATAAATATAATAGATTTGTAATTATTATTTTTTACTATTTGATTCGTATCGATCTTGATTGTGATGCTGATCTTATTGTGATATCAAATATAATAAATCTATTAAAATCAATTCGAGATTATTTTTCATTATCGTCATTAATTCTCCTACTATGACCTTTTGGCTCTCTTCTACTGCCTCGGAAGGTTCGAGCGGGCGGCGTCGAGGGAGGGCACGATGGAGCAAAAGTGTAAGCTGAAGGCGGTGATCTAGGCGATGGCGACACTGCTCATGGTGGGGGTTCAACTTCAGGGTGTCAATGGCGCTACCGCTAGCTCTGGGGGCTTCATTTGGGTGATGGTTGCCAGTGTGACGGTGGGTGGATTTTGCGGTCTCTTCTTGTTCTATCGACGCCATAATGAGAAGTAGTGATTACTATCGTGCTAGTTGATTTGGAGCATATCTCTTTTATGCTTAGTTTACTCGTGAGTGCCCGTGAGGGGATGCTCTACTCCCACTCACGAGCGGCCATGTGGGGACAATTGCTGCTCGTGCTCGTCGTTGCATAGGGTCGTCCGTGTTGACGTTTCACAAGGTTGAGTACAGGATGTTAGAGACACCGCAACAAGAGAAGAAAGACATTCCGCCCTATTCGTCTATTATTTTATAATAAATAAACTAGGGAAAGGATAAATAATTCATCCTTCCTTGTAAGATAAGGGGCGGAAAATTTATGCGCGGAAAATTTGTCTCAATTTTCAAATTCATCCTTTCACGTAATCAGACCATAAAGCATTAAGATATTTCGCTAGACTTCCAAATAGTATTGGCAAACTAACTCTTTAATAATATATTAGGGATTATTCTTAGTGATTAGATCTCCATAGTTCTTGGTCAAATTACGGTAAAACGTTTGAATTTACTTAACAACATTATTAGGAGGAATTTAATCTCCTTGTTTTACCTTAAATAGAAAATAATTTTAATATCCAATATAATATGTGAGGACCCCTCGCGACCATTCGACGTCTCCTTTCCCAGTTGTTTCCTTCCTTCACTCTTCATCCAACAACCCAAATCTTCTCACGACGTTCAAAGAGAAGATTTGTATAATTCAACGAGAAGAATAAAACAACAGCCATTTAAATCATGGGCGGCCTTGGAGACAAATTTATAATCTGTACCCTATGTTTATATACCCATTTTGTTGGACCGTACATCTTATATCGTTATCCAGCTGTAGCGTGGTATCTGTGTCGTGTACATCTAGATGAAGAGCGCCTTCGATCCCGCGCTTTCACCTCCATATCTTTGTGGAGCCCACGCGCAGCGCGCCGCTGATTCGTCTTTGACCATATCTCTTCTCCATCCGCTCACTGGATCCGTCAGATGACTCGTGCATAAAATCTCGATCGTTGATCTTAAGGTCCCGCCGTGTTTCCTTGTTCCACCGCTTTGCGGGGCGGTGGTCTCGCCTCCACTCCGTTCCAATTTATTGGTCCCTCATAATCAGCTCTTCCTGATGGACACGATACAAGTAAACAGCCAATGATAAATCAAACACGTCTGCTGTGTGGCCCGCACACGTGGTATTGAAATCAGCCATTCTGTTTTATTAAAGATATTGGATCACACGCACAATTGTCTATATTTCTTCTCCAGGGCGCGCCTCTCGTTCCCCGCGTTCTTCTTCCCGCCTCCCGTCGAACCATCCGAGAGAGTTGATCCAAAACGCCGGTCGTTTGCTCTTCGACGGTCGACATGGCAATCCGTCTGCGCCGCTTCCCGCACGCCGACCTCCCCCTCGCCGCCGCGGCGCCTCCTCCCTCTGCCTCGACGCCCTCCTCCCAGGACGAGCTGAAGCGCGTCGCCGCCCACCGAGCCGTGGAGCTCGTGCAATCCGGCATGGTCCTCGGTCTGGGCACCGGTTCCACCGCCGCCCACGCCATCGACCGCGTCGGCGACCTCCTCCGCTGCGGGGCCCTCCGCGGCGTCGTCGGCGTCCCCACCTCCGAGTGGGCCGCCGCTCGCGCCGCAACCGCCGGCATTCCCCTCACGGACCTCAACGCCCACCCCGTGGTCGACCTTTCCATCGACGGCGCCGACGAGGTCGACCCTGCCCTCAACCTCGTCAAGGGACGAGGCGGATCGCTCCTCCGCGAGAAGATGGTGGAGGCAGCCAGCCGCCGCTTCGTCGTCATCGTCGACGAATCCAAGCTCGTCCCCCGGCTCGGCGCCAGCCGCCTCGCCGTCCCCGTCGAGGTCATCCCCTTCGGCTGGGCCCTAACTCTCCGCCGCCTCCAGAATGTCTTCGACGCCGTCCCCGGGTTCAACCTCAAGCTCAGGGCCGCCTCCACGGACGCCAAAGCCAGCGCCTTTGCTGAGAAAGGGGCCGAATTCGAGCCATTCGTGACCGACAACAAGAACTACATTGTCGATTTGTTCTTCGAGGACGGAATCCATGGCGATCTCAGTCGTATCAGCGATGATATTCTGAGGATTACTGGTGTGGTGGAGCATGGGATGTTCCTGGGATTGGCGTCGTCGGTGATCATCGCCCGGAAGGATGGGGCGACGGTGGTGGTGAACAAGGAGACATGAATTCGTTTGCTCTTTGGGATCAAAATTCCTTCTTTTTTTTTTAAATTCCAAAAAAAAAAAACCAAGGCTAATTGTTGCAGGAATTTAGTTGCTATCGCCACGAAGCTTGTTTAGGGTTCTAAATCTAGTCCTTGGGCTTCATGTTGCTGGAATTGATAGGAGGATGTTTTCACAGGAATTATATTTTTATTAATTAAATTTCTTTATTTAATTTTTTTTTGTTTATCTAAGTATTAGGGTCTTGCATGCAATTAATATTGGCGATGATGACCTTTCTCTAAAGAGGGGTAGTGACATTTTAAAGTTACTCTTTCATCTCAAAATTAATAATATAGATGAAACTTATAATTAAATTTTCTAAACATTGAAGGTGTCCTAGGTCTTTGATTCATTAGATGCACCAAACTACCCGGACTTGTTTTTTAGCTAGTTCTCTAAGCTTGCTTCATACCCTTTTTATCATCTTTGTCTTTCAGTTATTCATCTTGTACCAAGTCTCCTTGGAGTTCACCTTATCAGGCTCTAGTCCATGAGATGCACTAAGCTCTCTAATTTTATCCTATGCCATTTGATCCTCTTTGCCTTTTGAGTTTATCTCGTCCTAGGCCTTAGAATCATCAAACCCACAATCAATCTCACAATGACATCCACAACACGCTCAATGCTCTTCGCCCTAGCTATAATGTCCTCCAAGCTCCGCCAAAGGTCGAACATTCATTCAAAACCTTCTAGTAATTCAGCACAAACTAGCTTTGTCAAGTTAACCAGCTCTATGAGCTCTGCTCCATGTGCACTATATCCAGTCCTTGTACATTTAATGTACACATCAAAAATACAAGTCAAATTTAATTTAAACTCTTTGTCAAACCTATCTATCAAAAGATCTTGGTTGAACCTAACCATTTGGAAGCATCACTTCCCCAATTGTTTATTCCTCCTACACATAAATGTTGGTTATTATTGGAACAAAAGATGATATCGTTCATCCCAATCAGTCGAGTATCACCAAAGTACTGGTTATTATTACGTATGAGATGCATGATCATATTTGTTGTTTTTTGATACTTTATGCTTGTTTATTATTAGTTAGTTATTAGCTTATTTCTATCTATGCTAGTATCTTATTTCTTCCAGATCTATGATTATCATTTTGAAGATGGTCATCTTGTTTTCGATATACTTTATTTTTTATTACTTATCATTTGGCTGTTGTTGGAAATTGTCAATGATGCCTGGATAATTAAGATCAATTAGCTTGTCAATAAATCGACGGCTCGAACTGGTAAAGTTCGGTGTATGTGAATCTAATTCCTTATTCTATTAATTTTATATACTATTGATTTATGTTGATTAATCTCCTACCTGAATGAAATTATGAATAAGTTTTAAATCTCAAATACGACTAACTTGTGACTTTGAACCATCGGGTTCATTGTCATGTCCATTTTTGCCATGGAAAATATTTGAAGATTTATAAGTGCTTATAATTTTGAAAGACTCACTTAACACTAAAATAGGTGCACTTACAAGTATTTTATAATATCCTATTATATGCTCCATAATATAATATAAAAATCATTAAGAACGCTTACTCCCTTTGTACCCATTTTGCTCCCTCTATACTCACTCCAAGCCAAGTTATTCAAAGTTGGCCAGGGAGCCAGTACAACGACGAAAGATTACTGTCACATAATGGATCCAAGGGAACCAGCCAACCGGCTTCCATGCATTGAAAATTCTCAAGTTTTGTTAGAGAAAGAAATTGTTTATAGCTTGGGACAATCTCAATCTGATTTGAGCATGTTGACATTTTTGTAAATCAAACTAAAATCAAGTCTTCAAGTTGGCATTTTTGTTAATAATTTTGATCCCAAGTAGTATGTTGGAAAGAATAAATTTTCTTTTAATTTTTCTCTAAGCTCACACATATTTAAAGTTCCAACAGTGTCATTACAATGTGCCAACTGTGGACATGGATGAAAAGAACACCTTAAATATGTTCCAACACTGCCATTACAATGTGTTCAGCTTAGTCACTAGTCCATTCTTATACAACCTTTATACTAATTGTATACTCAAGTTTAATATTACATCATTGAGAATTAATAAACAAGTTTATTCCTATTTCATAAACCATAAAAATATAAATTGACTGGAAAGAACTGGTTGCTCCTCATGGCTATTCTTGCGTCACTGACTGTGAAAGCCCTCGTGGCTGTTCTCATTCTCACTAACTGTGAAAGCTCGCCTTTCATCAGCATTTGCAGTGATAACTGGCATCCAAACATCAGCGGTGCTGCTAAGGAGAGACTGGACCTGAGGATCTGCAGCCATAGCTGAAGATATCATCTGGTCGACTTCATCAAGTTTTGCGGAGAGCTTGTCCAACTCCGCAGCTATTTGGAGCTAGAGGCAATTAACATAGAAGATCCAGTGACAAATGTATTCAGGAAAGATGAACAGAACTTAGTGAATTTTTAGATACCTCATCAAGGTTAGTAGATGGTTTAGGAGGGACCTTGGTGACTTCAATACCAAGCGCTTCAATTTTGGCTCGGAGTTCAACTTCTTCTTGGTTGCTTAAGGATTCCACCTGCACATGTTTCCTTTAATCAACAAGCATGGAAGAGCAAAAAATAAAAAAAAAGCTTCGCGGCCTAAAAACATCATGTTATGCGCCCTAGACTATGATTTCACGAAATCTAAGACATGAGTTGTCATAGGTTTACATTCAAGTTATTCCAGAATATCCATGTAATGGAGTACCAATATTTAGAACTACCACATGCCTACCAAAAGGTCAACAGCAACCATAACTTTGGGAAAATAATTTGGAAAATGATAAACAGCTATAACAAGAAGCCATAAATCCCCACTGTTTCGAATGGACCTTATCCTACCACTGGACTTTATATCATGTTGCATTGTTAGCAATACTCTAGTGTATTGATTCACTCTCATGTATACTTTTGTTGCTATCTTGACTTCTCACAACTTCAACTCTAACATTGACAAAAATCGAAATACATAATTAGAAATTGAATCAAAAGTTCTCTTTTGACTTGGGCAACCATAATTACTTATTAACACAATTAATTGAACTGGAAAAGAAGATAGAGGAAACTCAAATTGATTGATTACTCAAAACAAAACCTTAAACTATTAGGAAAGCGCTCAACCTATTCTTCATAAATTCTTATCACTGCTCCTCACATGTGGATGGGCATACTCAACTAGATTCACTCAAGCCCAAGACATGGATTAACTCAATGGGTATATATAGTTTCTTTTATCATTAGCATCAGAAATATTCTTAAGAAAACCCACCTACTTATCAAGTTAAAAACAGACAATCACTTACTCTAAAAGGCTTACTGAACTATTAAAAAGGGATCCATATTGAATAAATAGCCATACCAATTCCTCTTGACGAACATAAATATAATAAGCTGTTTGAAGATCCATGAAGCAACTAAAAGGAACTAACGCAACCCATAATTTTAAGAATGGCCAGTAGAACAATAAAATGAATAAGATAGAAGTAGGATAAAACATAACGCAAATAGGGAAGGGTTAGATGGTGTTTGAATTTTAACTTCCATGAAACATAGTTTTTCATTCTAATTCCAGTATGTAAATACGATATTACCATGTTTTCATTCAAATTCCAATATTGTAATGCAAATTAGGGATAAATACCCAAAACTATACAACAAGAAGACAATTGATTAATGTTGCTTGGAAAATACATTACTGAATTTTCCTTTTAGAGAAACAAGTATGAAATAATTAGAATAAATATGAAAACATAAAGTGTGATCGGTGATGCTGTCTAGCTTTTCAGAATATGGAATAACTTGTTTATAGTTAAAATTACTTCTATTAAATATCCATCCGTCCAATATATGTAGACATCCTAGTTTCTCTAACAGGTTTAATGGTATTTCCTATTGATATTTTTATTTTTAATCAGAAAGTGTCGGTGTCTATGTACTTTTGAAAAAATTTGAACATAATTCAGAGAAAGAATGGGAATCAAAAAAATTGAGTAGCTAAACTTTAGCCATCACTCATTTTTAATTCAACGGAGTCCTTAGGTACAAATAGCTATCTGTTTTGAGGTAGAAGAAGAAGAGAAGAAAATAGCAAGACAAAGTGAGCACTGAACTATAGAGATGTAACCCCTGTTCACTTTTGAAGACAAATGGAAGAAAAGAAAAAAGTGAGATTAGAAAGCCTCGTTTAGTTGGGAAGAAATGGCACGAGACAAATCATTTTCTTTTTCCCAAAAATGGTAAACATTGTAGGAAAGGAGCACGTTAGCTGACAAGTCGACATCCACGATCAGTGTTTGCTGGGCGGTCAATCATTTTCGTTTTGTACCTGCTTGGTACCCAGGGAGAATAAGAGAAATTCATCTCTTTCCGCCCTTCTTTTTTGCCTCTTTCTATCAATTTCTATCATCCCTATTTAATTTCCCTTCAAAGTTAACTCAATTATTTTTGCTATCCTCTATTCTACCCAGCAAACAAGGCTTACATGTATGGAAAACCTCCCATTCCCTTTTTGCACAAATATAGAAGCACCAGGCTAGTTGCAGCTACAGACACACAGAGGGTACCTAATCCGAGTATTAAAGAGATGAAACAGAGGTCCTAAAATCTCAACCACAATTCAGACTTCAGAATTTTTACAGTAAAAGTATAATCGGATAGAAAAACATATTCAAAAGACCTTGGCCCATTTTCCATTAAAATGTGGCAGAGGAAAAGAAAAGGAGGTCTCTTCATTCTTGCTACATGGTGAATGTGAATTGTTGGATTGAGATACTATGAAAGAAGAAATTAATTACTTGGGTGAGCCTGCATAAAGCAATAGCTTAATAGAAGCTTTTTGCCTTCAAGGAGCAATTGGATTGGCGAATCTTCTTGTGCTGAGCAAATATCATTCAATATCAATAAACATGTACGTCTCTTTTACAAAATGTATGCCACAGCTCCATCTTCCTTTAATCCTGGTAGTCTGATAGTATCAGATGATTAGAAACCCAAACCCATAGATCAACCAATAGATGAGCAGGGACTAGGTGAGACTCAAGGGTGGCACAGGCTGATGTTACAGATCCTCAATGCTCTGTTGATACGCAAATTAAACATGTCTTCAAAAGAATTGGCATGCTTCTTCAATTTATGATATACCCGATTACCATATTCACATCAGAAAATAGAATCCATGTCATAAATAGATGCTCTAAACAGGCAGTACAGATTTCCTAATCACAATCCACCAAATGAGTCAAGGTAATTTTGGCTGGCAAGGACACCGGGCAGTGCAGAACAACAATACCCAGCACCCAGAAACCCAAATTTAAGGTTTTTTGGTGATTTTGATTGCACAACAAGAAGCTGCGAGTTTCTCACCTTGGGAGCATTCTGGTCCTTAGACGATGCCCTGGATGCTTTTGCGACTACGGAATACCGTAAAGCTTGTAGATATGAGGGTCTTCAATGTAAACTTAGGTTTCCATGGAGCATTAAGAAAAGAGATTCCAATATCTTCTCTGTTGGTGTTGACGGAGAAACCTAGGTGAAAGTTAGGGGTCTCGTGTAGAATCCGTGGGCAATGAGTTGTTTGGTTTTCGATTGACTTTTTCATCCTCATCACAACAACTAGGTCAGAAATGCTAAACATTAGTTGGGAAATTTTCTAACAGAACAAGAAGTTGACCCATGAAAACTCAGTATCGCCCAAAAGACCAAACAAAATATATATTTTTTGTTACGGACAATAATCTCACATTCAAGCAGGACATGATGCCAATTGTCTGCGAAGAGGCAACGATTTAAACCCTAAATGATCGATCAGGCATATGAACGAACCAAGAACTAAATCATACATCAGTACACGAATTAGTCATTCCAATAAAAATCTATGGTCCTAAAAAGGCATTAGACCATGAAAGTTAAAATCTTGAAAACCAATAAACAAAAAAACACTAATCCAAAGATTGGATCAGATGGTTTTCTGACAAAGAAAAGAAATTCGACGAGCAGAGAGAGAGAGAGAGACCTGTTCGAGGAGGGTAGAGAGAAGCTGGAACAGCTGGGTGTCGGGTTTTCCCTCTTCCGCCATCATCTTCCTAACCTTCCTCTTCGCAATCTTTCTCCCTGCGAGTTGCCGTTTACTCTTTATAGCTCGGGCGTTGGAACGGCGAAGACCGGTTTGACATCGGCGGTTCGGTTCGGAAGCCCGAGGGATGCAATTAAGCAATTTCCGTTTTTTTCCCTTTAACAAACGATATATTAATAGAGCGAAGCGTTTTTTAGATAAGTAAATATTTTAAATCACCCACTAATTATTATAAAATATCTAATGTTCAATTGATAGTTTTAATAAAGTAAACAAATTTAAAATACTAGCTATTCAATTGAAGTCAAGCTAAATAAATTAAAATAAAATTTTAATGAATCTAAAAGGGTCTAAGTGCAATTAGACCCTTTATTTTTTTAATTAATTTATTTAATAATAATAATAATAATAATGGTTCTAATAAAAAAAACCTTTAAGTTTTTAGAGGTAAAAAATCAACGGCATGTGCTGCTTCTAGTGGCGCCACGAGCCGTCAATGCTTGCGTGGTGACTGGAGCCCTACGACAGTGGCATCACGCATCCTTCTATGGGATTCAGAAATTAGAAAATAGAGATTAAATATTTCTCATCAATATTTCATCAAATATTTTAAATCTCATAAATAAAATATTTATATAACTCATCTATTAAATGCCTTACTTATTAAATATTCTAACATTAAATATTTTTAAAAAAAAAAATAAGAGAGAAATCAACAGACATACTCTATGTGAGTATGTTTGATGATTTCAAATTTCCTATATCCTTCCAATGGAGGATATTTAAGATTAGAAATATTTTAAAAAATAAATATCCTCTCTAAATATTTTTTATTATGGATGCTCTTATAGTTAGGAGAACTAAATGCCCATTTTAAAATAATTCAAATTATATTTTTAAATAAATAAAAAATTAATAATTTATTAATTATTGTATTAAATAAGTTTTATTACTATGGCGACTTACTCTTCTCATTTTGGCATTCGATCAAAGATGAAAAACAAAATGAATCAAAACACCAAGGTAAATTAAACAGGACAATTAGTTTACTTGCTAAGAAAAAAAAATAACAAAATAAGTAGGAGAACGATAGCAAAAGAGAATGAAAATCTTAATCTCTATTTCTGATGATGTCACCTAGCTACGACCATGAGAAAAGGAGCCGCTGTTCCCATGGCGTAGCACAGTTTGAGGCGTATGATTTCGTAGTCGAAAGGTCCAGGGTTCAATCCTCGGGGTGTCATTGTCTGGGGTTAACATCTCGGCTATGCGCTTTCAGCTATGTACCTGTATTTACCTAAGGTTTAGAGTTATTGTTATTGGTCCGCTGAAAAATAATAAAAAGATAAGAAAGGAGGATAGTTGTCCTTGAGAAGAGGAAGAAGAAAAGAAAGTTGTTGTTGGAAAAGGGAAAAATAATTATACGATGGTTGGAAAGAAAAAAAAATAGAAAGAAAGAACGAGAAGATCAAAAGAATCGGCACGTAGGCTTGCACGTAAGGCAATAGGAGCGAGCTTGTATAGTAGAAGAGAATAAAAAGTAAAAGATACAATAGAATAAGTTTTTTAAAAAAATTACTAACTCATTTTAAATCGATTTAATTTAATTAAATTTGATTCAGTCTTTGATCAAATCAAATTTGAATTAATCTCAATTTAAATCAACATAGTCTTTACATTAATCCGATGAATTTTATTCAAGCTCAATCTAATTTTAATTTAACATCTTCACTAGTAACATCAAAATTACTTTCAAATATCTCAATCTTTCTAACAAAATTACCGTTTTAATTAATTAAATTGGACCACATTAAATATTAATTTATACATGGGTGCCCGCAATGAAATGTCAGCTACTATTTTGACATTAGCTTTGATCTTCTTGTAGATTAACAACGATTAATTTAATAAAATTTAGTAAATATGGGCTAGGCTATAGCCTAGGACAAGCCATATGTAGCTCCGTCTCTAGGTGTGGCGAGACACATGAGGGACTGTGCAACCAAGGCATAAAGTTTTAATTAAACTTATATAATTCTCAGGTGTACTACATACATACGATAATCGTATGATATTTTTATGTAAATATAGTCAGGAGCTAATTTTTAGAAATTAACGATATGGAGTTTACTCTACTATATAATTGACGCATGTATATCTACATATATCTCCGTCCATATTTATGAGATCGGCATTAAGAAAATTATTAATAATCTATATTTAATTAAACTTATGTAATTTTAATTAACTTTTTACTATATTAATTAAATTTTAATAGAACTATTCTATTAATTTAATACAAGAATGTTAGCCTACATACCTAATGATACACACATTGCTAGCATCATGTGCATTTTTTTTTATAACTTAGGATTTAGAATTTAAGATTTATGATTTAGGATTTAATGATTGATTTACATTATTAAAGCTATAGAAATAGAACAAATTAAAAATACAGATGGTACTCACAAGACGTGCACCATTGGAGGTGTAAAATAACAATCCTCTGACTTTTATTTATATATATATATATATATATGGGTATTTCTATCTCATATTTTTTTTATAAAAAATTTATAATTTGAATATTTAAATATTTTTACTTTTAATTAATATATTTTATATTTCAAAAATATTGAAATCATATTCGCACGATCAATGATAAGAACTAACCTACCCGGATTGATCTACCTTTCTAATAGAAAATACAAACCTTTGGAAAACCCCCGGGCTGAATTCACGTGTTTAATAAATTTCCTTATTCTATCTCTTATAATTTTCATCTCTGCTCCTTTTCAAAGTCGTTGACCCCGGGTTACAACCCGGGTAACTCTACATATGGCTCTGTCTTTGAGCACGATAGGATACGATATTAAAATTATATTGGTCTGACTATAGATTGAAACTTCAATACGGGCCCAGATTTAAAATAATAATGATCACTTTTTAAGAGACAACCTAGAATTGATGATGATCCGAAGAACAAAAATAGCATACTCGTAGAAAACATATGAGCTCAATAAAATGCCGAAGGAATAGGAAATACAAGATTTCAAATTTGGTATAATCGAAAAAGTTATTCATAAAATATCATGTGCTATGATGCTAGATAGGATTATAGTGGTAAAAGATGAATATGTTCATCCTCAACGTCTCCGTCAATCTGTCCGAGAGTCAACACGGAGGAGCTAGATATGATTATAAGATGATGTGGGTTGGAGATAGAAATATAGTACTAAAATTGATAGCACGAGGAGTTGTTAAATGTTATATATGTTATTCTCTAAAATAAGATTGGGATTGAATGTTGTTGACATATGCTTAATTATGTTATAAGAATCCTTTATGGTATATGATACGAGATGTTACATGTGGACCTAGGTATGATGGGATGATCAAAATTAAGGTGACGCGATAATCAAAGTCAAGGAGAGATGGCAGCCAATGTGCCACTCTCAATATGACTTTGCTCTTCACCCAGCGCTAAGACCTTCGTAATGAAGATGACCGGCCTAGGAGCCGGTCGAAACCTGACACCCCATTCTTGTATTGAAGCATCTATCATATATCCGAACAGTCTATATCTGACAGAGTTTAAGGGACATCTAACTCATCACATATCCGATCCATCATAAGTCCGGTCGGAATAAGAGGTTCCAGCTTCCCAGTCAGCACAAGCCTTTCAATATAAGGACCGGTTGACCGCACTACCGGTCGACCTTATGGGTTTTCTCACATGTTAATCCTCCTTCATATAGTCACTCGGTAACAACTCTGGTCAGATTTATACAACTCAGCATACCCGTCTCTTACACATACAGAAAAAGTAGTTTCCCTTCTAAACTCAGCTGGATTTTTCAGATCTTAGGTTCCCGCTTCAAAGGAAAATCTTCCCTCATATGGACGATCGGCTTAAAGTACTAATTGAAGCTTCAAGGACTCGTTTCCCCATTCCTTAAGAGGCAAGTATCTCGATATGCAACTGGTCGGCTAAAGAACTAACCGGATTTAGAGAACTTAGCTTCATATTACTTTTAGAACAGATCTCCGGCACCGCCCAGTACATAACCGAGCAGCTTAAGGGAAGAACGGATATGCAGTCGACCGATTTAAAGACCTGACCGGAATACATTCAGCAGACAATATGGTCAGAGAATCACAACAACCTGTCATAATAATAATTGTTTGTCAGAAAATATTCCTCTATTGCTATATGAGCATTCAATGGAACCTTTTCTGAAGATGACTTTACACCTTTTCTCAGTCGACACATTATGATAGAATATTCCTTCAACTGTCTCATTAATGACGTAAGTTATAAAAGACAAAAGAGGTACACATATGGGTAATGGAAGATTCCTCGAACGGTGATTACACACCTCCCAGGCTATGCATATTTATTACTCAACAACCTTTGACATCTGACATTTTCTGTCACCTTATGATTATGGAGGTTATGATATGAGGTATATTAAAAAGGGATTCTCTCCATTGTCAAGGTACACATACTTTGATTACAGTCACGCGAGGCATTATATTTTACATACTGCACACATCTACTATTGATCTTCCCAATTTCCTCTTTTGAGCGTTGGAGGGCCTTCGATAGGGACCTCTTCTTTGATTTTTGGGCATTGATGTTCTATCTTCTTCTTGAGTGTGTACAGAGCAGAGAAAGGTACTCAGAGGCTCTTTTCCTGTTCCAATTCATCATCTTCTCTCCCTTGCAAGTCTTTAGCTAGTTAACCACATCACTATCCATCTAACGCGTCATCTCTCCAATTTTCAAACAGGATGAATATATTTCATAGATGTTATTCATTATCAAAATAATATGTCAATGCAAGTTTTCTGAAATTGAATCAAAACAGCTTAGCATGCTTTTCCTGTTAGGGACATATTCCCAAGGGATTTAGAAAAATATGATCTTTCTGATTGGTTAAACAGTCAAGAAGCTCAGCCTCACAGTTCCCTTGTCATGCTTAAAACCTTTTGCTTCTCATGTAATATCTTGCATAATTCTCAACTTATTTATTATTGGAATTCTTCTAAAAAGAAGCCTGTAATATAGTTTTCGATGCTGATGTTAGTGCATACACTTCTTATAAAAAAGGATGTAAACCTTTGCCTGCATTTAAGAAATTCAATTTTCTATCCATTTCTATAATATTGAATTACACAAATCAGTCTCTTGCTGATTAATTCTGAACGGGTTCATAGAACTAAACGAGATCTTCAAATTCAGTCAGACAATTTGAGGAATTTGAATAAGAGACAATCATCAGATTCTCTTGAACTCATTTGAAGTATTTCTACTGTACAATTATTTATTTATTTTTTAAAAAACTGTGTTGGAAGAATTGCTTAATTCTTGTATCGACTCCTGGAAGTCTGGAAATGCTGCAACAGGCCAAATCAAGGTGGATTCATCACTTGAGTTATATATATAGAAATAATAGAAACACAATGACTTGTTGAATTTGTCTGCTATGTTCTGAATACAAGATGGAATAATTCCCTGGCTGATTTTAACTTCTCTATCAGCAAGTTCTCGCGGTAAAATTAAGTTTCGGAAAACTGTTTTCAGAAATTAAACTTAGCTCTGGCAAATCTACTATTTTAGTTTGGTATGTGACCTATCTAGTCTAGTTCTTGAAGTATCCCTTTATGCTTGTTCATCACTCGTTTCACTTCTTGTATATGTGCATATCTTCTCTAGTTATTACATCCATTTGAATTTAGTAAATTGGAGGGACGAGACCAGTGCGTGTAGCATGTCACTGAATTAGTGAATAAACTTCTGGAAGATTTTGAAGCTGTATAAAGCGTTAGAGACTAGAAATCAGAAAAAAGGTTCTCACCAATTAGAATTGTAATTTCTTATTTATGGTTTCATCCATCTATAATGAAACAATGAGGTAGGTTTTGTAAAATTAATGGGATGAGACCTAAAAAAAATTCACATGATGTACCAATACGTTGAAATTCAACATACCAATTATTACAAGATTCATTTCAATATAAAGAATTATTATGTTCATTTTTTGCACAAACACTAATACTAATATATATTTATTTTCACAACAATGGAATATTTGTAGTAGTATTTGTGAAATTTTAAAAGTATTTAATGATGCAACCGAACAACTTTATGGTGTTTATTATCCCACTGCTCAATTAGTTTTAGAAATTTTTTTTAATATAGTATTAGTTTTAAATGAACATATTAATAATGAATCTTTATCTCCTTGCATCTTAACTATGAAAACTAAATGGAAAAAATATTTTTATTTAATTCCTGAAATTTATTTAATTGCATTTGCTTTAGATCCTAGATTTAAATTAGAAGTTTTACAAGAAATGTTAACTTTATGTTATGACGCTTTAATTCCAATTAAAGATTCTTCTTCCCCTGATCCAGTTAAAATTATATATAATGTTAGAATTTATTTATATGATATTTATAATCAATATTATGCAAAATATGGAACACAAATTAATATTTCTGAAATACAACAAACTACTAGTAGTAATTTAAAACTTACAAAAGCACAACTCTTATTAAAAGAACGGACAAAACGTCCACGAGGATCCTCAAGTTCCACACAAGAACTTGAGAATTATTTTACGACTTCTTTTGATTTTAATTAAGCAAATAGCGAAAACTTCGATATCTTAAAGTGGTGGTCACAGAAGGCTCAAAGCTTTCCCATTCTCTCCGTGATCGCAAAAGAAATTTTAGCTTGTCCAGTGTCAACTGTTGCTGTGGAGCAGACGTTCAGTGCCGGCGGCAACATATTAGATGAACGACGATCAACTTTGTCTCCCGACTCATTGGAAGCCCAAGTATTACTGGACGATTGGACCAGAGCGGAGAAAAGAATCCAAGGAATGCAACTTTCAGATGACGAAGTTGAAGATTTTGATACTGAAGGAACAAATATGACAGGAATAGGAAATAGTAGTGAGTGAAAATGTAAAAAGATAAAAATGTAAAAGGATAAAAATGTAAAAGAACTACATGAGCTTTGATTCCCTTAAAGGGATACGTAGGCAACTTAAATAAGTGCAAGCCCTTTTTTCAATAATTTTTAATTTTTAATTTTTAATTTTTTTAACATAATAATCTTGAACCGTGGCAAACCGTGACGAACCGTGAACCGAACCGTGAACCGGCGGTTCCGAACCGTGAACCGTAACCGTCTTGGGCGGTTAAGGTTAAGGGTCGACCTGCTTGGAACCGTCGAACCGTCGGTTCCAAACCGTCGAACCGTCGGTTCCGAACCGTGGTCAGGTCTACTTGTTGTTGATCCAAGAAAACACCCCCGTAGACTTGACCTCTACGACCTTTGAAGAAACATGTGCACATCACTTCCACGGCATAATTTGATATTAGCCAAATTTGAATCTAACTCTTGCTTCGAGGCTGGGGTGATGCGCCAAATCCTGACCAACGTTTCCTGCCGCTATCTACTCCTTTTCCCAATACATCCGTATGGAATTGTCGGTCATCGAGGCATGGTGCCAATGACCCCATATCAGCCTCATGATTACTCCTTTTGATAAGATGTCTAGCGCACACATTCTGCACAAGACTCGATAGTGCTCCTTTTCTTTTGATTCGACGACTATCTTTCGCAGTGTCGTTTTGATTGTCCGGCTCACTTCCCTATGTTACTTGGTGGTTCTATTTTCAAAACCTTAAAGGTATCGAGCGATTGTTCATCGGTGCTTCTCCTTCTCTAGACTTCCTTCTCCTTCTCTTCTTATTTGCGCTAACCTTTGTGCGCTTCTTTCGTAAGTGTTCGTTTTCCCTTTTCACCTACTCCTGCGTTTTTTTATTATGGTCGGAGAAACCTTAGTCTCCTGGTATGCCTTCTTCCGCTTCGATTTTGATAGGAGTGATCTTAGGTTAGTGAAATCTAGCTTGAAGCTTTCTGAAGCCTATAACCTTCGTATCCCTGGGCCTGATGACCATCCTTGTTATCCTCCTCCCGATTTTGTGACTTTCTTCAAGGACCAGCTTCTTGGTGGTTCTATTTTCAAAACCTTAAAGGTATTGAGCGATTGTTCATCGGTGCTTCTCCTTCTCTAGACTTCCTTCTCCTTCTCTGCTTATTTGCGCTAACCTTCGTGCGCTTCTTTCGTAAGTGTTCGTTTTCCCTTTTCACCTACTCCTGCGTTTTTTGATTATGGTCGGAGAAACCTTAGTCCCCTGGTATGCCTTCTTCCACTTCGATTTTGATAGGAGTGATCTTAGGTTAGTGGAATCTGTTGGTGCAACATCCCTCAGGTCAAGGTTGACCTGGTTGACCAAGCTGAGTCTTGGTTTGAGTTTAAATGTTTGACAATAAGAAATTGATTGAAGAAGAGTCAAGTAGGTCAAAGTTGACCGGATACTTGACTGGGAAGTCCTAACTGGGATGTTAGGTATAATGGAAGTCCTGGTGAGTGAAGCCAGGCAGAAGGAAAGTCCTAGTGAGTGAAGCTAGGCAGATGAAAACCCTAGTGAGTGAAGCTAGGTGAAAGTCCTGGTGAGTGAAGCCAGGCAAGGGAAAATCCAGATGGATCAAGGATGATCGGACATCTGGTGTTGGGAAGTTCAAGTAGGTCAAAGGATTGACTGGATACTTGGCACGAGGAAATACAGATAGGTCAAAGGGATTGACCAGACATCTGATGGGAGTCCAAGTAGGTCAAGGGAGTGACCAGATACTTGGCATGAATAGAAAAGTCCAAGTGGGTCAAAGGGATTGACCAGACACTTGGTGGGAAGTCCTAGCAGGTCAAAGGAGTGACCAGATGCTAAGCATGGTGTACCAACAGGTCAAGGCTGACCGGATGTTGGTTTAAGAGGCTTGGAACTTGGTTTTGGGCAAAAACCAAGTGTCGATCAGTGGATCGATCCAGGAGCTGGATCGATCAGTGGATCGATCCAGGCCTTTTCTAGCGAACAGAGAGCCTCTGGATCGATCCGTGGATCGATCCAGATGTCCCAATCGATCAGTGAATCGATCGGGACGCGGCTGCTTCGCGCGATAAGCGCTGGATCGATCCAGGCGTTTTTCCCATAGCACAGAGGCGCTCTGGATCGATCCCTGGATCGATCCAAAGCCTCCCCGATCGATTGGGAACATTCGAATCGATCGGGATCCGACCGTTGCGTCGGGTTTATAGCCGCAGGCGAACGTTGTCTTCGGCATCTCTTCGCAGATTCATCTCAGATCTCTCGCCAGCTCCTCCACAGCACTCACAAAGCTCAGATCGCCAGTTCTTGAAGGATCTTGGAAGTTCTCCAAGTCAAGAGGCGGATCAAAGCCAAGAAGAGAAGCTAGGGTTAGGGTTTATACTCATTGTAAGCTTGTAAGCTTGTATTTCTTGTATCCTTTCCCTCTCTTCTTGTATTGAGTCTTGTAGGGCTTCTCCGCCCTTGGTAGTTACCATAAAGGAGAGTTTTATTAGTGGAGGGTGTGTGTGTTGGTGTGGATCCTTGGATTAGTCACCCCTTGTGAGGTGGATACCAAGTAAACCAACCGTGTTAGCGTTGTGTGATTGTTTGTGTATTTTCCGCTGCCATATCTTTGAAGAAACAAGCAACGCCGAGCACCGAGCGAACGCGACGAACTATTCACCCCCCCCTCTAGCTACTTTTGGTCCTAACAAGTGGTATCAGAGCAAGGCCGCTCTTCACCGGAATCATCGCCGGAAGGGTCAAGCATAACAAGAAAAGCTAGAGGGTGAAGAAGTTGGAGCAAATTCTTCAAGTTCAAGACTTTATCAAGCTCAACTTCAAGATGCAATTCCAAGATGGACTTGGATTTGACATAAGGGTGGCTCCACCGTACACATCCACAAGCTTCGATTCTTGGAAATCAAGAATCAAAAATTTTCTTATGATGGAGATAGAGCAATGGTTTGCTCTGATGGAAGGCTTCAAGGCTCCAAGAAATTCAAAGGGCAAAGTTCTCAAGAGGAGCAAGTGGAGCCAAGAGCAAGTCCAAAGGTGCGAGGCCAATGACAAAGTGACCAAGCTTTTGGTCAATTTATTGCCAAGCACCATCCTTTGCAAAATTGGAGAATTTGAAGATGCAAAGGAATTATGGAGCAAATTGGCCAAGCTTCATGAAGATATCCCCTCCACTGTACAAGAGCAAGAAGTATCCAGAGAGGGTGACTCTTTGGAGCAAGACCAAGAGGAGGACTCCGAGGTTGAGAGATGCTCAACCTCCGAAGAAGAGGAAATCCAAGAAGCTTCATCCTTAAGGGAATGCAACGAAGGGAACAAGGAGGGAGCATACTCCTTGTTTCATATTCAAGATGATGAAGCCTCCACTTCTAGGATTGAGGGGGAGCAATCCTTGGTGACGTCGGATCAAGAAGAAGGAGAAGCTTCTACATCCGGGTTAAGAGACAAAGAGGAGGAAGAAGATTCTACCTCCACAAGTCAAGAAAAATCAAATGGAGGAGAATCAAGGTCCGATCAAGAGAAAGCTTCTACCTCCGGATCCAAAGGAAAAGATGCCACCCCTACAAGCAAAGGTATAAATATTTCAATTAATAATAAAAATCATATTATATGCTTTGAGTGTAGGGAACATGGGCACTACAAGAGCAAGTGCCCCAAATTGGCCAAGAAAAAGGGCCAAATGGCATAAAAAGGCAAGGAGAAGCCAAAGGAGACCATTCCCGGAACAAAGAAGAGCAAGGAGTACATTGTGTGCTTCTCTTGCAATCAAAAGGGGCATTACCGGAGTCAATGCCCTAAGGGGAAGAAGATGGTCAAGGCTCAAGGAGGGAGCTCAAGTCAAGGGGGAGCTTCTAAGGTAAAAAGGAAGGTAACTTTTATTGAGCCTACCCCTTTACATCATGGTAAAAAGCATGATAGTTCTAATTTCTATCATTTTAATGCAATTTACCATAAGAATAGAAAGCATGAGGGCTTTAAGGAAAAGCATGTGGCCCTACATGCCAAAACTACCCAACCTAAGGTTAGGAAGGTAGATAGACACTTGGGCGGGAACACTAAGGAAAATAGATGCATGCCCAAGATCAAAAAGGCTCATGGACCAAAACCTAAGGATTTAATGATAGAAAATCAAGTCTTGAGGTCAAGACTTGATAAAATGGAAAAGACCCTGAAAAGGATGAAAAATATCCTAAAAGGGCAAAATGAGCAATACCTAGGGCTAGGAGCACAAAGGTCATCCAATGGCCATAGAGGTTTGGGATACAAACCTAAGGCTAAGAAGGATGCTCCCTCTTACCATAGAGTTCCATACAGTTATGGAACAAACCCTAGGTCTAGTGGTCAAGTCAAAAATACTAGGGAGGTCATCCCTAAGAGTGTTTTTGCAATAAAAGTGACTAAGGCTTCTAAGAAGTCTAAGAAAGTCACCAACAAGGTCACAAGGGAGGATATCCCTAGAGTTGACCTAGAAAATGTGACCAAGACTTTTAAGAAGCCCAACAAAGTCACTAGGAAGGTATTTAGGGAAGTAATCCCTAGTGAATACCTAGAGTATCCAAGGAGCACCAATAGGTGTTGGGTTCCTAGGAGCATCTTCTCTACCCCATAGATGGGTTAGAGAGTGTCAACTCTAAGAAGAAGGGTAGTTAACCCAACTTTG
Source organism: Zingiber officinale (assembly GCF_018446385.1). Classification (NCBI taxonomy): domain Eukaryota; kingdom Viridiplantae; phylum Streptophyta; class Magnoliopsida; order Zingiberales; family Zingiberaceae; genus Zingiber; species Zingiber officinale. The sequence continues at coordinate 97,727,985 of NC_055996.1, forward strand.
AAGAAATTGACACTCAAGGAGCATTTTCAAGGTTTTGTTAACCTTTGAAAATGAAATGGACTTATTATTTACTCCTTGAAAGAGTAAAATGTGCCTAATGGTGGAAGAATTGATTTTAATCTTAAATGGCACATATTGGGAAATTCATAAGAACTACCAAGTTGGGATTTTGGTATGTTCTTAGGAAATTTAAGGCAATCCGGGCCTTAATTTAAAAGTGCTACTTTTGTGAAAAATGAAATATGCCAACATTTGAGGATATGCTTATTTTCGACTGACATAAATTAATCAAGGGAATTAGAAATGCCAATTTAGGCTTTGGCATTTTCTTGAAGCACTTTAGGGCAATCTAGGTTTAAGTTGTAAGTTTAGCGAAGGTTTTAAGGATACTTAGATAGTTAATCTAGGTATATTTTATTTATGCTAAATCTTGCCATGGTTGTTTGCCCATCATATGCCATGACATCATGTCTATTTTTGCATTCATGTTTTATTATGAAAAATTCAAAAATACCATGTCATGACATTCATACATCATGTAGTTATAGGATATTTTCTTTTGAAAATTATTTCTTTTTGATGTATGCCATAACATTATCATGCATTAAGTTTAATTCCTTGTAATTAAGGACAAAAGGCATTTAACAACACTTATTAACAAGTGACATCCTAGGTGGGTGTCTAATATCTCCAAAATGCCTAGATAGATATGCATGATCCCTAGATTAAGGGCAAAACCAAAATCAACATCTCACAAAGACCTATAAGATGACTTGTATGTATTTTTAGTACACATTAGATACAAGTGAGATGTTAGGATGATGAATAAAGCTCAAGATGTTGATTTAGTGCATTCTTTTGAGTTTTAGGTTCATCAAAACGCATAGTTATGTGTTTTCCCATCATTGGGAAAGCTAATGTACAAGTCATGTGCATTATGCCCAAGGAACATGATGGGATATTGGTTTTGAAAATGGTTTTAAAATGCTTTTGGAAAACCATGGCGAAGGCTATCTTTTGATAGTAATCACCATTGAATAGTTAGACACAAACTTGAAGAAAACGCTAAAGTTTTAGCAAGTTTTCAAGCTTGTGTCAATCTTTGAAAATATGATGTATTTGTTGGTGCAACCTTAGGTCAAGGTTGACCTGGTTGACCCGACTCGAGTTGACTTGACTCGAGTTGTATTTTGATGTTTGACTTGGGAAGATTGTTGATGCAACCTTAGGTCAAGATTGACCTAGTTGAGTTGCATGTTGATGTTTGACACTCGTGAGAGAGTTCTATTCTTGATATGGGACAAGAATAGATGATTGGGAAAGTATTGATGCAACCGTAGGTAAGGTTGACCTGGTTGACCTGATTCGGGAAAAAGTCCAAGTATGGAGACTTGGCACCGGAAAAGTCCAAGCAGGGAGCTTGGCACTGGAAAAGTCCAAGCAGGGAGCTTGGCATGCGGAAAGTCCAAGTATGGAGACTTGGCACGGGAAAAGTCCAAGTATGGAGACTTGGCACTGGAAAAGTCCAAGCAGGGAGCTTGGCACGCGAAAAGTCCAAGTATGGAGACTTGGCACGGGAAAAGTCCAAGTATGGAGACTTGCGAAAAGTCCAAGTATGGAGACTTGGCACGGAGAAGTCCCGGTGAGTGAAGCCAGTAATGGGAAAGTCCTAACTGGGATGTTAGGCGGTTGGAAAGTCCCGTGAGTGAAGCCAGCTGGGAAAGTCCTAACGGGATGTTAGGCGGTGGAAAGTCCTGGTGAGTAGGCAGTGGGAAAGTCCTTGTGAGTGAAGCTAGTAGGAGAAAGTCCTAACGGGATGTTAGGCGGTGTGGAAATCCTGGTGAGTGAAGCAGGTGAAAGTCCCGTGAGTGAAGCTGGGAAGTGGAGATGGATCGGGGATGATCGGACATCCGGTGTTGAGGAAAGTCCAAGTAGGTCAAAGGATTGACCGGACACTTGTGGGAATTCTAGCAGTCAAGGAGTGACCAGATGCTAGGAATTGAGTACCAACAGTCGAGGTTGACCAAATGTTGGTTTGGGAGACTTGGGACTTGGTTTGGGCAAAACCAAGCTCGATCGTCTGCACCGATCCGGATACGCTTGTGTATCCGATCGGTCCCGTGACAAGCAAGGCAAAGAAGCATCGACGGTTCGGGGACCGATCGCATGAAGCTTGATCGGCTCCACGACCGATCGAGACGCAAGGTGGGATCGGCCTGCGGACCGATCCAGTTGTGATCGGTCCACGCACCGATCAGAAACGCAATGCAAAGTTGGGCAACTTCGGATCATGCCGATCGGCCCGGGACCGATCAAGAGGTTCCCGATCGGTCCACGCATCGATCAGGCACTGCTGCGACGCAACGCCAGATTTCTTCTCCGGCTTCGCCTTCGCAGTTATAAAAGGAGATCAAGGCTTTGGTGCTTTCTTCTCTTTTCTTCTTCTTCCCTAAGTGCTGTTGTGCTTGAGTTTTGTTGAGCTCCTCCAAAGCTTCGCGTGAGCTCAGCTGCTGCTGTTGTCCGAGAAGTTGTTGCTTCACAGGCAGTCGACGAGAAGGCGAGTTAGTGTTTGTACATTGTTCTTGTCCTTCTACTTGTATTCCTTGTATTTTATCTTGCTGTTGCGAGTTATTGTGGCGAGGTTTCTCCACCCACAAGGAGTATCTATTAGCCGGGTTTCCGGGGACTCATCCACCGACGGATTGGTAGGCTTCGTCCACCTTACGGACACGCCGAGGAGTAGGAGTATCATCTCCGAACCTCGTTACATCGCTGCGTCTAAGGTTTGATATTCTTCTTTTCGTTTCTAGTTTATTTTTCCGCTGCGCTAACGAATTGTAGGAAGAAACGAGTGATTTGGGGCGGCTATTCACACCCCCCCTCTCTAGCCGAGTACGAACGATCCCAACAAGTGGTATCAGAGCGAGGCCGCTCTTCGACGGATCAACACCCGGGGGAGCACGGGCTAGAGATGGATCTCTATGGAGAAGATGTCACGATTCAACCCTTCTACGAGTCTCACGACAACTTCACATATTGGAAGGTAAGGATGATGTATTTTCTTAGGACTAATATGTTAAATTGGTTTTGTGTACAAGAAGGGTTTTCCCCACCGATGGATGAGGAAGGAAAACCTATCAAGAAGAAGGAGTGGACGAAAGAGCAAATCCACCAATCCACAATCAACGACGAGGTAACGAAAATTCTTGAATTTTCATTACCTAGTGATATCTTGCATAAGATAGGTAGATACAACGATGCCAAGGAATTGTGGAACAACTTGGCAAAGTTCCATGAGGAGAGCTCAAATTCAAGCCATGAAGAGGAGCTAAGTGAGCCAAGTAGCTCACATCATGGAGGGAGCGAATTGGGAGTTGAGGGCTACTCAACATCCAAGGAAGAAGAGGAGGAGAGTTCCTCTTGTTCAAGTTCGGAGCAAGAAGAAGAGACATCTACCTCCGGAAGGGATGAGGAAGAGAGCTCACACCCATCCCCAAACCTAGGTAACTCAAGCATTTCAATTTCAAATAAGTTACATATAATATGCTTTGAGTGTAGGGAACATGGACATTACAAGAGTAAGTGTCCAAAGAGGGTAAGAAAGATTCCACCGGCGCCAAAAGTCAAGGAAGCCGGAGTCCCAAAACGCAAGGGCAAGGAGCACATCGTGTGCTTCCAATGCAAGCAAAGGGGACACTATAGGAGCCATTGTCCGAGGGGGAGGCAACCTCACAAGGGCAAGAGACCGGGCACAACGATAGGGGGAGCTAAGGCAAACCCTAAGGTAACCTCTAAGGTTCATTATTGCAATTCTAATAAAACTCATGCTAGTAGTTTTGTTGCAATTGTTAATAATGATAAGCATGTTAACTTTAGGAACCAATACATGTGCTTAGGAGCTAAACATGTTAGCCTAGGTAAGGATAACACTAGAAATACCAACCCTAGGATTAACGCTTCTAAAGTTAAGGAAAACCTAGGTAGAAATCCCAAGAAGACTAGACATATGCCTAGGAATATCTCAAGAGAAAATGACAAATTAAAACTTGAGGTATTAGAGAGGGAAAATCAAGTCTTGAGGTCAAGACTTGATAATTTGGAAAAGGCTCTTAAAAACATAGAGAAGTCATCTCTAGGGTTTAAGGGTCAAAAACCAATGTCCAAGGACAAGAAAGGTTTGGGTCACAAACCTAAGTCCCAATTGGTCAAGCCCACTTATCATAATGTTCCATTCGATTATGGAACAAAACCTAAGGCTAGGAAGACCATTACCAAGGTCACAAGGGGAGTCACCCCTATAGTTGACCTTGATGAGACCCAAATGACCAAGGCTTTAAAGCCTAAGAGGGTCATTAGGAGGGTTGCTAGGGAAGTTATCCCTAGTGAATATTTAGTGAACCCAATGAGCTCTAATAGGTATTGGGTTCCTAGGAGCATCTTCTCTACCCCATAAATGGGTTAGAGAGTGTCAACTCCAATAAGAAGGGTAGTTAACCCAACTTTGAGGAAATTGACACTCAAGGAGCATTTTCAAGGTTTTGTGAACCTTTTGAAAATGAAATGGAATTATCATTCACTCCTTGGAAGAGTAAAGTGTGCCAAAGTGAGAATATTTTAATCTTATTTGGCACAATTTAAGGAAACCTAGAGAAAAACCATAATTGGGATTTTGGTTTTCTCTTAGGGATATATGGGCAATCTAGGGTTAGATTTTAAGTTAGCTAAGGCTAAGGATACTTAGATAGGGAATTTAGGTATTTTATTTGTGCTAACTTACCATGATTGGTTGCCATATGCCATGCCATGACATCATATTTATCTTATTATCATTTGAAATGTCATGATAATGCTTAGGTTATTTATATGTCATGTGTTAGTTTAGTTTCAAACTTTATGCCATGACATCATGACATTGGCACATGTTTTCATTTATGATATCATTTTATGCCATGTCATCATCTCTTGCATTAATAATCAATTGAATTGATTTAAGGATGAAAAACACATTTTGATATTGAGATCAAATTTGTGTTTAGAAAATGCATGAGAACTTAGCCTAAGTTGACCTTAACCCATATCTCACATCAAAATTGACTTGGATGTGTTTGATACACTTTAGATGTGTGTGAGATATTAGACTCATGAGTTAGGATCAAGGTACATAGGTCTTGTACCTAGATGAGCCTAATTCAAGAAATGGGGATCATAGGGAAAGCTTGTGTACAAGTCATGTACATCTAGCCCTAAGATTATGGTCCTAAATTCAAATGGTTTTAAAAGCATTTTAAAATTGATTTGAAAAACCTTGATGAAGCTTTCCTAGTGATAGCATTCATCATTGGACATTGTGATACAAAATAGACTTAACTTTGAACTATTTCAAAGCTTTTGAATTTTGTATCAAGATTGAAAAATGGAAACTATTTTCATAGAAAATTATTTTTCCGTGATAGAATATGGTATGAGGAGTGTATCCTCAAAATTTTACGATTTTTGGAATTTTCTGGAATTTATTAGGAGTTTCTGAATTTCCGGGAAGGAAATCAGAAATCTCTGATTTCAGAGGCTGGATCGGTCACCGGACCGATCCAGGGAAGGACTGATCGGTCTGGGGACCGATCAGTGCGTGCCAGGTTCTGATTTTCAGCAGGTGTCTGAAATTTCAGTTTTTGAAGTTGAGTTTCGAATTTCTGAAGGTTTGAAACTCTCCAAGACATTGTTGGTGCAATGGTCAAGGGGGAGTTGATCATTAGGGGGAGTTTTACCTATTAGTCAAGGGGGAGTTGACTTTTAGGGGGAGTTTTTACTCCTTAAGATTTTTGAGGATTAGTGATATGGGATTATCGCTAAGTTGATTGTTGAGTTTAGTACCAAGGGGGAAATTAAGAGTTTCAATGAAAGGTATGGGACTTTCATTAGGAAGAAACTCTTGACCTTGATACTCTCCTTTTTCTTTTTGATGTGTGTCAAAAAGGGGAGAGCGTTCATTGGAGAATTATTGGAAAACCCAAGTTAGGTTATCGGGTTAACCTAAGCTAGGGGAAGAATGTCAAGGAATGTTCGAGGAAGAACATTGGAATACTTTTTGATGTGTGTCAAAAAGGGGGAGAATTATTGGAGAACCCAAGTTAGGTTATCGGGTTAACCTAAGGGGAGAATGTCCAGAGAATGTTCAAGGAAAGAACATTGGACATTGGAAGATGGTTGGAAAACCTAAGTTAGGTTATCGGATTAACCTAACTTGATTATGGTTTTGTCAAACATCAAAAAGGGGGAGATTGTTGGTGCAACCTTAGGTCAAGGTTGACCTGGTTGACCCGACTCGAGTTGACTTGACTCGAGTTGTATTTTGATGTTTGACTTGGGAAGATTGTTGATGCAACCTTAGGTCAAGATTGACCTAGTTGAGTTGCATGTTGATGTTTGACACTCGTGAGAGAGTTCTATTCTTGATATGGGACAAGAATAGATGATTGGGAAAGTATTGATGCAACCGTAGGTAAGGTTGACCTGGTTGACCTGATTCGGGAAAAAGTCCAAGTATGGAGACTTGGCACCGGAAAAGTCCAAGCAGGGAGCTTGGCACTGGAAAAGTCCAAGCAGGGAGCTTGGCATGCGGAAAGTCCAAGTATGGAGACTTGGCACCGGAAAAGTCCAAGCAGGGAGCTTGGCACTGGAAAAGTCCAAGCAGGGAGCTTGGCACGCGAAAAGTCCAAGTATGGAGACTTGGCACGGGAAAAGTCCAAGTATGGAGACTTGGCACTGGAAAAGTCCAAGTATGGAGACTTGGCACGGAGAAGTCCTGGTGAGTGAAGCCAGGCAATGGGAAAGTCCTAACTGGGATGTTAGGCAGTTGGAAAGTCCTGGTGAGTGAAGCCAGGCAGTGAGAAAGTCCTAACTGGGATGTTAGGCAGTGTGGAAAGTCCTGGTGAGTGAAGCCAGGCAGTGGGAAAGTCCTGGTGAGTGAAGCCAGGCAGTGGGAAAGTCCTAACTGGGATGTTAGGCAGTGTGGAAATCCTGGTGAGTGAAGCCAGGTGAAAGTCCTGGTGAGTGAAGCCAGGCAAGGGAAAATCCAGATGGATCAGGGATGATCGGACATCTGGTGTTGAGGAAAGTCCAAGTAGGTCAAAGGGATTGACCGGACACTTGGCGGGGAATTCTAGCAGGTCAAGGGAGTGACCAGATGCTAGGAATTAAGTACCAACAGGTCGAGGTTGACCAAATGTTGGTTTGGGAGACTTGGGACTTGGTTTGGGCAAAAACCAAGCTCTGGATCGGTCTGCAGACCGATCCAGTGATACGTTTGTGTATCTGATCGGTCTGGTGACAAATGTAAGGCAAAGAAGCATCGATCGGTCGGGGACCGATCAGCATGAAGCTTGATCGGTCTCCACGACCGATCGAGACGCAGCCGGAGAGGTGGGATCGGTCCGTGGACCGATCCATTGATCGGTCCACGCATCGATCAGAAACGAATGAAAGTTGGGCAACTGCAGGATCATGCTGATCGGTCCGGGACCGATCGAGGTTCCCCGATCGGTCCACGCATCGATCACTAGCCTGCGACGCAACGCCAGATTTCTTCTCCGGCTTCGCCTTCGCAGTTATAAAAGGAGATCAAGGCTTTGGTGCTTTCTTCTCTTTTCTTCTTCTTCCGCCGTTGCTGTTGTGCTTGAGTTTTGTTGAGCTCCTCCGAAGCTCCAGTCGACGATCAACTGCCGCTGTTGTCCGAGAAGTTGTTGCTTCACAGGCAGTCGACGAGAAGGCGAGTTAGTGTTTGTACATTGTTCTTGTCCTTCTACTTGTATTCCTTGTATTTTATCTTGCTGTTGCGAGTTATTGTGGCGAGGTTTCTCCACCCACAAGGAGTATCTATTAGCCGGGTTTCCGGGGACTCATCCACCGACGGATTGGTAGGCTTCGTCCACCTTACGGACACGCCGAGGAGTAGGAGTATCATCTCCGAACCTCGTTACATCGCTGCGTCTAAGGTTTGATATTCTTCTTTTCGTTTCTAGTTTATTTTTCCGCTGCGCTAACGAATTGTAGGAAGAAACGCGATCGATTTGGGGCGGCTATTCACACCCCCCTCTCTAGCCGAGTACAAAGGATCCTAACAGTATTTTCATAGAAAACTATTTTTCCATGATTAAGTATGCCCTAAATAATGTCTACACGAAATTTTATGATTTTTGGATTTTTGTAGAATTTTCTAGGGGTTTCTGAAGTTGACTGAAATGGAATTTCAGCAACTATCAGAGCTTCGATCGATCCATGGATCGATTGGAGTGCCTGAATCGATTCAGAAGGCAAGTCTCCCGCGAGCAGAAGCTCGCTGGATCGATCAGCCGATCGATCCAGGTAGTCTGAATCGATCAGTGGATCGATTCAGAAAGGTTCAATCGATTGGAACCCAACTCCAATCGATCCAAGTTGCTGATTTTGGCTGGGAAGGCCTGATTTCATCATCTTTGAACCTCCTTGAGTCTAGGTAACCATTCCAAACCCCTAAAATACATTTGTATACATACAAAGGGTGTTTTCATGTGAAAACAAGGATGGATTGGTTAAGGAAGGCTTTATTGAAGTTTAGGTTGAGGTTTGTTTCAAATTTTGAGTATTTGAACCTCAAAACTTCTAAATCTGGGTTTCCTAAAGGTTTAGGGATTCCAAGTCATTGTTGGTGCAATGACAGAAGTTTACCACCATGTCTTTAGGGGGAGGGACTCTTTAAAGACATGAAAAATTTATTTTTCATGAACCTTGGAAGGTGGTTAACCTTCTTTAAAGAAAATACTCATGTATGAGCTTTTGAACTTGAAATGGGGAGTGGATATCCTCATTGTTTCAAGTGGGAACTCAAGTGGTTAGAAAATGCTCAAGGTTGGGTATTTGTCTACATTGAGGGAGAAGTTAAGGATAAATGAAGGGTATGGGACCTTCATTATCGTGTTGATTACAACGAGTGATGTTGTGAACAACGATGAGCCACTCTTCAGGGGGAGAGTCGTCAACAAATGGATTTGTTGATGTGTACCCAAAATTGGGGCATGGGTTGATGTGTGCCCAAAGATGGGTTGATGTGTGCCAATAGGGGGAGAATGAAAGGACCTGTGAATGGGTGTAAGTTAGGCTTTCATTACCTAGAGGGAGTGTGCCCTCTTAGGGGGAGAATGAAGAGCTTAATTTATGTGTTCATTACCTAGTGGCATGAAGATTGAGGCTATAAGATTAGCCTAACTTATATGTGGTATTGTAAGTGTTATTGTGGTATTGTCAAAATCAAAAAGGGGGAGATTGTTGGTGCAACATCCCTTAGGTCAAGGTTGACCTGGTTGACCAAGCTGAGTCTTGGTTTGAGTTTAGATGTTTGACAATAAGAAATTGATTGAAGAAGAGTCAAGTAGGTCAAGGTTGACCGGATACTTGACTGGGAAGTCCTAACTGGGATGTTAGGTATAATGGAAGTCCTGGTGAGTGAAGCCAGGCAGAAGGAAAGTCCTAGTGAGTGAAGCTAGGCAGATGAAAACCCTAGTGAGTGAAGCTAGGTGAAAGTCCTGGTGAGTGAAGCCAGGCAAGGGAAAATCCAGATGGATCAAGGATGATCGGACATCTGGTGTTGGGAAGTTCAAGTAGGTCAAAGGATTAACTGGATACTTGGCACGAGGAAATACAGATAGGTCAAAGGGATTGACCAGACATCTGATGGGAGTCCAAGTAGGTCAAGGGAGTGACCAGATACTTGGCATGAATAGAAAAGTCCAAGTGGGTCAAAGGGATTGACCAGACACTTGGTGGGAAGTCCTAGCAGGTCAAAGGAGTGACCAGATGCTAAGCATGGTGTACCAACAGGTCAAGGCTGACCGGATGTTAGTTTGAGAGGCTTGGAACTTGGTTTTGGGCAAAAACCAAGTGTTGGATCGATCAGTGGATCGATCCAGGAGCTGGATCGATCAGTGGATCGATCCAGGCCTTTTCTAGCGAACAGAGAGCCTCTGGATCGATCCGTGGATCGATCCAGATGTCCCAATCGATCAGTGAATCGATCGGGACGCGGTTGCTTCGCGCGATAAGCGCTGGATCGATCCAGGCGTTTTCCCCAGAGCACAGAGGCGCTCTGGATCGATCCCTGGATTGATCCAAAGCCTCCCCGATCGATTGGGAACATTCGAATCGATCGGGATCCGACCGTTGCGTCGATAAAGGCCGCATGCGCACGTTGTCTTCGGCATCTCTTCGCAGATTCATCTCAGATCTCTCGCCAGCTCCTCCACAGCACTCACAAAGCTCAGATCGCCAGTTCTTGAAGGATCTTGGAAGTTCTCCAAGTCAAGAGGCGGATCAAAGCCAAGAAGAGAAGCTAGGGTTAGGGTTTATACTCATTGTAAGCTTGTAAGCTTGTATTTCTTGTATCCTTTCCCTCTCTTCTTGTATTGAGTCTTGTAGGGCTTCTCCGCCCTTGGTAGTTACCATAAAGGAGAGTTTTATTAGTGGAGGGTGTGTGTGTTGGTGTGGATCCTTGGATTAGTCACCTCTTGTGAGGTGGATACCAAGTAAACCAACCGTGTTAGCGTTGTGTGATTGTTTGTGTATTTTCCGCTGCCATATCTTTGAAGAAACAAGCAACGCCGAGCACCGAGCGAACGCGACGAGCTATTCACCCCCCCTCTAGCTACTTTTGGTCCTAACAAAATCTAGCTTGAAGCTTTCTGAAGCCTATAACCTTCGTATCCCTGGGCCTGATGACCATCCTTGTTATCCTCCTCCCGGTTTTGTGACTTTCTTCAAGGACCAGCTTCTTGGCGATCTGCGATTCCCCATCTCTCTTTTCTTTTTTGAGTTGAGTCAATATTTTTGTATCCCTCTGTCTCAGTTTGCTTCTAATGTCTTCTGTGCTATGCGTGGAATGGTAGTTCTATGCTGCCTGTATGACATTCCTTTAACCCCCTAGCTTTTCCATCATTTTTATTCTCTCAAACGATCGGAGCTGGGTGTTTTCATGGTTAAGTGTCAACCTGGGTGTATGTTCTTTAAGGGCAAGCCATCCTCTAACAAAGGTTGTTTTTTCTATGCACAACTACTCAAGTTTATAGCTTAGCCCACTAAGTGGCGCTCGAGTCTTTCCCTTTCCTCTGAGTTAAGAGACCATCAACACGCGCCAAATTGCTTTACTGCTTCTAAGAAATTGTTCGGGGTGCAGCTCTAACTTCCTTCTTTACCATGGGAGAGCGTGTTGTATACCTTCAGGCTGAGTCCTATCCGGACACCCTGGCTGCACCTTTTGGTAAGATCAAACAACTTTTCTTTCATATTTTCACTAACTGAGGTGTCTTCTTTTACCTGTAGAAGTCATCATGTTTAGAGCTTTCGTCCTCGACTCTTCCACGATGACTAGTGACATTCTGCGAAAACGCGAGAAAGATATTATGTCCGGTCAAGAGGTTCCTTAGGCTAGCGCCTTGACAGGAGCCTCCTCCCATCAGACAGGAGAACCTGAGACCCTCAAAGATGAATCTCACCATGCGGGGGAACCTCCCGTTGCTGTTGCTACTAGTGAGAAGACTGCTTCTCCAACCTCTAAGCGCCCACTGCGACTTCAGTACAAGAGGCAACATGTTACTCCTTCTATCCAATCTTTCCCCAAGAGACCGCCTCTGATGCGGGTGCATGCATAGGCAAAGACTCCTTCCTGAGCGAGTACTCCAGCTTCCTCCGAGGTCATGACTCCCTCTCCTCAACCCACCCAGGTCAAGGAACAAACATCATCCTGATCGGGGGACTGACCCACGAGTTCTACACCATCTCTGCCTCCCACGTCTTCAGCCCAGCCACATTCAGAGGCTCCTGCTCCCTCTTCCCTCTCAAAGGACCACTCCAAGGGGCAGTATGCATTAACTTCTTCTTTTCAACTACCATCCCTCCAAGTGCTAGGTCCGACCCCTTCTTCCAGCGCTTCCCCCAACTGTGACCAGGTACAACTACATGGCACCCTGACTGACTCATGGAAGAACACGACCACCCAAATATTGGAATGCCCTCAGTTTGACTTATCTGATAAGTTTTCCCAATAGATGGTATTGATAAGTTTTAGTTGTTCCCCCTCTATATCCTTGGAGTGTTACTAATCCTACCATTTCTGCAGACCTATGTCATGGACCGAGCATCTCTCAGTTTGTGGCTGGTCTTCATTGGGAAAATGAGTCTCTGAGGGCTCATATTCAGGAACTGCCATCTCCTGCTACTGAGGATCATATTTTTGACCTAACGACCCTAGATAGTTTACTGTAGTCCCACCTGCAAACGGTGGAGGACCAAACTCGAACCGCTCGGGACCTGGCCCGTGTCGAGTTTGACAAGGTGAAGTCACTGGAAGCCACCTTAAAAACAAACGCGTCTAAACTCAAGTCAGAGGGCCTAAGGCGCGTCAAAATCCTGGCCGAGTTGGAGGAGGACATAGAGGTGGCGAACCTCTCCTCGCAACTACAAGACCTCCAAGTGGCCCACGCCTCCCTACGGGCGGACCTGGCTACTAAAATGGATGAACTATCTGTCAGAGCCGATCGGGAAGCCACCCTTCAGAAACAAACGGATGCGGCTCAGGCTACCATCAAATCTTTACAGGTGGAACTTTCAGCGACAAAGACTAAGGCAATGACCACACACTAGGAGCTAACTGGTGTGCGAACTGATCTGCACAAGGTCTAGGAAGAGTTGAAGGAGTACAGAGTAGGCGAGGACTCTCGCCTTATAGCTCACTAAACTTCCTTCATAGCCTCCAAGGACTTTGGGACTAAGGTGGGTCATCTCATCAACCAAATGCTCTGCTACGGTGCTGGAAGGGGCTCTGGTATAGCTGTAAGAGAAAGGTCTGCTATGATCCACCCTTCCTGAAGACTTATTGGATCGTACCCGCCTGCTCAACGAGCTCCCCGAAGAAGCTTTCCCTATTTTTAAGTAGCTTGGAGCGTCCTGTAACTATCTCCTTTTGTTTAAACAACGACGTAATGCCTTAAATCCTCTTTTAAACTTTAGGGTTGTGGTTATTGTTGTGTGAGTGGATATATTGTCTGTGATCTGTGTCACTTGAATATCCGTTAAACTCATCTAGGACTTTTTGACATTTCCTCTCTTACGACAAAGTGATAGGCTAAGTACCTGACCACTTGGTGGATGCCTAGCCGGTCTACCTACTCGAGCAGGTATCATTGTAGGGGAGGATCGCTCTCCCTGGGTGTGACTCATTATGAATACCGGCTATTCTATTTTCTTGGACGAGTTCCCTTGTGTCAATATCAGCCGCACACTTGGTCGTGAGCTATAGGGATTCCGGAGCCACCCCTCTTGCCCAGGTGAGGGTTGCTATAGCCTCGCCTGTTCCCTATGTCATAAAGACTTCCATTCCCTTGCCGCCACGTGACCCTGTGATCCACCTTTTCCAAACAAGACAACCTATATGTGATATTTTATGGCGATCCAACGACTGGCATAATCTCCTTGCCCCTTGCTGACACAACCCACTTCCTCTACGATTCGTATGATTAGTACTTATACCGAGGTTGTAAAATACGGTATCCAAACAAGCACCAAATAATAAGATTATTGAGAAATAATCTTGTCGAAATTTTTAGGAATTTAATCGGAGCTCGTATGACGTATTTAGAGGGGATACACTTACAGGCTATAGAAAAGCCTGTTTGGAATACCCGGAGGGGGTAGTTGATTGAGAAACTGATCTAGAGTTTAATTTACAAATCCCTAAGTTATAAAGGAAAAATCTCCCGGTGCCCTAACTCCCATTCACCTGTCGATCTCTTCCCCGAGCCTCACCTCGCGACGCCGCCTCCCCTCCCTCGCCGAACCTCCTCTCCCCAAGCCATCGCCGATCTTCTTCTTCTCTTGAGCCACAGCTGCTTGCTCTTCTCCTCACACGAGCACCACAGGCCGCCGTCCTTGTACCCTGGCACTGAAGTCGCAGCGCCGCCTCCTCTTCGCATCGCAGATGCCAAGCACACACCGGAAGCCGAAGCCACCACCGCCTCCCTCTTCCGTGCCCTAGCGTCGTCTCCTCTGCCCTAGTTTGGTCTTCACCGTTGGCCTACTTTTCCTCCAGTGGGTGACCGCCGAGCAATGGAGATTCGGCTTGGGGCTCGGGTGAGGTTACTAGGCATGACTCTGCTCCTCTCTTCTCCTCGAAGCCCCCTTCCCATTTCTCCCTAGCAACCATCAACAAAGAAGACGATGGTGATTTCTGGCGGACCTACAGCAGCGACGATCACTAGACTTCGATGGAGTGGTTTCTCCAACAAGGTTTGTCATTTCCCTTGCATCCCCTTCAGGCAAGCTTCTGCCGAACATGGTGAAGAACGGAGTAGTAGTGTCAGAGGGTTTTGAGTCTTGGTTTATCTCCGGCTTTCATCCAGCAACCACTCTTCCCAGCCGCGAGCCAACAAGGGGAGACCTCGTCATAAGGGTAAGATGTTGGAATTAGGTCGTGGGTTAAGAATTAGGTCTAATGCTTGGATGTGAATGTGTTGTTTGTGATTTAGGTTTACCAAATTGGGAGATCAGCATTTCAACCTAGCTCTAGCCATGATTTTGATTGCAGGTTCTTCGGCTGAGAGTCCTATAGCGGGGCATCTGGTTCTAGGTGAGTTTTAGAGTTAATTTCGTTGCTTATTGGATTTCATTTGGTGTGACGATTAGTGGAGATTGATTAATGAGTTAGATTAGTTAGTGGATGGATAGCTAACAATTGATTATGTGGATGAACAATGTATGTTGGGTTCATAATGCTTAGTAGTTGATGCGTTGGATTATTCTATTGTGATATGTGAATTTGAGTAGATCTTGAATTGATTGGTGGATTAAAGATGAGCTTATCATCTAGTTGAATTTGGATTATTAGGTGAAATTAAACAATTACCTAATCGAATTAGGATTGAGTTTTGGGGTTTAGCTAGTTGTTGTATATGTGATTAGCTAAACCATATATCATATTATTTGCAGGACGTTGATTTGAGATGAGCGTCTCGACGCGAGACTACTTGACACGATCTACGTATAAAGGCGGGTACTTCTTACCTTGATTCTGTAGTTCTTTGAACTTGGTGCATGAACTATCTTTGGATAAAAATTATTTTTACCTTGACTCCACTCTTATTTTCCTGCGCTTGATACTTCCACGTAATTGTTGAGAAACTCATTTTCATATCTATGCAGTCTCTTGTTGTTGTCCATGATAAGTAGCAGATACTAGATACCATGTTTGTATGCTTTAACTGTTGTTTATTTATGTACTATATTGAGCATGCTGGCTTCATGTAGCATACCAAATTTTTACTTATATTGGTATGATGATTGTTGTTTGTTTATGTACCGTATTGAGCATACTGACTTCATGTAGCATACCTAATTTTTGCTTATATTTGTATGATGACTGTTGCATTTGACGCATCATATCATGACATGCATGTCAACGACCAGTTCTCTCTTGTGGTTGAGAGAGTCGTTGGCCAGGGCCGCATTCTCGGCCACTCGAGAGAGAGTAGTAGCTGGAGTTGATGCCGTTTGTCCTGTCTTGCTTTCACTCGGTCACTCATAGGTAGTAATAGCTGGAGTTGCGAGCAGCAGGGACCCCCGTCGCAGATGTAGCTAGTTAGCTATTATGCAACTGTCCACTTGGTCACTCGTGGGAGTGGTAGCTGGAGTGTTGTATAGTCTGTCGCTGACCCAGTCTCTCGACCATACATGGGTCATGGTGTAGAGAGGTGGGCGGGAGTGATCATCCGTGCATACGCTGTTATTATACTTGCTTTGGCTGTTGCTGTTTACATATGCTATTATTGCTTACTTATGCTGCTGTGGTATACTTATGCTGCCATCACTTACTGCTGTTGTTCACTTATACTAATATGCTTACTTATGTTTAGATATACATCTCACATGTCACCCTTGTAGTTATGAGTAGCTCTGTAGCAGAGTTGTATTACTCCTGATCTTCTATTACCTAGCCTAGGATATGATTTCAGGTATGAACACATATTATGGTTTTATTTTAGTATCTGTTATTTCCCTTATGAGACTGTATACTGTTGACACTCTCTACTTGTATATTATGTTCATGCACTATCTTTCTTTTACCCACTGAGTTCCAATACTCACCACCCCACAAAATAGTTTTTCTTTCGCCAGGTAGCTGGTAGATGAGTCATGGATGCTTGGAGAGTCCCGGCTGCCACTCCCACGTCACACTCGAGGATAGTCTTCTTTTTGGTTTTGTTACTGTCAGGGTGGTATGTTGATTTTGTGTATTTTGTTTTCCAATAAGTCGATGTGGATTTTGGAGTCTAGTCTGGTGGTTGCAGGTATTTTAGTTAGTGACTTTGTTGGTCTTACATTCGTATTATTTTATGATTTTCCGCTGCGTTTACTTTCAACCGTGTGGGTTGTTAATATACTGCGTGGTTGTGTGTTTACTTTCAGCCGTGTGGCCTGTTATTATACTGCATGGTTGTGCTTATATACAGCCGTGTGTGCTGTTGAATATGTTATTATGTTATTTGTGTATGTATATTGCTTCATATTGTCACCGGTACAGGGGAGATGCTATCGAAATTTTGTTGGTAGGGATTCTTCTGGGGGTGTGACAAATTTAGTGGTATCAGAGCTAAGTTCGAGTCAAATACTGGGTTTTGGTGTTTTTAAGATTTCGATCTTGTTGAGGTTTTCGATGTTTGTTTTTCGTTATATGGATTTTCAAATTAATCTGATACCAATTTAGTGGTATCAGAGCGGGTTTCCGATGCTTGTTTTACTTATTTTGGATATTTAAGTTAATCTTATACCAATTTAGTGGTATCAGAGCCAAGTTTGCAATGTCGTTTTTTCTATTGTGGATTTTCAAGTTAATCTGATACCAATTCTTGGTATCAGAGCAGATATACGATGTTTGTTGTTTTTCGTGTTTTAGATTTTTGAGTTAATCTGATACCAATTAGTGGTATCAGAGCAGGTTTCGTGATCTGGATTTTCGAGTTGATCTGATACCAATTTTTCGTATCAGAGCCAAATTTGAGTCAAATGTTGGGTTGTGTATTTTTGGGATTTCGATGTTGTTTTGATTTACGAATTGTCGAGTTAATCTGATACCAATTTTTGGTATCATAGCCACAGCTTTGAGGGTGGTCGTACATCCTTCGTTACTTGATATATTTTGACAACAGACATTCTTTGACTTGAGCTAGGTATGTTCTCTTAGGCGCACACTCACGTACACACATTTACTGTTTTATCGTTCATCTTTTTTCTCTCCTTTTCGTCATCGGTCCGACTTGAGTGTCGGAGTGTTTGTACCAGGGACCCCCTCCCTGGTTCTCACTCTAACATTTTCATTTGTTCTCTCTAATGTGCGCAGAAAGGAGTGCTCAAGGCCATCTTCTTCCACTTTAAAGTTTTCTCATGATCAACAATAGAGTCATCTACCAACACACCACCTCTCCGATTTCAAACATATCACTCATGATTTCCATGGATAGCTCACACTTATAAATACTAGGTTTGTGCTCCGGAAAAGGAGTCTGACTTTCTAAAACTCTCTCATTTTATTAAAAAAAAATAGATCCGCTACTTTAGCGGCCCCTCTAGTGTCCATCCCACGGATATGGAGGGAGGTACATCCAGATACACAGGCCATAGGCGTATGGTGGGATAAATTTTAAGTCGTCAGCTCCTGAGAATGGACCCCTGACCTTAATATCAGAGATGTCATATGTCCATTGACCACCGTTATACTTTGGAGGCTTCGTCCTTTCATTATAGATTTGTGGATATGATGTTGTCTTAAAAATGGAAGAAGTCTCATCGGGATTACTCCGATGAGCTATCTGATGAGTATTATTCCTCACAAAGTCGACGAAGAAGAAAGTCTTTTCATTAATTTCAAAAGCTTCACGTGATTCCAAATGAGGCGGCGAATTTCTGCAGTTCAAATCTTTTGTCCTTAAAATTCCTCTGTCCCTCTGTCCCACGCAGAAAATGATAAGATGGAATAGTGTTTCTCGTGAGAAACACGTGACGCCGAAGACCAAAAACACCGAGAAACACTTTCGTGACGCAACCCTCTCTGTACCCTAACCCTTTCTCCTTCCCACGGCTTCTATCCCGACGAAGGCCCGCCGGTGTGAAATCCCGTCGTCTTCCAACTGTTGACGGCAACAGGCGGCACCATCGAGGCTGCTCCCTTCTCCTTCCGACCTTCGACGTGACCCCTTCCCACCTTCGACGGCAGCAGGCAGCACCCCACCTTCGACGGGAGAAGGCAGCACCATCGACGTCCCCTTCCGAAGTCGACGACCTCCCCTCTCGAAGGTATCCAGGACCTCTAGCTTCGTCTCCGCCTTTCCTCGACGAAGATTCTGCTTCGTCTCCGCCTTTCAGGTATATGGTTCTAGAAAATTTTGCTTCTGTTATCAAGTTCTTTATCTGGTGGAATCATTTTGTTTTTTATTTTATTTTTGTCTGTGTTTTTGTTCTGCTTCTGGTGGAATCTGTGCTCTTTATTTGTGTTGTGTTCAACTTGTTACCAAGGCAGCAGAGAGGGAAGACATTTACAGGGTTGTTAAAGATGATTTGTTGAGTATGTTTCAGATGGTGGATGAGAAGTTACAAGTTAATGAACCAACTGTCGAACACTCTATTGAAAGAGAGTTTGAAATTAGCGAAGGAAACTCTCTTGGAGTCAAAGGAATAAAAACAAAGAAGAAAGTAGTTTCAGCTAAGAGATTGAAAAGTGGCTTAGATAAGATTTCAAAGAAAAGAAAAGCGACGAGGAAAAATAACCAAACTTCAACAATTGTTAAGGTTTCACCCCCTTTCTTATTAAAGTGTTGTTTATTTGTTGTAATTTCATTTGATAAAATATATAGAATTAAATCATTCTATTTTTTTTTTTTGTATACCAGGCTATAGAAGAGCATTATGAAAGTATATCCAGCATGCCTAGTGCTGAAGGTTTGAGTATGACCGAAACTCAATTTCAATCATTTTTGTCAACATAACTATCTCAGGTTCACTCTGATATTGATTATTTTTAGACAAATGACTGAGAACGATGGTAAGAAACTAACTCTTCTAATGGACATTTAATTATTTTATAATTTGAAAGGATTTAGAGAGTATCTAAGGAAAAAGTAGACTGGAATTAGAGATGTATTTTTTCTTCTTGGATTCAATGATATTTTTGTTAAACCATTGCCCTGGTGGCTTATATCACATATGAAAGATCCTTTTTCTGCTATATAAATAGCAACCTATCATGGTTTTCATATCTCATCACAACTGTTCCCTTCACATTTCATTGCTCCATTTTGCATTTGTCCCGTGGCCACACATGGAATACTCTAGTTTGCACCGACAGCTTGCCACAATGAAGAAGAGTTTCTTTGATAAGGTTAAATTTCTGTGCTTCATCACTTTAGTATCTTTGTTTTTTGCAGAACTCACAATTACCTATTGCATTCCTAAGGTCTATAAATTACTGTTTTCCAATAACTACAAGACAGTAATACAAACAATAACTTTCTTCTAAATATAGTACAACAATAGCTAACAGTGTAAGAATAAGCATCCTGCTATCTATTTAATTCTCCCGTTTTATGCTTCCTTACTGCATAAAGAGTTTCTCATGTAATGTTTGCTGATGGCTAATGCAAAGTCAACATTGTTTAATGAGCAACTAAGACACACATATTGTCTGATGGCTAGTTTAAATGCTTAACTTTCCTGTCTCAGTCACTACACAAAATGTTGCTGTCAGCATGCAACATTGTCCTATACTCTGAACACTAGCACTGAGTTTTTTTCTCAGTCTGATGACTAGTTTTTTTCTCTCTAGGGACATCAATTGTGTGGATGTTGCTACAATGGAATGCACGCCAACAAAAAATGATTAATGTCAATATAGGTATATGTTTCTATTATGTTATATTAGCATGCATTGATGTACACAAAGATAATTGTTTCCTAATTGTGAATATCTTATTTTAGCACATCGCAGGCCGGAGGAGGGTTATTCTTACACAACAAAGAGTGATGATTGATGTCTCCTTTCCATTCTAATGCATGTGAAACTGTGTTCTAGTAACTAAAACGACATTTGTAAAATATACATATTTATTGTTATTTAGTGAACTATGAGTCCACAATTTTAGTTGTGATTGAATCATGTTTCTCTATATTGTTGATCACATTTACATAAACGTCTTCAAATTTGTATAAATAGTTGTGTGAAAGTTAGTAATAGTAATAGTATGTACATCCATATCCATGGTAACTATCATCTTACAATTTTGCTTCTTGTTCTTGTAATATAAAAAAAATAGCCATGGTAATAGTTTTGCTTCGTGAATTTATTCAATTCTTCCAGATTCCTCATCTTCCTTTGTCCCTATCGATCAAGTCCTATAAGTTCACTAAAAGCCATTAGAAAAAATGGTCGTGTATATCAACAATATCTTTGAGATTAACAAAGAACAATTCAAAGTGGGAAGCAATCTCGGCAATGCGTGCTAAAGATGGCTTAGACATGGATAAGCAAAGATAATATCATAACATCATTTGTTGACATACGAAACTGACTGAAGAATACATAATTAATATCCATCCATAAACAATAAAAGCACATGTCAACATCGTCCATAATTATATTTCTTTATCACATTACTACTAAACCAGACCAACTAACAAACAAAACAAATATACAGCAAAAAGAAATAAGTCCACTGTCACTAATATCCAGACGATAAACGGTACATTCTAATTTCTCATATTGCGTCTAGGATAAGCAATGTATTCACTTCCTACCCTCAGCTCCACTCTTGGCAACATCCTTGAATGTATATCACTGGTGTCTTTATTTAGTCTAGTATCAGACCTCACCCACTTTAACCATCCATGTTGCTTACATCCATAATATAGTCTTCCTGAGTTGTTGATTGATCTAGATACTAGCACCAATGCTCTTAGTGCGCAATACCTACATTGTACATTTTCAAATTTGGTATGATCGATACTACTGTTACTTGATGATGTCATTCAACAGCAACCTAAAAAATAAAATTCAACAAAATTAGAGCTAATTAAGAGAACCCCTTCAGAGTCCGAAATGAGATAAATTGAATCTTCAAAGTAAAGGAAAAAGTATCATCTAATTTATGTGCAACTTATAATGATGTACCTCATAATGATGTGCCAATTATGTCCCTTCGACTGCTAGTGTTTTCTTAGTAAAATGTTTACAAAATGAATCTAAAAGAAAGATTCTTTCTTTATGTCGTAGTTTTTTCAAATTTGTCTTTATGCATCAACATGTTCTACATTTGAAGCTAAAATATAATTATATAATTGGTTGTAATGGAATAAATCACACTTCATATTGGCAGAAATTGGTACAAGTGCAAATTGGCACAAGAAAATTGGTACTCTACCGCCATAATATTGGATGTGAAATTAATCCAAAAATACATATAACTAATATCTCTAGTCACAAAAAAACTCTAACAATATGTTGCTTTCTAGTGTATTTTAATTTAGGATTTTATGTTGCTCTAGGTATTATGTTAAAGTTAGAATTCTTTTTCTTATTTAACTACAACATATCCTCTTTTATGGTTTCTCACCAATATCTATCTATAGTTTTATTCTTCTGCAGGTTGAAAATATTTGCGCATGTATCTATGTTGCTTTGCAGTTTTATTCTTTCTGTCAATTGGACTGGTGGAACACTAGAGAAGAACAAAGACTTGTCATTTAGTGACATAGAAAAAATAAGCAAAATTGTTTCAAGAACATAACACATACCTGGTGGAATCACACAACACAAATAAAGAACACAGATTCCACCAAAAGCAGAAACAAAAACACAGACAAACAAAAAAAAGAACAAAATGTTTCCACTAGATAAAGAACTTGAAAAAAGAAGCAAAATTTTCTAGAACCATATACCTAAAAGGCGGAGACGAAGCAGGATCTTCGTCGAGGAAAGGCGGAGACGAAGCTAGAGGTCCTAGATGCCTTCGGGAGGGGAGGTCGTCGACTTCGGAAGGGGACGTCGACGGTGCTACCTTCTGCCGTCGAAGGTGGGGTGCTGCCTGCTGCCGTCGAAGGTGGGAAGGGGTCGCGTCAAAGGTGGGAAGGAGAAGGGAGCAGCCTCGATGGTGCCGCCTGTTGCCGTCGATAGTTGGAAGACGACGGGATTTCGCACCGGTGGGCCTTCGTCGGGATAGAAGCCGTGGGAAGGAGAAAGGGTTAAGACATAGAGAGGGCTGCGTCGCGAAAGTGTTTCTCGATGTTTTTGGTCTTCGGCGTCACGTGTTTCTCACAAGAAATACTGTTCCATCTTGTCGTTTTCTGCGTGGGACAGAGGGACAGAGGAATTTTCGGGACAGAAGATTTGAACTAGAATTTCTGCCGCATAAGACATTCCTTAAAGAATGTCAAATGGAATGAGATAACGCAAGTTACATTTGAACTTTTTTTTTAAATTTAAATTTGTTATTGCCTCTTTCGGATAAAACAAAATAAAATCCCGTTCAAAATTGACGTAGGTAATTGGCTGAAAATGCGGTTTTGAGGTTGATTAAATGAAAATTTCAAGCTATCTGGTATGTTACAAAGAGAGTTAGTTGTTAGGATAAGGAAGGAGTTTCTGATATTGATCCTCGTGTTTAAGTTAGTGGTCAAATAGATAAATAGTAGAATGAACAGTAGCTATAAGCATGCCAAAAAATGTAACATCACATATCTTTATATGTAGATGGAGATCCATTTTTATAACATCTTGATCTTATAGTGTCTATGCACGAATCTCAAAGCATTTTCGAAAAAGGTCAGACCATATAGATATTTTGACATCTTTCCTAAAATGGCTCGTAATCTTTGCAATTGACTAG
Organism: Zingiber officinale; assembly: GCF_018446385.1. NCBI lineage: Eukaryota > Viridiplantae > Streptophyta > Magnoliopsida > Zingiberales > Zingiberaceae > Zingiber > Zingiber officinale. Next base: position 97,750,931 of record NC_055996.1, read on the forward strand.
GTGGAATCTTCGAATATGCAGAGTACTTGCAGACTATTCTTTATTCGCCGTGGTACAAAATGTCATAAAGGAATACGAGGTTGATGGACTACAGACCCACAATAACCTTCTTTGGCTAATCGATCGAGTCACTGAAATAGTCCGATCGACCATCTCTCTCGAGGGTTACTTGGTTGACTTTTATGAATTCAGTCGGTGACTTGACCTTTACTTGACTTCTTCAGTTGAGTTAGAGAACTTAAATAGACTGAGCGCCTAGCTAGTTCGATCGAACATATGGTTCGATCAGTTATATCACTCTATCGAGCTGATTTATTGTGCTATTTTAGAATCAGGGATAAAGATGGCTTAACAGAATACCGACTTAGCTCAAAGCTCTATGAACATTGATGGATGAGCGTCCGATTGGATCCTTAACTTAGTCAGTTTGACGACCCAGTTGGCTGGGGGGCACAATCAAATGATGTTGGACTTCTGGACTGACTGCTGTATATGCTTCCTAATTTACCCTGATAACTGATAAATTTTTTTATAACATTAAATCTATTACCCCATAAATAAATAATAAAATTAATTGAGATTATCATTCAATGGTCGACCTTTTCATCACTTTAACCGTCTTTTAAGAGCATCAAACTCAATATTGCATAATTTTTTTGGTTCCAACTCTGCCTACGAAGCCCGAGCCCAAGCCCAAGCCCAAGCCCAGGCCCAACACAATTCTCAGACGGGATGCAACTACTTTCTCACGTACCTATCACGTGCCACTCTCAAAGGCTTCGGCCGCCCATCACGTGCGACATATCCTTCCGAGCAACAGAGGAAAACACCGGAGAGAGAGGAGAGAGAGAGGAGCGGGGCATCCGGAATGGGCAACACGAGAGCGGCCACAACGACAAGGAAGACGAAGAAGAAGGGGCGACCCTCTCTCTTGGACCTCCAGCGCCGCAGCCTCCGCCTCCAACAGCAACGGGAGCAGCAGTGCGATCCTGGCTCCGATGACGATCCCCGCCTCCGTGACTCAGCCGCGGCGGTAGCGGACGATGACGAAGAATCGGACCATGGGAGGCGGGAGAAGAAGCTCCGCCTGGTCCTTCGCCTCCACAATAACCCTAACGCTGCTGATTCGGCTGTCTCTGGCTCCGAATCCGATGACCGCAGAAGCAGAAAGCTCGGGGCCGGCGGGAATGGTGCCGAGGTATTTTGATCTCAATTCTCTCCCTTCCCTGCTTTTCTCCGACTGTAGATCTGTTGAGACAAAATTGGGAATTTGATGGTCCGGAAAGACGGATACCATTAGATTTTTCTATTTGGAGGATTTGGGGGCAAATCTGATGCTGATTTCGTTTCAGTACGGTTTCGGCTTCGAATCGTTAGTGTTTGCGTGCTTCTCGGGTGGGGTATTTCTTCTGTTGGAGGGATCCTTGGATTCCGTTCTATTTTCCTTTTTATTCTTTTTCGTTTCGTTTGAGAGGGAGAGGGACTGTGTGGTGGTGGATTTGACTTGGTCAACCTCATGGTAACATGTTTCTCGTATGGAACAAAAGATACCCTTTTCTATCTTTTAGGGTTTTTCTCTCTCACCTGGTGATGTTTTTCCTCTACCAAACCCTTTTTAGCTCCTGATCAATCTTGTTTATTTCATTTTCGCTGATATGGCCTGGGTTAATTCCCTTGTTTCAGACAGAAAGGCAGAATCCTACATCGAAAGTGACGGATCTTCCACAAGGTATTTCGTTCGTCATATATTTAGTGATAACTCTAAATCAAAGAAAAAGAATTCCGTGGTTTTCATTATTTATGCCTTGCCAATGATGAATGTTTGTGTCCTTAACTACAGATTTTGGACCCACTACACCATTTCCGGACAAAAAGTTGTTGGTTTTCATCCTGGATAGATTGCAGAAGTGAGTGCTGTGTTTCTTTGTTCGAAGCTCACCTGAACTGCCTTCTTCCTCTTCTTGGACCTTGGTCAATGTGTATTATGTTCATTTATGAACCTTTTTATTAGATTTATTGATTTGTTATATCCATATCAGGAAAGATACTTATGGTGTCTTTGCGGAGCCTGTTGATCCTGAGGAGGTGCGTTGTCTTCCAATACGATTATCTTGTTTTGTGGACATGGCTATTGAATGATATTCTGGATTGGCCATTGTGGCAGCTTCCAGATTATCATGACATTATCAAACATCCCATGGATTTTGCTACGGTCAGAAAGAAGCTTTCTGATGGAGCTTATACCAACCTGGAGCAGTTTGAGGTCAGTTATTATGAATGCATAATGTCTGAGTTTTTCTCTGGACTATTGATCACCTGATATTTTTTTCCTACCAAAATGTCCTTGGAAGCTGCTGTATTTGTATATTTATCTATCATGTTCAACTTTGGTAATTCCGTTTTAACCGGATATCGTTCACTAACTAATAGTAGGATCATATGGAATTCTCGAAGCATCAAAATATATATATTTTTTTGAAATCTTTATTGTTTTGTCCTTTGTGCATTGTGCTACAGAACCTTTATTTTCTTTCCTATTTGACTTCCATGTTAACTTGGTCTTAGCTTACTTTTTTTCTTTTCATTTGTTGAGTAGCATTTGAGTCAGTCTGCAGCTTTCTGTTAGCGTTCCTTTTTCCTGTCAAGACATTTTCTGTCATGCTGAAAATGAAGATAGTAGCTAATGCTTTTGCTTTTATAAATATCAATCAATAGTTACACTGCTGTGATATTTCCGCTAAAAGAGGCCATGGATTCTCCTGCCAAGAATGCTTTAACATAAAACTTATGTTTCTACTTCAATTCATTCCCCTAAAAGTGTACTTGGGTTTGTAGTTTATTTGCTGCAACTGGAAAAAGTTAGTTGTTATCCTTCTGGAAAAAATTTACAGCTCGTGTATTTTTTTAATGTTCTTTTTTTTTTTTTTTTGCTTATCTAATGACTGAGAGCTAATGTGAAATCAGATTACTTTGTTCTTTTACTTTAGCATTTGGTTGTTCATGTGAGATCAAGGTGTTTTACTAAAACTGTAGAAGATTCCAATATCCAAGACTCGTCTCATTTGTCTATTTTTCTTCTTCTTTATACTCTCCACTTGAGATCAATTATACTGCAAATTGTTCACAAATTCAGTTACATGGGATCTATTCTACCATGATGTTTCTTATATATTTGTTCATAAAATAAAGAATATGGGTGTTTTAGAAAATTTATTGAAATGGACTTCAGACGTACTTATTTTTCATGGTCATGTCATGTACTGGGATGATGGCGAAACTAGCCATAAGATGTACTTACTGTTAATGATTTTTTTTATTGGGCCAAAGAATATGCTATTGATGGGTTTGATTGTATAAGCTTCAAGGAACTGTTTTAGGGGACTGCAAAGGAGAATTGCAACTTTGGATATTCTTTCCTTTCTTCCACTGGCTTTTCTTTTAACTACTATGCACTAAGAGGTGTTTCTAAATTGATACAAGAATTCTCTTGGTTCTGAGTTCAGAGTCATCTTCCCACAATTCATTCTTGGGATGTTTCTCTATTTCTGTTAAATTTCTTAATGCAGGTTTAATTTCCTTTTGACCACTACATTTTGACAATTCTCTCCATTTATTCTGAAAGCTTATTGTCTGAATTTATGCATATAGTTTAGAAAAATATTTCATTTTCCCCACCTAACTTCAAATCAATAATGATGACATTTTTTCCTGATACCTCCAAGGTTCTTGTCATCATCAGGTCATGCAAATCCCAACTATTTGTGGGCATTGATATCATTATGATATATTGTTGGATTGATATGATTTTGAAGTATATTGTAATGTTGCTATTAATATTTGATCTAGTGAGAATGGAGCTAATGCTTCTCTGTAGGTTTTGGATTACATCAAAGGTTATCATTTTAACTCCAAGCCCCTATCTTAGTTGAGAAGGAAAATATATTTTGATAAAGTAGTCGTATTAACATAGTTTTGTATGGGTATTGCATCTTTAGCATACTCAATAGGAGCTCAACAAGCAAACTGAATAATTCGCATATCATAAGCTCACTATATTTTTCTTCAATACTAAGGAATGTGAGAAATGGATAGTAATGCTTGACCTGATAATACTGCTTTCATGACTTTGAGATCCAATGATTTCAATCCAACCTCTTAAAATGTTTGAGCTTTCAGTCAGGTTTGCCACTCTGGCAGCCATATGACATTGAAGCCAGACATAGAGAGATGGGTTCCTAGGGAGTAGAGAGGGCAATAAAAAACTGTCAACAGAAGGAAGAGGGCTTAACTGATATGTCCATCCCCTATGATATGTTATACTGGATCTTCGAAACCCAAGATACATGGATGGACTGGATGGTTCCAATTTCTTCCCTTTAAGCTAGGCGTTCAGTGACCTTTGAGGCTGCTAGGAAGATTTCTTCCTTCCAGCATTTGTTGTTCCCCTCCTTGTTTGCCACATGGTACTGTCATTGCTTTTAATGAACATTATATAGATAATTTGATTTTAGAAACTGAAAAGTATGATAAGTTTAATAGTCATAGGTTTCTTGGTAATATTAAGATCAAGTGAGATTAAGAAAGCTTTATACAAAACTAAAGTAGATAAATGTGTATGTCCTAATGATATTATATTGAATTTTGGTAGAACTTAGGCGGTCAAGGTATAAAGGGCAGCCCGGTGCACGAAGCTCCCGCCATACGGGATCTGGGAGAAGGATTCATTGTACACAGCCTTACTCTGTTTTTTGCAAGAGGCTGTTTTTAGGATTCGAACCTGTGACCTTTTGGTCACATGACAACAACGTGACCGTTGCGCCAAGGCTCTCCTTTTAGGTGGTCAAGGTATAATTTAATTAAATAAGTTATTTAGTAACATTTTGGAAAATAACAAGATGCTTAAAGAATGTAAGAAAAGTTTTTGTAGTACCTATTTATAGCTAGAAAGTGATATATATTATTGTTCTAATCATGGTTTAAGGTTCTGTTCCATTTCAACGGACACTTAGTGAAACATTTTGTTGGCTAATTGACCGTCATGTTGAACAACCTGACACCACTAAACTACTCGGTTGTGTCTTTGACGTCAGATCACAAGGAGAGGAGGAGATGCAATGCCAGTTGTAGGTGAGAAACATGCATTACCAACAGCTGGTGGATACGAGGCAGTGCTCCATGTGCAAATAAGGTTAACCATTTGATGCCAGGCAGACGGGCTGACAAGAAGTGGAAAGTGAGAAGAAGACAAGAAGCCTCCAGATTTTTTGGAAAAATGACCTGTATTTAATAATTGAGGATTATTCCTCAAACAGCTAAACACATGTTTATATACACTCTAAACCTTAAAACACAAAGAAAAGAAATAAATCCCAACATATAGATTCAAATTCCAAACTTGTAAAGAAAGGAAAAGAATCCTAACAAAAAGGAAAAAGATTCACAATCCTAAAATCCCTTAACGGACTCAAAATCTAAAAAAATATAAAAGATAGAAATTACCAAAAATATCAAAAATTCTTTAAATACTAAAAAAAATAAAAATTATCAAAAATAATAATAATAAATCCTCGGTTCCTCTTGCATCAGTCATCTCGGGTTGAAAAGATTCATCCTCGAGTTTAGAGTAGTTTCAGGTGGTAGCCCAAGAGGAAGATCATTTGGCACCAAATTGACAATTGTTTGTTGTGGATAAATGTGAGTTTCCTTTTGGGCGATAAGAGTGTTTGCGGTCCCATCTTTATCAACTTCATAAAAAACCATCACGATTGGATGATGGAACTGGGAAATGATCTTAGCTTCTCCATCTATTGCCTTCTTCATGTATCTACGCAATTTGGACTCTTGCACAATCGTATCTTCAACAACATTAGGTTTCCCATATTCAGACTTTGAAGTTGCATGTTGAGATTGGGATTTTTGCATCTTTGTCACTTGTTTAGAACCCTTTAGATTACTGATGGCTGCCACAACTGTACTTGCTACCGCTTCATTTTGGTCATGCCAATTGTTAGTAATAAAATTCATAGGTTGCAACGAATAGTTTCTGTTTCTGATTCCCTTTGAATCGGAATTGGTTCAATATAGATTGTCTTGATGGCATGTGTTAGTAATAAAATTCATAGGTTGCAACGAATAGTTTCTGTTTCTGATTCCCTTTGAATCGGAATTGGTTCAATATAGATTGTCTTGATTGATTGCATTTTTCCCTTTCTCATGCTTTTTCTTCCATAAATCCATAAAGGATGAGCAGGCTTCCTTTAAATGTGAGGCACAATTTTTTCAGAAAAAGATATGAAATCTTGGAAAGGGTCCATGTCAAAACCAGCTGCAGCAACTTGGTTTCCATGATCAGCAATGATGCCTTCATTCAGATCAAAGTTAAGTTTACTAGAGTCTGATGCAGGCGTAACAACAGATGAGGTCTTTGTAGGTGATGAGACATAATCTTTAGCACCTTCTATAGCTTCAGATAACATAGAATCTGCAGATTTTGACACATGCGCAATTTCTTGGCTAATCCCATTGAAGTCTCATGAGATTCTTTCATCTTGTTATCATTGATGGCTCCAACGGTGCAGTTGGAGATAGTTGGTTCTCTTACTGATTCGTCAGTGTTAAGACAGAATGGGGTTGTTATTCTCATCATTACCATTCAACTCCATGTCACGGCATTCCATGTTTTCAGCCATACAATTTCTAGACTTATAGTGATTTCAAGAAACAGAACATCTGGAGCGTCAGATGAAATAACCACTTTACTCCCTTGCAAAGGTCTCAACCATCACTTTAGCTGGATTATGTGATTGAGATTCACCAATGACTAGCTTTTCTGATTCTTCACAACCTGAAGCAGCATTCTCAAGTTGACATCCATCTTTGGGAGGGACTTCAGAGGAACATACGTTGAAATTCCATCTTTTTCATCCTGCTCCTTTTCGTCAAACTCTTCTTCATCTTGGTACTCTTCTGGGTTAAATTCTTCCTCCAAATTATCTTCGAATCCGTCCAGGTCATTTCGGGGCGTCAAAGCTATCGTCCTCCATAGCAAATCCTAATCAACCTTGGAACGAAGTTTGAATGTACCCAAAAGGAAGAAAATGATCTTTATCTTTTCTTCATCTTCTTCCCATTCTTAATCTTGGTTTTGTCCTGTTTTGTCTCATGAGCATTGTAAGTGCTCTCATCACGCCGATGCTCGACTCTTGAGTCTGATGGCAATCAACTTCACCTTCATCCGATCCAGAATTTGCTTATAGTCAAAGATCCGCTCCACTTTGTTGATTCAATCAACAAAATTCTCTATCTGTGACGTACCAGAAAATTCGAGTAGATCAACTCGAAATCCGAGGTCTCCATGTCGATCCTCTCAACCACATACCTCACGATCATAAAGATTTCGTGTCGCTGCCGCTACACGTTGGGTTAAATCTGCGACTTGTCTCTATAAAACCTCAATTTCATCCTGGTTGCTACGACCACGGTACAAGGCTTTCTTATTTGGAACCTACCTTGTACGACCACGATGACCTTCCATTAGATCCGACGCTTGACTTCCTTAATCGGAACTTGCCAGCTCTGATACCTGTCTTATTCTGCAGGCTAACGAGAAGTGAAAATTAAGGAGAAGACAAGAAGAGAAAACCATCATCCTATATATTTTTCTGAAAAAAGAAAACTTTATTTAATAATCGAGGATATTCCTCAAACAGCTAAACACAATAGACTCTAAATCTTAAAACACAAAGAAAGAAAATAAAACCCAACATATAGACTCTAATTCATAACTTGTAAAGAAAGGAAAGGAATTCTAACAAAAAGGAAAAAGACACAATCCTAAAATCTCTAAATGAACTCAAAATCTAAAAAATATAAAAGATAGAAATTACTAAAAATACCTACAACAACAATCAAGCCTTATCCCACTAAGTAGGGTTGACTATATGGATCCTTTATGCCATTGAGCTCTATCTCCTACTATATCATTATCTATACTTAAATAAATTTTATTTTATTTTATTTTTGCTAACCAAGCCTTTTTTAATCTTCCTCTTCCTTGTTTGATATGTGTATTTGTCATAGTTTCATATCGTCTAACTGGAGCATTTATTGGTCGTCTAAGTACATGTCCGTACCATCTTAAACATGTCTCTTGGAGCATTCTTATTATATCCATTCTCGTATGTCCACACATCCACCTTAACAACTTCATCTCTGTAACTCTCATCTTCTGCTCATGTGCTCCATATAACATAGCAGGTCTAATTGTGGTTTTGTAGAACTTTCCTTTAAGTTTTAAAGGTACTTTACAATCACATAAAACACCTAAAATAAACAAAATATCTTAAAAAGTAAAAATTACCAAAATAATAATAATAATTCTTCGGTTCCTCCGGCATCACCATTGTTGCGCCCAAGAGTTAGATGATGCTCCACGCATACGTGTTATAGGTGATGGCGTCATGGGGTGTAAAGACAGGGTTGTGGCACAAGTGGCTTTTGTGCAAGGCAATGGATGGTTGGTGGCTTGCACAAGAGCAAAGGAGGTTGGGTGGCTCACAAAAGGATAGTGGGGTGGAGCGACACTCGGCGATTGTGGGAGTGAAGTGACACGATGGTCGCTAGGGACAATGCAGAGGCATTTGGGTGTGAGTATGAGCCAAGCGGGGAGTGAAAAAGAAGAAAAGGGTTTTTCTGCTCCTTTGAAAATTAACTTGCCCATTTATTCAATTAACGTGGCCTAGCCTAGGTATGAATTTGGTTTAGCTTTAATCTACTCATTATAAGTCCAAATCTAGAACAAGTCGTTTGGACCTGCATGATTGTAATATCTATGCTTACCTAATGAAGCCCCCAAAACTTAATTAGACACTAGATCCCCAAAAGTCAATAAGTTGGTTTAGTTCAATGTAATTGGTCATCTAAAATTTAAAATAAATTATGGTGAGCAATTAAATAGAATAAAAATTTGATATCTAATCTCCTCCAACTGAAGTTATTTGATTCTCAAATTCAGTCATCTAAGGGAACAAGTCATACTAAGTAAAATTAATCATGTTATCGTTAATGATTCAAAACCAAAATTGTACCGGTATGACACAATTCGGTTCGAAAATCATATTGTTCTTCTCAATGATCAAAATGATAGCATAAGTTGAGATTTTAAAACTTGGTTCTAATTGTGAGAATGTTTGATAAGTCACATTATAGAAAGAGTGATCAAAAGAAGAATAAGAGATGCGATGAATATTTTTGAGAATTTAGTTGGTTTCATATTTAGATAATGAATCATAGATATTATTTATTTAATAAGACAACTGATGAAGAAATATAGAGATAGAGGGATTTGCATATATTCTATTTACTTAGAAAAAACTTGTGATAGAGTCCTTAGACTATTATTATGGTGGAATTTGAGGTAGAAAAGGAATTTCTAGTAATTATGTTGATGAGATTAAAAACAATATAAGATAATGTTATCACTAGCATTATAACTACTTGAAATTTGACAAATGATTTTCCTTTAGTTATTTTTTGTGCTTATATCAAGGTTCAATTCTAGGTTAATATCATTTTATGTTAGGACAAGCTAACACATCATATTCAAAAAAGGTAGATCCGCTACCTTAGCGGCCCCCCTAGTGCCGACCCCACGGATATGGAGGGAGGTTCATGCAGGTACACAGGCCATATTCAAGATTAACTTCAACGTGTGCTATTTGCCATATTATGGTGTTAATTGATGAGTCAAATTAGATTTGATTCACATCTTAAATTATCAAGGAAAATTTTGAAACTGTGGTTTTTAAGATCAGCAGAACAAGTAAAAAAAAGAAGAATATATAAAATGTATCTTTTGAGTAATAAGAGAAGAACCAATGGAACAATTAACATCGGTTGAAATGAAGTTCTGCATATCATATTATTTAACTAGAGATGATTGAGTATATGGATCCTGTAGTCTCTGTTTAATAATCTGCTTTTTGCCCAGTTGGCTAGAGGATGGTAGATTTGCTATAATGGGGGAGATCAAATTCCGGCGGGTGCATGCCCTCGGGAAAAAATTCCTCCCACCCCTAGCCACTTGGCGGTCGGTTATAAGCTGATCCCGTGATTTACCTCTCTTCATACAAGGAACGGGCTGTGAGGAGCACCTGTGGTAAGCGTTATCACTTTTTGCTACAATAATCCGTTTCGTAATGAAAAATGGTGTGAGGGGCGCTTAGGGTAAGCATAATCACCTTTTGCTACAATAATATGTTTCGTAATGAAAAAGGGTAAATATGGTATTCCAGGAGTTGGTATATCCTTTTGTGTTTAGCTTGGATATAGTAAGATGCTGTTAATGACTTTTTTTTCCTTGTGCTTTAAAATTCTAGTTAAATATTTCTTGGAACTTGTTTCTGTTGGATCGAGAAGCGCTAGAGGGGAGGGGGGGGGGGGGGGGGAATAGCGCTCGTGGCTATTTTGTTCGATTTAAAACGTATCGAGTAGATAAACACGGCGGAAAGGAAAAGAACAAACGCTAACACAAGTTGGTTACTTGGTTCGGAGCCTGTGGTGACACCTACTCCAAGGCCCGCGATCGTTGATCGCTTCCGGTGGGCAACAACTATAAGCTCGGAAAATGTTATTACAAACTAAGTACAATGTAAAAGCAGTAAAGAAACTTTATACCGACAATAGAATACTGAAAACTAAAGCTCCGGGTTGTCGGGATATTGTTGCAGCACTTCGGGATCGTCTCGTTAGCAGCTTGTAACAGAGGAATAGCTTAGAATGTGATATTTCTAGTTGCTGGTCGAGACCCTCTTATATAGGGTGTTCAAGGCGCATCCATTAAGCTCCAGGGCGCCTCCAACCCGAAATTATATCTTGAAATCAATTATGCGATAAGCCTCTGCTTGCTGCCCGTTATCCACTTGAAGGCGCCTCTAATGCCACTCCAAGGCGCCTCCAAGCAGCGGTTCAAGGCGCCTCCAATCCCCATGAAGGCGCCTCCAGCTCCACTTCGCAGCAAGCTTTAGCCTTGCACCCGAGGCACCTCCAAGCTCCATGGAGGCGCCTCGGACACTGTTCATCCGAGGTGTGACTTGCTCCTTTGTTCCTGCAAAATGTGTTAGTCCCAAATACATACCTTGCAAAATAAAGTTAGCACATAATAGTCATAGTAAATAAAATATTGACAGTCTCCGGACTGTCCGCGTCTGACTTCGGATTTCCGACCGGAAATCCTAGGTCGACCCGACGCCTAGTGTTCCCTCTGCAGGGAACGCGTTCTCATTTACTACTCTCAGGAGAGTTACCTGTTGCCAGTGCGATCCTCGAGATCGACTGGACTTTTGCTCAGCGCTCGATGCTTCCGGACTTTCTGTTGAACGCTCGCTCCTCGACCCGTCTAGTCTTCCAACTGGTTCGCGACACCAGGACTTTACACCTAGGGTTACCATCCCCTAGGACTTTTGCCTGAAGCCCGCGACCCGTCAAGACTTTCCGCATAGAGTTACCACCCCCTATGACCTAGGGTTACCACCCCCTAGGGTTTTCCACCTGCCTAACCGCAGCTAGAACTTTTGCCTAAGTACAGACTTTCCTGCAAGCTCATTCAAATTATTAGATCACAAAACAATTTAACTTTGAACCCTTTGCCATTATCAAAATACGGGTTCGATCGTCGAATGCTTTCTGCACCAACAGTTTCATCTACGACTGCACTGCAATTTTGCCATATTGTACTTCATCTTTTATTCTCTGAACTTGAATTGGAATTGATGTATTAGTAATAAATAGGAAACATAGAAAATTATTTAAGCGAAGCTTTATCAGATAAGAGATTTTTCCCACTATAAATGTTACGCTTGAAATTTTGAAGACAATCATCCTTGGAACTCTTTTTGTGTACTGCTGTTTTGGAATATTCTACCTCGTTTCCTTTTTCTTTGCCTCTTTGCTTGATGTTTTCTATTGCGATGAATAGGCCTTTCGTAACTTATTCCTTTTATTAGCATATCAGTGGTGCCCTTCTATTTATCTGATAACATATTCGTTTCATGTTTTTTGCAGAAAGATGTCTTTTTAATCAGCTCAAATGCAATGCAATACAATGCACCAGACACAATTTACTACAGACAGGTGTCAGCTGTCTCTATCATTTGTTTGTTTCCATTAACTTTCTGGTAGTGATATATGTACTTTGTTACTTTTATGTTGATGAGTATTTTGTCTGTACAGGCTCGAGCAATACAAGAGCTTGCAAAAAAGAATTTCGATAATCTAAGACAAGAAAGTGATGATAATGATGAAGAACCAAAGCCAGCAAGGAGAGGCAGGCCACCGACTAAAAATATCTTCAAGAAATTAGGTCGGCCCACTGTTGACAATGTTTGCTCCAATGTCTCTTCCAATGCGACGCTTGCTAATGCAGGAGACAATCATCAATCAACCAATTTGTTGAACAATTTATTTCATACTGGATTGGATAAAACCAAGTTAACCAACTTGCCTACAAAACCTTATGCTCTTCGCAATACTGAACCTCATAGTTTCCCCAATGAGCATACGCTTGAAAGGGAAGACAATTCAGGTTCTTAAATTGTGTTTGTTTAATAATAAATTTAGACAAAAATATGACCATTTGTGAAATATATCACAATTATTCTTTTGGGATCTTTTTGTAGGTTCTGCCTATAAAAGTGGTCCATTGAAATATCTAAAGAAGTCCTTTGTTATGGATGAAAATCGTCGCAGTACATATACCCTACCTGAGGTGGTCAACTCCCTAATGGTGCCATCAGTGTTAACGACATTTGATGGAGAGAGAAAGCAGCTGATTCCTGTAAGTATTAAGTTAGATTGAAGCATGAAAATTTCAATTGGCCATTGTTTCATGGTCTAACGATGTGGTTATCCTATCCAACATTCGTATCTTACTAAGAAATAACTCTATTCATGGTAATTACCTACACCGGAAGATTATCAGTAGACTTTAGCTGTTCACTCTCCTTAATTTCTTCCTTAGCTTCTGATAAAGTTTCACATTGTGGCTATACCATGTCATACTATGCTGCGTATTAATTTCTCAAGTTGATGTTCTGACTGTTAAAATTAGGTCGGCCTTTACACGGAGCATGTTTATGCAAGGAGCTTGGCACGATTTGCTGCAAAACTTGGTCCAATTGCCTGGGAAATTGCTGCTAAACGAATTGAGCGCCTTCTCCCTCCTGGGACAAAGTTTGGCCGTGGTTGGATTGGAGAGAAAGAGGCACTGCAACAGTCTCATCCTCTACCATCTAAATCCCCGAATTCATCCCAACCTGAAAACTTGGCAACCACAAGTGCATCGGCATCTGAACATGCGTCTGATGATGCAGCGATCGAAGTTAACACAGGCTCAAGTTCACCAGCTATGCCCCTTTCTCATCCAAGAAGATCCACAGATTCTGCAGAAGTCAGTGCTAGAAGTCAAGCTAGTCCTTTGAAACCACATAATGCTGTAGGCCTACATGGTATGTGGCAAAAGACAGGAAACCAACTTCCACAAGTAGTTGGTTTAGGGTTTAATCGTCTTTCTCAAGTCGGAAATACTGTCAAGGTATCAGCAGCATCTGGGAGTTTTAGTTCAGAGGCAACAATATTGCATTCTCACACATCGACAGACATGCTGTCAAGAACTAACATTCAAGCATCGACTAGTAATTTAAACACTGATTCTGTACATTCAGTTACTGATCCAAGTACCTCCTCATCAGTTTCCGGCAGCCACCTGCCTGATGGCTCCCATGATTCTCAGGGAATAAGGAGAGTGGCCTTGATGCCGAAGTCGGTTTCTATTTCTCCTGACCTAAATTTAGGCTTCCAATCAACAGGATCACCAGTTTCAGGGGTTCGATTAGATTCGAAAAACCCAAACCTAGCATTGGGGCTCTGAAACTGTACACCTTTCCTTTCCACTTGGTAGAAGTTAGAGAACAGAAACAACTTATGGCTCATGTTGTTACAAATAGCGCCCGCCCCCTAGTGATGCAGGTGTTTTAACAATTGATGAAACCCGCATTCCGTTGTAAAAGTAGAAGGGTGTTTGTACAGATTAATCATTATCGATATTAATTCTTAACAAGTCTTTTGTTGTTCTCTCTCGCTGGTGAAATTTACTTGTATTTCTTTTCATGGGTTGAAGTTGAACAGACAGAAAGAAGGGGACTTAACAGGTGGGGGCCTATTGCTCTCCACCAATACAAAGACTGGACTATGAAGTGGTCCAACTTTTGCAGATCAGAGGATCCACCCCCGAAAGAAGAGGGAGAGTCTTAGTATTAGTATTAGTATTAGGCCTAATAATGAATTATAAGATAATTAAGTTTATTAGGTTAATGATTATCGATTGGTTTATTAGGTAATGGTTAATTTAAGGGTTAAAATTTTATTTAATTTAATGAGATTTATTATGTATTTAAGAAGGAAGATAAAAAATTTGAAATATTTAATATTTATTGGATGAATATAAAAGTCTTTTGAGTGAAATAATTTAAAGAGACTTTTCTTCTTCTTGTTCTTGGCCGGACATCTGTGTGTGATTAGTATCACGAAGGTGGTTCTTCTTTGAATCTAAGTTCGTGCGACGAACGAAAAATGTGTTCGTGTGTATGTCATAGATGCGCGAATGTTTTGATCGTGTTGAGATCTACATCTGAATCAAAGTTGCTGTCAAAAGTATCGTTCACGCGACAAAGGTAACCTAATTATGTCATAGAGTAGCAAGAATGAGTATACTATATTCGCATGGATCTCTAGAGGTATCCTTTTTCTGCTATGTTATGTATTATTTTATGCATAAGATTTCTACAGTGATATCAGAACCGTTTGCGAATACATATACATAATTTTAGTTCTATTTTATATGTGATATAGATGAAGAATGTGTTTATTATGATTTGCACAATTATATGAATGTTTTTGTCGGGAATGAATCCCACATAAACATGAACGCCAACTTATGTTGCCGCTGGATGTTGCCTTTTGCTCCAAACGTAGACAACAGTTCTGAACAGCAACTCGCTAGTTGCTCCAAACATGGAAAGCAACTCACATTTAGAACAAGGATTGAGGCTTTGAACATCGACTACAAGGGT
The DNA here is from genome assembly GCF_018446385.1 of Zingiber officinale. Taxonomy (NCBI): domain Eukaryota; kingdom Viridiplantae; phylum Streptophyta; class Magnoliopsida; order Zingiberales; family Zingiberaceae; genus Zingiber; species Zingiber officinale. The sequence continues at coordinate 97,766,056 of NC_055996.1, forward strand.
CCCCTTGACCCACCCCCTGCTAATCGGCTAGCGGGACCACCGTAAGGTTGTGTCTCATAAATCGTTGCTTAGAATCATAATAAAATTTATGTCATAGATTTATTAAGAATAATGTATGCCATGGTGCATGACTATGCCCCTTACACTAATGTGATTGGATAATTATGTATGTATGTTGTAAATCATAATATAGCTTGTGAGTCGTGCTTTACACCTTTATACTGTTAGGATCGATGATCGCGGCTAGAGAGGGGGGGGTGTGAATAGCCGCACCAAATTCGCGTTTCTTTCTACAAATCAAGTTAGCGCAGCGGAAATAAAACGAATAGAAACGAAAGCGGAGAATAGCAAACCTCAAACTCGTCGATGTAACGAGGTTCGGAGATGAAACTCCTACTCCTCGGCGTGTCCGTAAGGTGGACGAATCCGATCAATCCGTCGGTGGATGAGACCCCGGAGAACCGGCTAATGTAACACTCCTTCTGGGTGGAGAAACCTCGCCACAATGTTTTGTAAAAGCAATACAGGAGTAGAAAGCAGCAAGAAGCAAAATACAATACAAATGTATGAAACACCTTCGCTTACTTACCTTCTCTTCGACTGGATGAAGCAGCAGCTTCTCGGATCCAACCACAACAGCAACAGCAACTGATAAGATTTAGGAACGAAGAGCTCAGCAAAGCTCGCAGAAGAACTTGCAGCAGCAAGAAGAAGAGGCAGGAACAAGAAGAAGCAGAAGCTTCGGAGAAGCTGAAGAGTAAGAGAGAGACTCCACTGTAGAAGCCCTCAGCCCTTTTATAGCCTGCATCCACCTGCGAGAAGAACAGAGGCCAAAGACAGCAGAAGAATCTAGCCGTTGTCTCTCAACGGCTAGGGCCAGACCGATCAGGCATCACCCTGATCGGTCTGGGGCTGATCTGATCGGTCGTGGGGACCGATCAGGCTCTATGCTGATCGGTCCCCAGACCGATCAGTAAGCTCACAGAGGCACACTGATCGCTTTCTGATCGGTCTCCAGACCGATCAGGAAACCACAGTATCAGTGGATCGGTCACCAGACCGATCCAGGTCTTGGTTTTTGCCCAAACCAAGTCCAAACCAATATCCGGTCAACCTTGACCTCTTGGTACATCATGCTTAGCATCCGGTCACTCCCTTGACCTGCTAAGACTCCCCACCAAGTGTCCGATCAATCCCTTTGACCCACTTGGACTTTTCTCTTCGTGTCAAGTATCCGGTCACTCCCTTGACCTACTTGACCTTCTCAACACCAGATGTCCGATCACCCTTGATCCATCTGGATTTTCCCTTGCCCGGCTTCACTCACCAGGACTTTCACCTAGCTTCACTCACTAGGGTTTTCACCTGGCTTCACTCACCAGGATTTCCAATCTGCCCGGCTTCACTCACCAGGACTTTCCAACTGCCTGGCTTCACTCACCAGGACTTTCCCACTGTCTGGCTTCACTCACCAGGACTTTCCCACTGCCTGGCTTCACTCACCAGGACTTTCACCTAGCTTCACTCACTAGGATTTTCACAACTGCCTAGCTTTACTCACCAGGACTTTCCCACTGCCTGGCTTCACTCACCAGGACTTATCCGTCTGCCTGGCTTCACTCACTAGGACTTTCCACATCCGGTCCAGAGAACGAGCTACCGAGCCCTCTCCGACTTCCACTTGCCAAGTTCCCATACTTGGACTTCTCCGTGCCAAGTCTCCATACTTGGACTTTTCCCGTGCCAAGCTCCCTGCTTGGTCTTTTCACCAGATGTCTGGTCAACTCACCTCGGGTCAACCAGGTCAACCTTGACCACTGGTTGCACCCACAATCTCCCAAGCTTGTATCCTTGTCAAACATCAAGATACAACTTTTCTGTTCACGTCAAACATTGTCAAACATAACTCGTCAAACATCAAAACACAACTCGAGTCAAGTCAACTCGAGTCTGGTCAACTAGGTCAACCTTGACCTAAGGTTGCACCAACAATGTAAAATATCGTAAAATAGGCGGATATTAATAAGGGATTTTTCCGGAATTTTTGGAAATTTTTTGGGAATTTTTCGGAGCTAGTACGGACAAGTTAACGGGGATAAAAACGGGGCCCAGAAAAGCCTGTTTAGGCTACCCTATTTAAACGAGGAAAAGTTAATTTTCCTTTTTCTTTTTATTTTCTTTATTTTTTTTTCTCCTCCGTTTTCCTTTCCTCCTCGCGTGCCAGAGCCTCACCCGACGCTGCCGATTTGCCTAACCGCAGGCGGCGGTTTTCCCTTCTCCTTCTCCACCTCGCGGCGACTCCTTGCATCGCCTTGCCTCTTCCTTTGCTGTCGCCGAAGGTGTGCCCTTGCCGGATCCCTCTGCCGAAGCTTCTTCCTCTCCCTCTCCCTCTCACTCTCATGGCGAGGAGCGCCTCTTCCCTCTACCGATCTCTGGTTCTTCTTCGATTGACGACGCCGTCGGCTATTGCCGGAGCTGCAGAGCCCCTCTATCGCGGAGGTCATGCCCTAGCCCCTCTGCTGTGATTTGGCAGCACAACTGCCACTTTCCTTCCGTGCCCTAGCAGCGATTCTTGAAGGTAAGGTACATTTCGTGCCCTAGATTTCCTCTTGTTGCTGGACTAGGTATGATTCAGCCACCACTAGATTATGTTCTGCAGGATTGTGTACTGTGGAACAACAATCAAGGCTGTGAGGTAGAGGTATTTTGTTGCTGTGGTGTTGGAATTGAGATCGTGAGGTGAAGTAAGACTTGCTGTGGAGTTGTTCTTAGTTTCCAGCAGCGATTTCTCTGTCCGGCAGTATACTTCCCTGCTGTGGATCAATAGTCACGGCTGTGAATTGAGGTGAGTTTTATTCAGTTTTAGGGTTGGTGCAGAGTGATGACATTTCAGTAGTTAAATTGTTCTAATTTGATGAGGAGAAGGGGATGTGTAAGGTGTTAGCATATGATTTTTGATAGAATGAAATCATATCTTATTGTATTGCGTTGGTAGGTCATTCATGAAGGTTATATGATTTAATGATTGTTATTCGGATCATAGAAATGATTATCAGATGAGGGAGTTTGATTGAGGAGTTAGATAATCCAATTAGGGTTTATAATTGGATTTGGATTTATGTTAGCTTCTCGAGGATTTGATTTAGCTAATTTGTTTATATGTGATTAGCTAAATCTAGATATCATGTACTACAGGACTTTGACGTGAGACAAGCATCTCGACGTTGGATTTGATTGGACTGGACCTGCTATTTGAGGCGGGTACCTCTTGACTTATCTTTTATGATATCGTCATTTGGATATGCATAGTACTTTATAGCTTCAAGCAATGAACATGTTTGTCTTTGGTATGCCATTGTTTGATATCCGTAGCATGTTAGGTTTGTCGCTTGTTATGTATCCGTGCTTATATCTCGTGAATTGTTACCATGAGTATCTTATTGCCATGAGTACTCTATTACCATGAGTATCTTAGTTTCTAGAGTGACATACCATGCTCTACTGAGGTTAGGACTAGGTTCTGGATTTTGTTTCTGGCATGTGTATCTAAATTATTTGATACTTAGGTTTTTATGTCATACCCGGCTTGTGTACCTCTATTTGTATATCACATATGATTCGTGTACCTAGACTTTGATTCTTTGATCTGTGTATATTGTTGGTACATATGTTATGGAAGGGAGATATGTTTAGGATCTAGGTTGTTATACCATAGAGGACCTGTATACCCTAGATCCGTGGATTTGACTCACTGATATTGTGGTACCCATATTATATATATGGATATGGTTATGTTGATCAATTTATGACTATACTTAGTGTCATGCATCATGATTGCATGCTGCGCGATTGTCAGCTCCACTATGGTTGAGCACATCGCCAGTTACATGTACTGCACACACCACCACTCATGGATTAGTGGTATATCAGGCAGGTGTGTGGACTCTGTTTAGCTCCGTTGGTCGGTGACTCGGCGTGGTAGCCGTGACAGTTCCTCTGTTTGGCTCATGGCATGTAGTGTAGCAACAGTAGTAGCCGCAGACGTGGACTGTTGGCTCCGTTGGTCGAGACTCGGTGTGGTAGCCAGAGATATCCTCCCGTCATCGTGTCTGGAGTTGAGAGCATTGAGCTCCCCATTTATGATTTGGGGTCACGGGAGTACTCCGATAGCATCCCGCCCACTCGGTCACTCATCGGGAGCAGTGAGAGTGCACGGTTGTCATAGCCCTACCCACTCGGTCTCGCCATTTGTGTGTGAGAGGACTGACTGGCGTCAGGGGTGACCAGGACGCATCATTAGCATCATATGCATTGATGTATTTATATTATTGTGATTGTGTTTGCTGCATTTGGTTGCTGCATTTTGGTTGGATGCATACCTTTGACCTGCATACAGGATTATTGACACTTTCGGTTTGACGACCCTTTTGTCTGGATAGGAGTTCCTGGTGAGTACAGCTTCCTCAGTTACCTTTCAGTTTTGCATATTCCCTATATATGATTAGGAAGTTGTATTCCATGTTTGTTGCTGTTAGATATATCTTACTACTCATGTCCATTGGTATTCGCTGAGTTGTTGAACTCACCCCCGTTGACACTATCTTTTTCAGGTACCAGGTTATTTATGGTGTCGCTTGGAGCATCCTGTCTGCTGGTCCCCACGTCACATCAGAAGACTTATCGGTTTCACGTATGTTTTGTTTGTTTTATGTATCAGTTTGTTTAGCTCTGTACTCTGGTTTTATTTTTGGAGTGTTGATGTTGTTATGTGGTATTTTGTATTTGTTATTGGTTGTGTAAGCCTAGCCGGCTAGCAGTTTTGTGTTTGGTTGTATTTGGTTTCTGTCAGTTTTTGTTGTGTTTTGGTTTTGGTACAACCGAGTGGGATGCTTTATTTTTAACTGCGTGGTTGTGTCAGCCAGAAGCTGAATTTGATATTAACTGCGTGGTGTTTGTTTTCTTTTATTGTTATTATTCCAGCCGCATGTGGCTGAGGTATATAGTGCTTGTAGAAAAGTTTCAGATTGTCCGCCGTACAGGGGAGATGTTGCCGAAATTTCTTCGGACAGAGACTCCTCCGGGGCGTGACAAACAATCTCCCCCTTTTTGATGTTTGACAAAACCCATAATCAAACCCATAATCAAATTAGGTTAACCCGATAACCTAACTTAGGTTTTCCAATGTTCTTCCCTGAACATTCTCTAGACATTCTCCATTCTCCTTTCTACTCTCCCCCTTTTTGACACACATCAAAAAGAGTGAATCAAGGTCAAGAGTTTCTTCCTAATGAAAGTCCCATACCTTTCATTGAAACTCTTAATTTTCCCCTTGATACTAAGGTCCAACAATTAACTTAGTGATAATCCCATATCACTCAAGTCTTTAGGAGTAAAAACTCCCCCTAAAAGTCAACTCCCCTTGACTATTGCACCAACAATGTCTTGGAGAGTTTCAAACCTTCAAAATACCAACTCCCGAGCTGAAATTTCAGACAACAGTTGAAATTCAACAACTTGGCACGCCCTGATCGGTCACCAGACCGATCAGGGATTCCCTGGATCGGTCACGGTGACCGATCCGGACACCCCTAGACCGATCAGAATCCCCTCTGATCGGTCCACAACTCTGATTTCTGATTTCTGATTTCTTCTCCCGAAATTCAGAAACCTCTAGAAAATCACAGAAAATTCTAAAAATTGTAAAATTTTGAGGATACACTCCTCATAACATATACTATCATGAAAAAAATAGTTTTCTATGAAAATAAGTTCCATTTTCAAATCTTGATACAAAGTTCAAAAGTCTTTGAAATAGCTCAAAATTAACTCATCTTTGTATCACTTTGCTCAATGATGAATGCTATCACTAGAAAAGCTTCATCAAGGTTTTTCAAATTAATTTTGAAATGATTTTAAACCATTTAATTTAGGACCACAATCTTTGGGCTAAATGTACATGACTTGTACATAAGCTTTCCCTATGATCCCCAATTTTGAATTAGGCTCATCTAGGTACAAGAACTATGCACCTTTTTCCTAACTCATCATCCTAATATCTCACACACATCTAAGGTGTATCAAACACATCCAAGTCAATTTTGATGTGAGATATGGGTTTAGGTCATCTTAGGCTAAGTTCTCATGCATTTTCTAAAACAACAACTTGATCTCCATATCAAATTGTGTGGTGTATCCTTAAGTCAATTTAATTGATCCTAAATGCAAGAGAAGAGATGATGACATGGCATATAATGATATCATAAATGAAACATGTGCCAATGTCATGATGTCATGGCATAAAGTGTGAAACTTAAATAAAGCATGACATTTAAACTAACCTAAGCATTATCATGACATTTTAAATGATCATAAAATAAATATGATGTCATGACATGGCATATGGCAAACAATATATGACAAATAACATGTAAAGGTATAGAAAATGCCTAATTCTAGCCTTAGTTGTCGTTTTTGATAATTTTGATCATTTTGCCATAAATTCTATATTCCTAAGTGTAATAGACCTAGCATCTTATACCAAAGATTTTTAGATCACTATGTGCCAATTAGATTGACTCTAGACAACTCCTCAAATTTGATTGGCACATTCTAATCACCTTAGGAATAATTCTTAATTTCATTTTCAAGGCTTGATTATACCTTGAAAAATCCTAAAGTGCCACATTTTGCCATGATTAGGTTAACTACCTATTCAAGTAAGGTTGGCACACCCTAACTAATCTAGTGTGATGAAATCACGCTCCTAGGAACCCAATACCTATTGGAGCTCATTGGGTTCACTAAATATTCACTAGGGATGACTTCCCTAGCAACCCTCCTAATGACCCTCCTAGGCTTTGAAGCCTTGGTCATTTGGGACTCATCAAGATCAACTCTAGGGGTGACTCCCCTTGTGACTTTGGTGTTGTTCTTCCTAGCCCTAGGTTTTGTTCCATAATCGAATGGAACATTATGATAATTGGGCTTGACTACTTGGGACTTAGGTTTGTGACCCAAACCTTTCTTGTCCTTGGACTTGGGTTTTTGACCCCTAGACCCTAGAGTCAAATCCTTAAGAGCCTTTTCTAGATAGTCAAGTCTTGACCTCAAGACTAGATTTTCTTTCTCTAATACCTCAAGCTTTAATTTATCACTTTTCTTTGAGGTATTCCTAGGCATGTGTCTAGTTAATTTGGGATTTCTACCTAGGTTCTCCCTAACCTTAGATGAGTTAATCCTAGGATTGACATTTCTAGTGTTGTCCTTACCTAGGCTAACATGTTTAGCACCTAAGCACATATATTGGTTCCTAAAGTTAACATGCTTATCATTATTAACAATTTCAACAAAACTATTAGCATGTGTCTTATTGCAAGAGTGAGACTTAAATGTTACCTTAGGGTTTGCCTTCGCTCCCCCTATTGACGTGCTCGGTCTATTGTCCTTGTGAGGTTGCCTCCCCCTAGGACATTGACTCCTATAGTGTCCCCTTCGCTTGCATTGGAAGCACACCACGTGCTCCTTGCCCTTGCGTGTTGGGACTCCGGCTTCCTTGACCTTTGGCGCCGGTGGAGTCTTTCTAACCCTCTTTGGACATTTACTCTGGTAATGTCCAAATTCCCTACACTCAAAGCACATTATGTGTAATTTGCTAGAAACTAAATGGCTTGAGTTACCTAGAGTTGAGGATGGATGAACGCTCTCTCCATCATCCCTTCCGAAGGTAGAAGCTTCTTCTTCTTGCTCCGAACTTGAAGAAGAACTCTCCTCCTCTTCTTCTTTAGATGTTGAGTGGCCCTCAACTTCTAAATCCATTCCTCCATGAAGTGAGCTACTTGGCTCACTTGACTCCTCTTCATGACTTGAAGTGGAGTTCTCCTCATGGAACTTTGCCAAGTTGTTCCACAACTCCTTGGCATCGTTATATCCACCAATCCTACACAAAACATCATTAGGTAAAGAAAATTCAAAAATTTTCAATACCTCATCGTTGACTAGGGATTGGTGGACTTGTTCCTTGGTCCACTCCTTCTTCTCTAGGGTTTCTCCTTTCTTGTCCATTGGAGACTTGAAACCTAATTGAACACAACTCCAATTTTCAAGGTTAGTCATAAGAAAGTACTTCATTCTTACCTTCCAAAACATGAAGTCGTCGTGATCGTAGAAAGGTGGAATTGTGACGTCTTCTCCAAATAACTCCATTCTCTAGCTCGTACTCCCCTCGGCGTTGATCCAACGAAGAGCGACCTTGCTCTGATACCACTTGTTAGGATCGATGATCGCGGCTAGAGAGGGGGGGGGGGGGTGAATAGCCGCCCCAAATTCGTGTTTCTTTCTACAAATCAAGTTAGCGCAGCGGAAATAAAACGAATAGAAACGAAAGCGGAGAATAGCAAACCTCAAACTCGTCGATGTAACGAGGTTCGGAGATGAAACTCCTACTCCTCGGCGTGTCCGTAAGGTGGACGAATCCGATCAATCCGTCGGTGGATGAGACCCCGGAGAACCGACTAATGTAACACTCCTTCTGGGTGGAGAAACCTCGCCACAATGTTTTGCAAAAGCAATACAGGAGTAGAAAGCAGCAAGATGCAAAATACAATACAAATGTATGAAACACCTTCGCTTACTTACCTTCTCTTCGACTGGATGAAGCAGTAGCTTCTCGGATCCAACCACAACAGCAACAGCAACTGATCAGTTGGTCCCAGCCGAGTGGAAGCTCACAAAAAGATTTAGGAACGAAGAGCTCAGCAAAGCTCGCAGAAGAACTTGCAGCAGCAAGAAGAAGAGGCAGGAACAAGAAGAAGCAGAAGAAGAGTAAGAGAGACTCCACTGTAGAAGCCCTCAGCCCTTTTATACCCTGCCAGAAGAACAGAGGCCAAAGACAGCAGAAGAATCTAGCCATTGTCTCTCAACGGCTAGGGCCAGACCGATCAGGCATCACCCTGATCGGTCTGGGGCTGATCTGATCGGTCGTGGGGACCGATCAGGCTCTATGCTGATCGGTCCCCAGACCGATCAGAATGCTTCACAGAGTTGCCCAACTCTCTGTGTGTACCCTGATCGGTCCTGGGGACCGATCAGAGCTTCCTCTGATCGGTCTCCAGACCGATCAGGAAACCACAGTATCAGTGGATCGGTCACCAGACCGATCCAGGTTGTGGTTTTTGCCCAAACCAAGTCCAAACCAATATCCGGTCAACCTTGACCTCTTGATACATCATGCTTAGCATCCGGTCACTCCCTTGACCTGCTAAGACTCCCCACCAAGTGTCCGATCAATCCCTTTGACCCACTTGGACTTTTCTCTTCGTGTCAAGTAGCCGGTCACTCCCTTGACCTACTTGACCTTCTCAACACCAGATGTCCGATCACCCTTGATCCATCTGGATTTTCCCTTGCCCGACTTCACTCACCAGGACTTTCACCTAGCTTCACTCACTAGGGTTTTCACCTGGCTTCACTCACCAGGATTTCCAATCTGCCCGGCTTCACTCACCAGGACTTTCCAACTGCCTGGCTTCACTCACCAGGACTTTCCCACTGTCTGGCTTCACTCACCAGGACTTTCCCACTGTCTGGCTTCACTCACTAGGGTTTTCACAACTGCCTAGCTTTACTCACCAGAACTTTCCCACTGGCTGGCTTCACTCACCAGGACTTATCCGTCTGCCTGGCTTCACTCACCAGGACTTTCCACATCCGGTCCAGAGAACGAGCTACCGAGCCCTCTCTGACCTAGTCCGGAGAACGAGCTACCGAGCCCTCTCCGACTTCCATTTGCCAAGTTCTCATACTTGGACTTCTCCGTGCCAAGTCTCCATACTTGAACTTTTCCCGTGCCAAGCTCCCTGCTTGGTCTTTTCACCAGATGTCTGGTCAACTCATCTCAGGTCAACCAGGTCAACCTTGACCACTGGTTGCACCCACAATCTCCCAAGCTTGTATCCTTGTCAAACATCAAGATACAACTTTTCTGTTCACGTCAAACATTGTCAAACATAACTCGTCAAACATCAAAACACAACTCGAGTCAAGTCAACTCGAGTCTGGTCAACCAGGTCAACCTTGACCTAAGGTTGCACCAACATATACTTCTAGTTGTAAAATTAGACTACTCTTGAATGTAACTCGAGATTTTTTTTTCATTGTAGTGTACAATTAAAAATAATACTAGGCTACTAAATGACAATGGAAAAAAGGAGAATGCCAACGACACATGGCAAGCGAGGAAGTATTCGGAGAAGATGCAATTCCTTAGGTTGATCTTTTGATCTTCTCATTGGCTTGAGAAAATCTAGTATATGGGTCATAACCATGTCATGATATATATATATATATATATATATATATATATATATATTTTGATGTATGTCATGCCTATATATGATGCATGTTTTAGTTAGAACATAATTAAGTCAATTTCATATGCGTAACAAAGTTTGGTACTCACTACTATCTGTTGGAACCCCAAGGTTATTTTGGTGTGATCAATAAGTTAAGTTAGGTCCTGTGTATTTCTAACCTTGTGTCTAAGTGTGTAGAAGCTTAGGAGCACAGGTAGTCGAGCGGAAGACGGAGCTAACGAGAAGGACAACACGCGGTGCGTCCGAGAGACGAGGCGCTGCGGAAGAGTATACCGACGGACGAGAAGGAAGCGTGCGGTGGTTCCGAGGGACGAAAGTCGGGGCGGAAGACTGCTCGAGGAGCAAGAGACGCAGCTAGCGAGAAGGACGACACGTGGTGCATCCGAGAGACGAAAACTGCGGATGAGTACGCCGACAGACGAAAAGGAAACACACGGCGATTCCGAGGGACGAGAAGCCGGAGCGTAAGCCCACTCGAGAAGACCGGAAGTTGGGTTCGGGTGAGCCCTTTTCCGGATGTCTGAGATCACCCAAGCGAGCGGATCCGGAGTTGAAGACCCGGACCGAGGCGACCAGAGCCGAAGCAGAGGACCCGGACCGAAAAAGTCAACCGGAGTTGACTTTTGGGTCCGGGGCGCCCGGAGCTGACCGAGGTGCCCGAACCCCTCCAGGGCGCCCCGGAACGTACTGAGGCGCCCAGAACGTACCGGGGTGCCTGGAAGTTGATATTTGACTAGATCGAGTCAAAACTCGATCTGAACGTTGGGGGATAAAACTTATCCCCCCAGGGAGCCCGGAACCCTCAAGGCACCCCAACCAAGGCTATAAATATAGCCTTGGTCCAGAAGCTTTCAACAACTCAGAGCAATTCATTTCCAACGCTTTTACGCTTCAGTTTTAGATTAGCTTTTTTATTTTGCGCTTTCACTACTGTAAGAGGCTTCTCCGCCCGAAGGAGATACTAGTGCGACATTCCTTGGATTAACAACCTCCTTGGTTGTAACCAAGTCAAATCCGGTGCCTCGTTTTTCTGATTTACTTTCTGCTTACTTTAATTTACAAGTGTTAGTTTAAGAATTCGAGAATGGTGTTTTTGTTTTTGTTTTACAGGGCTATTCAACCCCCCCTTCTAGCCGGCCATAACGGTCCTACACTATCTTGATCAATTGTAGACATGTTTGCTAAAGTAAAGTGACTCGATTTATCTTGATAGAGTGTGATAAGACAATTGTGATATCTGACTACTGAACTTTGGGTAAGACTTAACTATGTTACCTCAATTGGATTGAAAACTTAGAGGCATATCTCATACGATGGACAAACGAATAAATAGTATTGTTCACATAACTATCCAAGAGTTACATATGATTAGAGGTGTCAATTCGGGTGGGTCGGGTCGGGTTGGGTCGAATTAAGTTTTTTTTTTTTTAACCCAACCCGAACCCGAATTCAACCCAAAACACCTCAACCCGAACCCGAACCCGACCAACCCGAACCCGACCCATATAACCCGAAAATTCGATTCAAAACGAATTTTTTGGGCTATTTTCCCTATAATTCTTCACTTTTATCTCAATACTCCGTCATTATCATACAAACATGATATTAATATACATAAAAACATCTAAATTTTTAAAATAAAATTTGATTTAACCCCACAAAATCCTATATTTAAGTCAACCCGGGTCAACCCGAACCCAACCCGACCCAACCCGAAACTTTTTTACTCTCCAACCCTCCAACCCGAACCCGACCCAAATCCAAAAATGCCCAACCCGAACCCGATTTTTTTCGGGTCGACTCGGGTTGGGTCGTCGGGTCGGGTTCATTTTTGACACCCCTACATACGATGTAATTGGTACATATTGCCTACCTAAATTATACAAGTCTTGGGCGATTAGTCAAAACTAACTTAAGAAGAGGTATAATATGAATCTTGTCCCACTTAATGTCATTGCTTTTGGGTATAGACCTAGTATTGTGGGTAAACTATGATTGCTCACATCCATGACTTGCTCCTACCAAGTTTTACAATTCAACGGGAGAATAATTTAATTAAAGATCTAATTAAATGATTGAAATATAGTATTTATTTCTGTATTTTTGTTATAGATCACTATGTCAACAAATACGTCTGATACACTCTCACTCCGATCTGTCCTTAATAAGGATAAGCTCAATGGAGTTAATTTCATAGACTGATATAGAAACTTGTAAATTGTCCTCAACCAAGAAAGGAAATTGTATGTCCTAGAATAACCCATTCCTGAACCACCCGCCACTACTGCTACTTGTGCTGATAAGGATGCTTATAAGAAGCATCAAGATGATGCATTGGATGTGTCATTCTTTATGCTTGCCAACATGAACTCTGAGCTTTAGAAGCAACATGATAACATGGATGCTTATGGTATGGTTGAACATCTTGGACAATTATATCAAGGGCGGGCAAGACATGAGAGATTTGAGATATCTAAGACTTTGTTTCATACAAAATGCAAGAAGGAAGTCTCGTACGAATTCATGCACTTAAAATGATTGGGTACGTAGAGAACCTTGAAAGATTAGGATTTCCATTGGGCCAAGAATGGGCCACTGACCTAGTTCTGCAATCGTTGCAGAAGGCTATAGTCAATTTGTTATGAACTATAACATGAATGAAATTGATCAGTCATTGCCTTAGATGTTAAGTATGTTAAGAACTGTCGAACTCAACCTTAAGAAGACAAAGCCTAATACTATTTTGATGGTGCAAAAGGGCAAAGGCAAACGACAGCCCAAAGGTAAGGGTAAGCCCCAAGCCAAAGGCATGTCCAAATCTTATACATTGAAATCTAAAAGCGGGGTGCCTAAGTAAGGAACCTGCTTTTATTGTGGTGAGACCGGACATTAGAAGAGGAACTGTAAATTGTATCTGAAGGAAGATAAAAGGAAGAGAAGTGAGATTTCTACCTCAGAGCTATAGAAAGAGTAGCTTGTTGACAAAGGATGAAGTGGACCTATGAGTAGGCAATGTTGCAAGAGTTACTGTTATAGCTGTAGGAACATATTCTTTATCTTTGCCCACTGGGTTTATTTTAGAACTTGAAGAGTGTTTTTATGTGTCTACTTTAACTAAGAACTTTATCTCTATTTCTTGTTTGGACAAGCAAGATTTTTCATTTATAATAAAGAACAAATGTTGTTCTATTTATTTAAATGATATGTTCTATTGCAGTGCACATCTTATAAATGGATTTTATGTTCTAGACTTTAAAAACTTAATCTATAATATAAAATGATTTAAATCTATTAATTTAAACTAAACATATCACTGACATTGTCACTTGGGTCATATAAATGAGAATCACATATCACAACTCTATAAGGATGAACTCTTAGACTCATTTGATTTTGAATCATATGAGGTATGCAAATCTTGTCTACTAAGCAAGATGACAAAGGCTCCTTTTAGTAGACATAGTGAAAAAGCTAATGATTTGTTAAGACTCATACATACTAATGTTACTAGCCCTTTCAATATAGCAGCTAGAGGAGGTCATCAATACTTTATTATTTTTACTGATGATTTCAGTAGATATGACTATGTGTATCTCATGAAACACAAGTCAGAATTCTTTGAAAAGTTCAAAGAATTCAATAATGAAGTATAAAAGCAACTTGGTAAGCGTATTAAGATGATTTGATCAGATCGAGGCAGGAAATACTTTCGCCAAGAGTTTCGTGACCATCTCATTGTGTTTGGGATCATATCTCAACTCACTCCACCTGGAACACCACAATGGAATGATGTATCAGAAAGGAGAAATCATACTTTATTAGATGTGGTACGATCAATAATGTGTTAAATAGATCTTCTTACTTCATTTTGGGGGCATACTCTAGAGACGACTGCTTTCACACTTACCCGCATTCCATCTAAAGCCGTCATAAAGACACCATATATAATATAGACTGGGAAAAATCCTAAGATGTCTTTTATGAAGATTTGGGATTATAGGGGCTTACATTCAATGTCAAGTCTCAGAGAAATTAGGACTCAAATCAGATAAGTGCTATTTTGTAGGATATCCTAAAGAAACAAAGGAATATTACTTTTATGATCCCACACAAGGCAAAGTGTTTGTTATCAGAATGATATTTTTCTGGAAAGGAAATTTATTTCTAAAAGAGCTAGTGGGAGTAAAGTTGATCTTGAGGAAATTTGAGATATACAAATTAGCACTGAGGCATTGATGGAAATTGAATAGACACTAAAAAGTGTTGTGGATTATGAATCTGTTACACTGCAAGAAGTTGTGGAACAACAACCTGTTCGAGTAGAACAATCTCTACGTAGATCTGATAGGATGCATGTCAACTTGAGATATATTCTTTTCTCTTGTCTGACCTCGGTGATGTAATGCCTGTTGATCTCAACGAGCTTACATCCTATCAGGTTTTGAGAAATGGCTAGAGGCCTTGAGATCCGAAATGGAATTCATGTATACTAACCAAGTATGGGCTTTAGTTGATCCACCTAAAAAGATCAAACCTATTTAGTGTAAGTGGATCTTTAAGTGAAAGACTGACATAGATGGTCATATGCATACATATAAGGGATGATTAGTAGCTAAAGGATACAAGCAGATTCATAATATATACTATGATGAAACCTTTTTACCAATTGCAATGTTTAAGTCTGTTTGGATCATGCTTGCTATTACGACTTACCATGATTATGAGATCTGACAGATGGATGTCAAAACTGTATTTCTAAATTAAAATATACTCGAGGGCGTGTATATGATACAACTTGAGGGTTTTGTAGATCCAATAGTTGCTGAAAAGTTATGTAAGTCGCAAAGGTTCATTTATGGTTTAAAAAAAGTTTTTAGAAGCTAGAATATTTGATTTGATGATGCAATCAAATAGTTTTATTTCATTAAGAATGAAGATGAACCTTGTGTCTACAAAAGAGTTAGTAGGTGCATAGTTATCTTTCTCATCTTGTATATAGATGACACACTTCTCATTGGAAATGATATCCCTATACTGTAGTATGTGATGACATAGCTTGGGAATTATTTCTCAATGAAAGACTCAGTTGAGTCAGAGTATATATATTGACAAAGTACTTAATCATTTTGCCATGTAGAATTTCAAAAAGGGATTCCTACCAATGTCACATAGTGTGAGCCTTCCGAAGGCTCAATGCTCCTCTTCTAAGGAAGAAAGGAGTTGCATGGATCAGATTCTTATGCATCTGCTATAGGGTCTATCATGTATGTCATGCTTTGTACTCATCTTGATGTCTCATATGCATTAAGCATGATGAGTAAATATTAGTTAGATTTACGTGAAGGTCATTGGACAACAGTCAATAATATTCTTAAGTACTCGAAGAATAAAAGAATATTTCTAGATATTTGAAGGTGATGAGGAGCTCATTGTAAAGGGTTACAACGATGCAAGCTTCCAAACTGACAAGGATGATTAAGATCGTAATCAGGGTATGTATTTGTTTAAATGGTGGTGTCGTGAGCTAGAAGACTTCACGGTAAGATATAATATTTCGAGAGATTATCGAGTGAGGATATGTAGAGTACCGACCGATGCTAACATTGCAGATCTTTTGACCAAGGCTTTGGCACAGAACAAGCATGATGGTCACACTAGGTCATTAGATATTAGATATTTTAGTGATTGACTCTAATGCTGGTGGAAGATTGTTAGTGTAACCTCTAAGTGTCAATCAAGAGTTGATTGACTTAGCACATATTGTTTCATATTTCATTAATATAAGACAATGGTTATTATATTTATTCAGATCAGTGCTAGATGAATAAGTATAATAATATCCTAGGGAGTAAGTTCTATCTTACAACATATCAATTGGTTGAATTGATAGTTGGAGACTGTAGATATATATAGAAGATTACTTTTAACTATTCCTAGTCAAGCATTAATATACAAGGGTAATATTAATGTGTTGAGACCAACATGTAAGTCAATTGATGCCTTAATCTCACAAGTCATGGATATAAGATATCAAGTTGACACATGAGTATATATTAAATAATATGTATTAAATTGACCTATTATAAAAATATTTCATGAATTATTATATGAGTGTCATAAACATTATCATAATGACTATTGGTATGCATAGTCCTTAGACTTGAAATCACTACGGTTCCTTACATAAGGAGTTGTGTACTTTGGTATTAGTAAACGTCGCCTATAATAAGGTGGACTATAAAATCGATCACTGGATATGCAATAAATTATGTTGAGGGATGTGAGTGATATAAATGAGATCTATCCCTTTCATATAACGGAAATGATATTTGTAGGTCCCTTGATTATGTAGGATACAAGAATGTATGACCATGTTCAAATTAGTCAATATGAGATATTGTGATTATTTGATTGAGTGTGTCTTCATAGAGATCAATAAACACAAAGATTGATAAGAGGATGACATATTCTATGTCTTATTGATTAATCTAGATATCAAAATAGAATGACTTAGTTATACAAGATAATAGACATAGATATGTTAGGTTGGATCTCGACATTCTCGTCATTTGGGTAGCAATGATGCATTGCTTGATGCCACTTATTGCTTATGTATCTAAAATAATTTTAGATACATTGCCAACGTTATGAGATCCTATTGCGTCACACACAAAGAACGTTTTATTTTAGAGATGAGTTTATTTTAGTTTGACTAAAATACTATGGACCTTAAGAATAATGGGTTAATCCAAAGCATTGGTGTTATCTTTGTAGTGATTGACACTAGTGTTAGTGGGAGATTATTAGTATTAGCCCTAAGAGCAATTATAATATGATTAGGTTCATTGGGTTAATGTATATAGATTAACTTATTGGGTTAATAGTTAATTCAATATGCTAAAATCTAACTCATTAGAGATAATTAATGGAGATTAATTATACATTGAAGAAGGAAGATCAAAAGGCATGAAACCCTTGGTATTCATTTGATGAATATAAAAGTCTTTTGAGTGAAATTTTTAAAAGAGACATTTTATCTTCTTTTTCTTCCTCTTCTTTTTGCTATTGGCCGAACATCCTTGTGTGGCTAGCACCACTAAAGTGGTTCTTCTCTGAATCTGAGTTCGTGCGACGAACGGAAAACGTGTTCGTATGGATACCTAATAATTAGTATTTTGGTGTGTTAGGGTTGAAATGTGCTAGAGGGGAGGGGGTAAATAGCTCGTCGTACGCTTGTCGTCTTATCGTCGCTTGTTTCTTGATGATGATATACAGCGGAAAATACAAGAAACACAAATACAACGCTAACACAAGGATTTACTTGGTATTCACCTCAAGAAGAGGAGACTAATCTAAGGATCCACACACGACGCACACTCTTCACTATGAAAACACTCCTTCTCGGTCACAGCTAGAGGTGGAGAAACCTCGTACAAACTCAACAACAAAAAGAAAAGAAGAAGTAAATACAAGTAAATCTTACAAGATTTTACAGCATAAAACCCTAGCTAGCTTCTCCTTCTTGTTTGGAACACCTCTTGACCTTGGAAGTGCAAAAACACTTTGCTCCAAGAAGCTTCAAGATCTGGCAATGAGTGGTGGAGAAGGCACTGTGAAGATCGGAGATGAATCGGGCTGTAGCCGTGTGTATGGTACAAAGAAGAATACTCGCCAACGGATATAATCTGCGCCAACGGTCGGATCCCAATCGATTGGATTGCTCCCAATCGATTGGGAGGCTTTGGATTGATCGGTCAATCGATCCAGAGTGCCTCTGTGCTCTTTGGAAAGAGTTGGAATCGATTGTCCGATCGATTCAAGCCTCTCCTGCGATTTCCAGCCTCCCAATCGATCAGGTGATTGATTGGGAGGGCTTCTGTGCAATCGGAGATAGTTCCCCAATCGATCACCCGATCGATTGGAGGCTGCCAATCGATCGGGTGATCGATTGGGAGAGCCTTTTGTCTCGACACCAGTCCAATCGATCAGCCGATCGATTGGACATGATTCAATCTATTGACTGATCGATTGAATCAACTTGATTCGTCCTAATCAAGTTCCAAGCCCCTAAAAACTCAACATCTGGTCAACCATGACCTGTTAGGACATCATGCCTAACATCCGGTCACCCTCGACCTGCTAGGACTTCCTCACCAAGTGTCCGATCAATCCCTTTGACCCACTTGAACTTTCTCCTCGTGCCAAGTATCCGGTCAACCCTTTGACCTACTTGGACTTCTCAATACCATGTGTCCGACCAACCTTGACCCACCTGGATTTCCACGTGTCTGGCTTCACTCACCAGGTCTTCCCTTCTGCTTAGCTTCACTCATTAGAACTTCCCATCTGCCTAGCTTCACTCACCAGGACTTTCATCTAGCTTCACTCACTAGGGTTTTCATACTTCCTAGCTTCACTCACTAGGTCTTTTCACCTGGATTCACTTACCAGGATTTTCCAACTGTCTGACTTCACTCACCAAGACTTCTGCTCTGCCTAGCTTCACTCATTAGGTCTTTCACACTACCTAGCTTCACTCACTAGGTCTGTCACCTGGCTTCACTCACCAGGATTTTTCAACTGCCTGACTTCACTCACCAGGACTCTCAGTCAAGTATCCAGTCAGTTTTGACATACTTGACTCTTCTTCAATATCTAACTGGTCAATCTTGACCAGAGGAGAATTGTACCAACAATCTTCCCAAATGAATGATTGCACCTGTAATCTCCACATATTATCAATGTATTGTCAAACATCGAAACTCAAACATCAAGACTCAAGCTTGAGCCTTCTCAAGCTTAGTCAACCAGGTCAATCTTAACCTAGGGAATATTGCACTAACAATCTCCCCCTTTTTGATGTTTGACAGTACCTTTAAGTTAAGCTAATTTCATAGCCTCAACTTCCTTCATGTCATGAATGAGAGTTTCCTTTATTCTCCCCCTTTCCTAGAGGGCAAACTCCCTCTTTAGGTAATGAAGGCCTAACTTAAACCCTACATTCTCCCCCTATTGGCATACATCAAAAAAATTCTCCCTCTGAAGAGTTACTCACCATTGTTCACAACTTCACTCGTTGTTCACAACACTATAATGAAAGTCCCATACCCTTCATTATCTTTAACGCTCACCCTTGAGCGTTAACCAATCTAAAAATGAAGGTCTCATACCCTTCATTATTCCACGTTATGATGCTCATTCTAGAGCATCTATAACCCCACAATGAAGATATCCACTTTCCATTATTTTCCAACGCTCAACCTTGAGCATTGTTTTTCTAAAATGAAGGTTTAACCACCTTCAATGGTGTCGAAAAATAAATTCCATGTCCTTAAAGAGTAACTCCCTCTAAAGACATGCACGTAACTTCTGTCATTGCACCAACAATGACTTGGAATCCCTAAATATTTAGGAAACCCAAAATTTAGAAGTTTTGAGATTCAAAAATTCAATAATGAAACCAAACCTCAACCTAAACTTCTACTTAGTCTTTCTTAACCAATCCAATCTTGTTTTCATCATGAAAACTCCCCCTAAATGTAAACAAATATGTTTTGAGGGGTTATGAATGGTTACCTAGACTCAACATGGTCTAAAATACTGGAAACAGGCTTTCCCAGTCAAATTCAGCACTTCAATCGCTCGATCCACTGCGTTTCTGTTCACATAAAACACCTTCTCAATCAATCGCCCAATCGATTGAGAAACTTCAATCGATCGGGTGCTCGATTAAATGTCTGGCATTTCTGAAAATTAATTTAAGCAAACTTCAGAAACTCCCCAAAATTTCTACAAAATTCTAAAAATCGTGAAAATTTGTATAGACATTACTTAGGGTATACACTATCAAGGAAAAATAACTTTCTATGAAAATACTTCCTCTTTTCAAAGATTGACATAAACTTGTAAAAACTTTAATGTTTTTTTTCAAGTTTGTGTCTAACTTTTCAATGATGATTACTATCAAAAGATAGTCTTCATCAAGGTTTTCCAAAGTGTATTTGAAATTATTTTCAAAACTAATATCTAATCATGTTCTTTGGGCTCAATGCACATGACTTGTACATTAGCTTTCCCAATGATTGGAAAACACATAACTATGTGTTTTGATGAACCTAAAACTCAACTGATGCACTAAATCAACATCTTGAGTTTTGTTCATCATCCTAACATCTCACTTGTATCTAATGTGCAATAAAACACATACAAGTCACCTTATAAATCTTTGTGAGATACAAAGTTTGGTTTTGCCCTAAACTAGGGATCATGCATTTCTATCTAGGTATTTTGAGAATTTTGAACATCCACCAAGGATGTTACTTGTTAATAAATATCGTTTGTCCTTGATTACAAGGAATTAAAAATAATGCATGATGTGCTATGACATACATCAAAATACATAATTTTTAAAAGAAAATTTTCTATAACTACATTATGTATGTATGACATGTCATGGTATTTTTATATTTTTCATAATAAAGCATGAATGTAAAACATGATGTCATGGCATGTGATGAGCAAACAAAGCATGGAAATTAGCATAAATAAAATATACCTAGATTACCTATCTAAGTATCCTTAAATCTTAGCTAACTTAAAATTTTAAATCTTAGATTTCCCATGATTTCCCAAGAAGATGCCAAAACATAACTTGACATTTCTTTTGTACTTGATTAATTGTGCCAATTAAAATTAAGTATATTCCTCAATGTTTGGCACACATTACTCTTTCAAAGAGTAATAAATTTAAATTAAGGCTTAGATTTGCCTTTAAATCCCTAAGAAAATATCAAAACTCCAACTTGATATTTCTTATGTTTTCCCAATTTGTGCCAATTTAAAGTAAAATCAATATTTTCAAATTATGACACATTTTACTCTTTTAAAGAGTAAATGAAAATCCACTTCATTTTCAAAGGTTAATAATAACCTTGAAAATGCTCTACGAGTGTCAACTTCATCAAAGGATTAACTATCTTTCCAATTTGAGTTGACACTCTCTAACCCATCTAAGGGGTAGAGAAAATGCTCCTAGGAACCCAAAACCTATTGGTGCTCCTTGGATGTTCCAAGTACTCACTAGGGATAACTTCCCTAGATACCTTCCTAATGACCTTGTTAGGCTTCTTAGAAGCCTTGGTCACCTTTTCTAGGTCAACTCTAAGAATTGCCTCCCTCGTGACATTATTAGTGACTTTCTTAAACTTCTTGGAAGTTTTAATCACATTTGTCGTAAAAATATTCTTAGGGATAACTTCCCTAGTATTTTTGACTTGACCACTAAACCTAGACTTGATTCCATAGCTATATGGAACCCTATAGTAAGAAGACACATCCTTCTTGGTTTTAGGTTTGTAATCCAAACCCCTATGACCATTGGATGACCCTTGTTGCTTTCCTAGACCTAGTTTATGCTCATTTTGCCTTTTTAGGCTATTTTCCATCCTTTTTAGGGTCTTTTCCATTTTATCAAGTCTTGACCTCAAGACTTGATTTTCTTTCCATAAATCCCTAGATTTTGATTTTTCATTATGTCCTTGAGCATCTTTATTTATAGGCTTATAACTAAAATCCTTAGAGTTCTTGTCTAAATTTTTATCTATCTTCCTAATCTTATGTGTGGTAGTTTTAGCATGAAGAGGTACATGTTTTTCCTTAATGTTAGCATGCTTTCTATTTTTATGGTAAATAGCATTAAAATGAAATAAATTAGAGCTAGCATGCTTTTTACCATTATTTAAAGGGGTAGGCTCAATAAATGATACCTTCAGTTTTACCTTGGAAGCTCCCCCTTGACTTGTGCTTCCTCTCTTGACTTTGACTGCTTTTTCCCCTTAGGACATTAACTTCGGTAATGCCCTTTTTGATTACACGAAAAACACACAATGTGCTCCTTGCTCTTCTTTGTTATGGGAGCGATTTCCTTGGGCTTCTCCTTGCCCTTTGGTGCCATTTGACCCTTCTTCTTGGCCAATTTAAGGCACTTACTCTTGTAGTGGTCATGTTCCCTACACTCAAAATATATGATATGATTTTTATTTTTAATTGAAATAATTATACCTTTATGTGTAGGGATGACACTTGATCCTCCATTTGATGTCTCTTGATTTTTGGAGGATACATCATCTTCTTCTCCACTTGACCCGGATGTAGAAACTTCTCCATCTTCTTGATCCGGTATCAATAAAGGTCTCTCCCCCTCATTCCTAGAGGTGGAGGCTTCTTCATCTTCATCTTGTACATGGAACAAGGAATATGCTCCTTCCTTGCTCTTTGTATTGCATTCTTTTGAAGATGAGGCTTCTTGGACTTCCTCTTTGGAAGTTGAGCATCTCTCAACTTCGGAGTCCTCTTTCTCCTGCTCTTGATCCACTGATTCACCCTCTTTTGGATCCTTCTTGATTTGGTACAGTGGAGGGGATCTCATGAACCTTTACCAATTTGCTCCAAAGCTCCTTGGCATCCTTGAATTCTCCAATTTGAGCCAAAATATTGTTTGACAATAAATTGACCAATAGCTTGGTCACTTTGTCATTTGTCTCGCTTCTTTGAATTTGCTCTTGATTCTACTTGCTCCTCTTTAGGATCTTGCCTTTTGAATTTCTTGGAGCTTCGAAACCTTCCATTAGAGCAAACCATCGCTCTATCTCCATCATTAAGAAATTTTTTATTCTTGATTTCCAAGAATAGAAGCTCGTCATAATGAATGGTGGAGGCACCCTCGTGTCGAATCCGAGTCCATCTCGGAATTCCATCTTGAAGTTGAACCTTTTGATGAAGTCTTCGACTTTTGAATCTGCTTCAACTTCTTCACCCTCTAGCCTTGTTACCCCTTCCGGCGATGATTCCAGCGATGAGCGACCTCGCTCTGATACCACTTGTTAGGGTCGAAATGTGCTAGAGGAGGGGGTGGGGTGAATAGCTCGTCGTGCGCTCGTCGTCGCTTGTTTCTTGGTGATGATATGCAGCGAAAAATACAAGAAACACAAATACAACGCTAACACAAGGATTTACTTGGTATTCACCTCAAGAAGAGGAGACTAATCTAAGGATCTACACACGACGCAAACTCTCCACTATGAAAACACTCCTTCTCGGTCACAACTGGAGGTAGAGAAACCTCGTACAAACTCACTCAACAACAAGAAGAAAAGAAGAAGTAAATACAAGTAAATCTTACAAGATTTTACAGCATAAAACCCTAGCTAGCTTCTCCTTCTTGTTTGGAACGCCTCTTGACCTTGGAAGTGCAAAAACACCTTGCTCCAAGAAGCTTCAAGATCTGGCAGTGAGTGGTGGAGAAGGCACTGTGAAGATCGGAGATGAATCAGGCTATAGCCGTGTGTATGCTGCGAAGAAGAACACTCGCCAATGGATATAATCTTCGCCAACTGTCGGATATCAATCGATTGGATTGCTCCTAATCGATTGGGGAGGTTTTGGATCGATTGGTCGATCGATCCAGAGTGCCTCTGTGCTCTCTGGAAAGAGCTGGAATGGATTCAAGCCTTTCCTGCAATTTCCAGCCTCCCAATCGATCGCCCGATCGATTGGAGGCTCCCAATCGATCGCCCGATCGATTGGAGGCTCCCAATCGATCGGGTGATCGATTAGGAGAGCCTTTTGTCACAGCACCAGTCCAATAGAGCAGCCGATTGATTGGACATGATTGAATCGATCGGCTGATCGATTGAATCAACTTGATTCGCCCTAATCAAGTTCCAAGCCCCTAAAAACTCAACATCTGGTCAACCATGACCTGTTAGGACATCATGCCTAGCATCCAGTCACCCTCGACCTGCTAAGACTTCCTCACCAAGTGTCTGGTCAATTCCTTTGACCCACTTAGACTTTTCTCCTTGTGCCAAGTATCCGGTTAACCCTTTGACCTACTTGGACTTCTCAATACCAGGTGTCCAGTCAATCTTGACCCACCTGGATTTCCACGTGCCTGACTTCACTTATCAGGTCTTTCCTTCTGCCTAGATTCACTCACTAGGACTTCCCATCTACCTAGCTTCACTCATCAGGACTTTCACCTAGCTTCACTCACTAGGGTTTTCATATTGCTTAACTTCACTCACTAGGTCTTTTCACTTGGCTTCACTCACCAGGATTTTCCAACCGTCTGACTTCACTCACCAGGACTTCTCCTCTACCTAGCTTCACTCACTAGGTCTTTCACACTTCCTAGCTTCATTCACTAGGTCTTTCACTTGGCTTCACTCACCAGGATTTTCCAACTCCTTGGCTTCACTCACCAGGACTTCTCAGTCAAGTATCCAGTCAGTCTTGACCTACTTGACTCTTCTTCAACATCTAACTGATCAATTTGACCAGAGGAGCATTGTACCTATAATCTCACCAAATAAACAATTGTACCTTCAATCTCCACGTATTATCAATGTATTGTCAAATATCGAAACTCAAACATCAAGACTTAAGCTTGAGTCTTCTCAAGCTTAGTCAACCAGGTCAACCTTTATCTAGGGAATATTGCACCAACATGGTGCATATTTTTAGTTCTTAAATTGAATATTTTACATCTCCTCATATGATGAATTCTTGCTTTATCTTATATTTTGTGAGTTGAGATTGATTTAGATCTTTGATGCATTTCCTTTACATTTTGTGGAATTTTATCTAATAATTATATTTTTTTTGTAGGGAGTTTGGTTCATTGAACCAAATGAGTTTGAATTGGGTCCAATCCATCAAAATTGAGTCTACTTATTAAGCTTAACCCAAGTCAAACCCTCTTGTCGAATCCCTTATTCCTCCCTAAACCAAACCTAAATCCAATCTGAATCCCGGTTCAAACCCAGATATAAAAGCAACCTTTTCGTGGATGAATAGTGGCTTGTGCTACTATCCATCGTGCAAATCTCCTCATCACGCGACGCAACCCCTTCTCTTCTTCCAGATCTACGATTCTCCTCATCTTCATCTACGTTGAGGTCTCTAGTTACTGGCATTTAGCTATTGATCATCTGGTGCACCAGCGAGAGTCTTATTCTTTGGCGAATTTTGTTTCTATGACTACTACATCCACTAACCATCAGAGGCGTTTCTCTAAACATTTGATTCCACCGCACATCAACATTCAACGATGGCGTTCCTTTGGTGTTTTTGAGCCCCTTCCATCAGCATTCCATTGCCATCAGCCTTTCCCTAGATGCAGCGATTCCAGAGGCAGAACCAACATTTTTCAGAGTGTGACAGTTTTCGACTGCAATTTCAGCTTGCTGGAGAAGATCTTTGGCATGCTGAGCTATCGCGGACTAAGTTCATAGCTAGGAATTTCTTCTCTGATACCAATTTACTGGTTCTTTGTGTGATGGCAAGGTGAAGTTGAGTGAATTGTGAATTGGATTTAGTGATGTTTAGTTTCACGTCTGAATTCTAGTTCTGTTAAAGTTTGTTTATGAAATTTCTATCTAGAGAAGCTTAGTCCAATTCTGTTCTTTTCATTTAACTCTTGTTTTTGAATCTAAAAGTATGTTATGTTCTGTTTCTTTACTTAGTAATTTTGAATATGCCATTTTGTTCTTTCATGTATGTTAAGTTTCTTAGTTTTTGTTGCTAGGGTTTAATTTTCACATTAGTTCATATTTTAATTTATTGCAATTGTGTTTGATAGTTTGTAGTTTCATCTTTAATTTTGGATCTAAACCCAAAGAGAAAACCAACAACCCCCATTTTAAAGGAGAAAACCCAAAAAGAGTCTTAAATCTTGAACAAACATCTTCTATTAGTTCCGTGGGAGATTCTACTTGGACCCTATACTGTTTCATTATTATGTAGTTGAGGGGTTTTCCATCAATTGATTAATTTGGTGTTCATTCGTGACACTAGTTTTGGGCTATCAAATTTTGGTACCGTTGCTGGAGAAATTAGTAGTGTTTGTTTGATTTTAGATTGTGCATAGTTTCATTTCTTACTTTGTTTTCATTTTCTTGATTTAATTGTTTATCTACTTGTGTTCTAATTGTTGAATTTTAGTGTATGACTAGGTCTTCATCTAACAAGTTATTTGAGTTTGATCCAGAAACTGAGAGGACTTTCAGAACTTTGAGAATTCAGGAGAGGTCACTAGAAATATCTAAAAGTAGTCCTTCAGACTTGGATACTCCAATGGCAAAGGACAACAAAATGATGAAGCAGCTTGCAGCTCTAGATTTGGCTAATAAGTATTCTTGCATGACTTATCCAGACTTGGTAGGGGACTTCGAGCTCAGATCTAGATTGCTTCATTTACTCCCCAAGTTTCAGGGTTTATTAGGAGAAGATCCCAATAGGCATTTACATGAGTTCCATGTAATTTGTTCCACCATGAAACCTCAAGGTATTTTAGAGGAAGATATTAAGTTGAGAGCATTTCCATTTTCTTTATCAGGAGCAGCTAAGGAATGACTCTATTATCTTCCAACTGGTTTCATTACAAGTTGGATTGATTTGAAGAAGGCTTTGGAGAAATTCTTTCCAGCTTTAAAGACTGTAACTATAAAAAAAAAAAGTATCTGTGGCATTCAATAAGTTGTGGGGGAGACTCTTTATGACTATTGGGAGATATTCAAGAAATTATGTGCAAGTTACCCCCAACATCAAATTAATGATTAGCTGCTTGTCTAGTACTTCTATGAAGGACTACTTCCCATGGTTAAGAGTATGATAAATGTAGTAGCTAGACAAACTTTAGTGAACAAGACTCCAATGTAAGCTAGAGAACTCATTTCAAACATGGCAGATAATTCACAATAATTTGGGAGTAGAGCGATTATTACTCGAGGAGTTGGAGAAGCTGAAGTTGTATCTAATGAGCAACAGGAGATCAAGAGTTCATTGCTGGAGTTGACATCTTTAGTGAAGCAAATGACATTGAACAATACTTGTCAAACTTCAATTTTTCTTGTGCAAACGATGAGAGTATGTGGTATTTGTTCTAGCCAAGATCATACTTCGGATTTATGTCCAAATCTAGCAAAATGAATCATTAGCAACCTTTTTGAGATCTCAATACCAACATAAATATGATCCTATGTCATCTACAAAAAATCCGGTTTGGAGGGATCATTCGAACTTGAGGTATGGAAAATCACATTTTCAACGACCTCCTCACCAGAATTTTCAACAGCCTTATCAATAATCTCAGCAATAATTTTAGCAGCAACAGAATTTTCAGCAACAATTTCAATCATTTCAGCCTTCTCAACAACAATTTTAGCAACTTCTTGTTCCATACTTTCAAAATTAGCGTTCTCAACATGAAAATCAATGATTCTAGAATTTCAGCTGCAAAATCAGTAAACATAAAATTATCAACATCCATCACAGAATTTCCAGCAACCATACAATTTATTTCCAGCTCAACCGAGACCCTACACGAATCAAGGCAGCTATAATAGTTCATATGTATCAAATACACAACAACAACAACAAAGGATGGAGGAGTTAATGCAACAATTTTGCAACAACAACAAATTATTTTGTAGCAGCAACATCATCAACAAAGGACTGATTCAGCTTTACAAAATATTGAAAAGCAAATTGGGCAGCTAGCAACCAATATAAATCATATGCAAGCTCAAGGATCAAGTCAACTACCTTAATAAATAACTCCTAATCCCAAAAGAAATGTTAATGCATTAACTCTTCAAAGTGGAAAAAACAACATCAAATTTAGTTCCATGTGGATCAGATTTGGCTTCAAAGAATCCGGCAACCCAAGTTCCAGCTCAAAACAGGTCTGTTCTACAATTTCCAGTAGTTCAGTTTACTCCAAATTCTAGCTCAAATCTAATTCAAAGCGATCCAACAACTTCAGCTCAAGGACCAGCAAAAAACAACATTGCTATGCCAATTCCAACAGCTGATTTAGCCCATTTTTCAGCCTCAAAACAAGCTCAACAGAATTCAGCTCAGCAAGCTGTCGAACCTAGCATTCTACTACCTTTTCTCCAATGCAAAGTTCAAGATAGGAAAAATGTGAAAGAGGAGAAGGCTAAAGAGTTTCAAGAGTTGGTTAATTTATTTAGTAAGGTGGAGTGAATGTACCTTTATTGACCTTGATTAAACAAATTCTAAAATATGTAAAATTTTCTCAAGGATCTTTGTGTGCATAAAAAGAGATTAAAGGTGAATGAATTGATTAGTATGAGAAAGAATGTTTCAGCACTTATCCAGCTAGTACCCCAAAAATATGAAGATCCAGGAGTTTTTATAGTACCTTGTGTGATTGGGAATTAAGTTTCTGAAGATGTTATGTTGGATTTGGGAGCTTCTATTAATGTTATGCCAAAGTTAGTGTTTTAGTCTCTTGGAATTGGTCCCCTTCAGCCTACAGGAGTTGTTATTCAGTTAGTTAATTGAAGCCAAGCCCACCTAGCTGGAGTGATAGAGGATGTGTTAGTGAAAGTTAAAGAACTGGTATTTCTAGCAAATTTTTATATCTTGGATATGGAGGGAAACTTGCTTGCTAATAAAGCCCCACTCATTCTTGGTAGCCCATTCCTGAAGACTGCGAGACTAAACATTGATGTGCATGCAGGGACACTTTCGATGGAGATAGCAGATGCAGTGGTTAAGTTCAATATTTTTAATGCTATGGAGCACCCCTCATAGGATTACTCTATTCTTAGTGTGGACATTTTAGATGAGCTAGTTAGCATGAATTTGTTCTTTGAGTTTGTTTCATAGTTGGATACTTTGGATATACATGAGTTTGGATATGAGTCTGAGGATCTTGATGATGATATGGGAGCAGTTGAGTTGAGACCCATGTGTGGTCCATTTTCAATAGAAAGAAAATATGTAAGTGTAGAAGATTATATAGTGAAAGCAATATCTTAGGAATCATAATTTTTTATTGAAGCATTACCTGAGTCAGAGGAAAATGATGTCGATATAGGGGATTGCATAATGGAAGTAATACCCCAAGAATTATCGCATTCACTTGAGTTGAAGCCTTTACCTGAGCACCATAAGTATGCATATTTGGGAGAAGATCAACAACTACCAATTATTATAGCCTAGAATTTAGAGCTAGATCAAGAATGGAGATTATTGGGAATTCTGAGGTAGCATAGGAAAACTATTGGGTGGATACTTGCTGATATTCCTGGGATCATTCCTTCAATTTGCATGCATGAGATTTATTTAAAGGAGGATGTAAAACCAGTGAGACAACCATAGAGAAGACTTAACCCATTGATCCTTGACGTAGTAAAGAAAGAGATGACTAGACTTCTACAAGCAGACATCATTTACCCTATTTTTGGCAGTGAATGGGTTAGTTTGATTCATGTGGTTCCCAAGAAATCAGGACTTACAGTGGTAGCAAATGAAAATAATAAGTTGGTGCTCACTAGAGTTTAGAATTCATAGACAGTTTGTGTGGACTATAGGAAGTTGAATCAGGCAAGCAGAAAGGGTCATTACCCTTTGCCTTTTATTGATTAGATGATAGAGAGATTGACAGAGAAGTCACATTATTGTTTCCTAGATGGATCTACAGGATATTTTCATATTTACATCGATTCGGAGGATCAAGAGAAGACTACATTCACTTGTCCCTTCAGTACATTCGCTTACAGATGTATGCCATTCAGACTTTGTAACATTCTAGGGACCTTCCAATGATGTATGGTAAGCATTTTGATGATTTATTAGAGCATTGCATGGAGGTTTTCAGGGATGATTTTTTGATTTATGGTTCATCTTTCGATACATGTCTAGAAAATTTATCTCGAGTTTTAGGTTAATGCATTGAGACTGTTTGATTTTAAATTTTGAGAAATGGTAGTTCATGGTTGAACATCGCATTGTTTTAGGTCATATAGTCTCTAGGAAAGGTATTGAGGTAGATCCTGCTAAAATAAGTGCCTTATCTTCTTTATCTTATCTCGCACGCGTACGGGATATTCGAGCTTTCCTTGGTCATGCAGGTTTCTACAAAAGATTTATAAGAGACTTCAATAAAATTGCTCTTCCATTGACTCAATTGTTGCAGAAGAATGTGGTTTTCCATTTTGATCAGAGGTGCAGAGAGGCTTTTGAGAAGCTGAAGGAAGCTCTTATTATGACATCCATCATTAGACCACCAGATTGGAGTCTTCCTTTTGAGTTGATGTGTGATGCTTCAAATTATGTAGTGGGAGTTGTACTTGCATAGAGAGTAGATGGAGCACCATATGTTATTTGTTACACTTCAAGAACGTTGGATGTGCACAAGCAAATTACCACGGAGAAGGAGCTTTTAGCTATTATTTTTTACTTTAGATAAATTTAGATCTTATTTGCTATGTTCTCATGTGGTTGTTTTTTCTGATCATACAGCTTTGAAATACCTCCTCAAGAAATCGAATGCAAAGCCTAGGATGATTAGATGAATGCTTCTGCTCCAAGAATTCGAAATGAAGATACACAATAGGAGCAAAAGGGAAAACCTAGTGACAGATCACTTGAGTAGGATTGAGGGAGATTTAGAACACACAGATATTATTGATAAATTTCCAGATGAGGACCTCTTATAGCTGCATGGTGAGTTGCCATGGTATGCAGATTTAGTCAATTTTTTTAGTAGCGCATGTTTTTCCCACATAATTATCAAAAGCTCAAAAATATAAATTAAAAAGTAATACAAAGTATTATGTGTGGGATGATCCTTATTTGTGGAAATTTTATAATGGTCAGATCATTAAGAGTTTCATTCTTGATCATGAGTTTCATTATGTACTTATCTTTTGCCATTCATTAGCGTATGGTGGACATTTTGGACCCCAAAGGAATGCTAGGAAGGTGTTAGAGTGTGGATTATATTGGCCCACCTTGTTCCGTGATGCTTATGTTTTTTATAAATCATGTGATAGGTTTCAGCGGCCTGGGAACATAGGGCCTAGAAATGAAATGCCTCAACAATTTCTATTATTCTATGAGATTTTTTTTGCATGGTCTTGTGGTCGAGAGGTGTAGGGTTCGATCCTCGGGGTGTCATGGTCTGGGGTTAACGTCTCTGCCATGCGCTTTCAACTGTGTACCTGTATTTACCTCCCTCCATATTCGTGGGACCGGCTCTAGGGGGGTCGCTGATGTGACAGTTCCACATTTTTTTTCTATGATATTTTTTATGTGTGGGGTATCAATTTTATGGGTCTATTTCCTACTTCTTTCTAATTTCTATATATTTTATTGACAGTTGATTATGTTTCCAAATGGGTGGAGGTCATTTCCACCAGGATTGATGATTCTTCAGTTGTTGTGAGTTTTGTCAGGTCATACATATTTTATAAGTTTGTAGTACCCAGGGCGATCATCAGTGGTCAAGGGTCTCATTTTTTTAATAGGCACATGAAAGCTTTCCTAAGCAAGTATGGGGTTATGCATAAGATTTCTACTCCCTACCACTCTCAAATGAATGAGCAAGCTGAAATGTCAAATAGAGAAGTTAAACTAATTCTTGAAAGGACAACCAGACCTGACAAAAAATATTGAAGTAAAAGGCTTGAAGATGCATTATAGGCTTATCGTATGACTTATAAGACCCATATAGGAACGTCTCCATACATGATTGTGTATGGAAAAACTTGTCATTTACTTGTGGAGATTGAGTATAGGGCTTATTGGGTAGTTAAAACATGCAACTTTGATACAAGCACAACTGGAGAGGAAAGGAAATTTAAACTTTAAGAACTCGAGGAGATTAGATTGGAGGCTTATGGGAACTCACGGATTTACAAGAAAAAGACAAAGAATTTTCATGACAAGTACATTGTGGTCAAAGATTTCCAAATTGGTGGCAAAGTGCTTTTATATAGGTCTCATCTTAAATTGATAAAGGGTAAGTCGAGATAGAGATGGGAAGGTTCTTTATGTGTTACTAACATTTTTTCTTATGGAGTGATTGAGATACAAGAGGTGTCTCTACTGGTCAGATTTTTAAAATGAATGACTGAAGGATCGAAAGCGCTAGAAGGGAGGGGGGTGAATAACGCTTGTGTCTTTTTCATACTTTTTGCAAAGTGTTTGCATAAGAGTTTGTGCAGCGAAAATAAAAGAAAGAAAAGCAAGCAATTAAAAACCAAATTGATATCTTTGGTTTTACTTGGTTTGAAGCCTGTGACGACTCCTACTCCAAGGTCCACACTCGTTGAATGTTTACTTTGGGTAAATCATTGTCAATTCATAGAATTACAAAAACAAGTACAATTATAATGGAGCAAATTAAGTACAGTAAATGGAAACTATACCGACGACTTAGAAGGTTGGGGATGTGAGCTTTCGATCATTGTAACAACGTTACGACTTCGTGGACTTGTCTTTGGAGCAGTGCGCAGGAGTAGAAGACTGTTCTAAATGATGTCTTGAAGCGCTAGTTGAGGTCTCCTTTTATAGTCAAGTTGGACTTGATCCAGATCCACTGATCTCGGGATCGGTATTTGACTAGATGTTAATTGGTCGACTGATCCCCCTGATCGATCGACTGATCTTGCCTGAATCAGCCCGGCTTCCCGTCTAAAATTCTTTTCGATAAAAATAGTGTTTTTGTTTAGTTGTTGTTATACTTGCATAGAAAAGTATAGGGTGTTAAACTTTCCTCATTTCTATATTCGACCTCTTTGTCCAAAGGTTCTTCGGGAGAGAATTTAGTGGATTGCCAAATTAAAACCGTCCAAGGAACCATGGGCCTTAGAGTAGTAGTCATGGGACTACGAACCAAATAAAAATATACATGTGCTTACTTTCTGTTGTGCTTTTTCAATTGTTACTTTTCCATTGCATACTTATTTTCTGAGAAGTTTTTAAAAGTTTAAAAGAAAAATTTTAAAAACGAGATTCACTCTCCCTCTCTTGTTCTTTCGATCCTACAATTAGTATCAGAGCGGGGTTACACTGAATTGGTGTAACCACGTTCGAGCAAAAATCTTTCTTACACATTTTTGTTTTATTTTTCATTTAAAGGTTTTCACCAAGTCGGAATTGATGCAATCACCTCTTCTGACAAGTATTTTAGTTTTTGTTAATTACTTGAAATTGATGCAATACCACTCAAGTTATTTTCCACTTTATTCTTTTTCTTCCATGCTACTAATCCAAGACCTAGTTTTAGGACATTGCTTTTCTCTTGTCTATTTTTTGTGTGCAAAAACTAAATGGTCTAAAACGAATAATACAACACTGCTCATGTAACGACCCAGCCCTTCGGCCTCTTGGGCGGCCCTTGTGGCGGCCCTTATGTCGTTGACCCATTTGGCGACCTCTAATGTCGTCGACCGACGACCCTTGGCCGTGCCGTTACTCACTAGGACTTTCCACCCCTGACAGTGGATTTTTGCCTCCCTCAGGATTCGAACTCTAAACCTCCAGTAAAGAAAATATAATATATTTTTCATCCAATTGAGTATCATTTAAAGAAAATCTAGTATATTTTCCATCCAAATGAAGTGGAAAAAGAATAATGCTCAATTTGATAGAAAATGTACTAAAATGAGTATAATTATTCTTAAAATCATCACTTTATACTAGAATCAAGTATATTTTCTATCAAAATGTCTCTCATATTTTTTAGGTACAAATAGTCTAAAAACGAGTATAATTTCTGTTAAATTCAGTACTTTAAACTAGAATTGAGTATATTTTTTATTAAATTGAGCATGACTTTTTTCCTACTTAATATAATTTCTTCTAAATGCAACATCATTTAAAGAAAATCTAGTATATTTTCCATCCAATTGAGTACCATTTAAAGAAAATATAGTATATTTTCCATTCAATTGAGGTAAAAAAAAATCGTACTCAATTTGATAGAAAATATACTATATTCTAATTTAATGTACCGAATGTAAGAGGAATTATACTTATTTTTAGATTTTTACATCTAAAAATATCAGGGATAATCAGATAAATATTTGACTAGGGAGTGGGAAAAAAGATTTTTATCAATAGAGACTGCATGCAAAGTTTTGTTTACCAATGGAGACTACATGCAAATTTTCCCAAATTTTTTTTTGGAAAAACTTAATCTTTAAATTAATTGAAAAAGTTAGTCTCCACATAATTGTTATTCTTAAAACTCTTCTCAAAATTACATTCATCAAATTGTTTTTCAAAACTTTTCAAAATAGATTTTTTAAAAATACTTTTTGAAAAATAATTATTTTAAAACTAAATACTTTTTAAAATAATTATTTGGAAAACTCGATTTGGAACTTTTTTCACAGTTATTTTCTTCAAAATGTTTCTAAAAATTTTCAATTTTTTTTTTCTTGTTAAACTCTTTAGAAGAACATTTTGAAATTCTGCTGCAAAACATTCTTTTGAAAGCATACTTGAAAGCTTTACTTTTGAAAAAGTTGTATTATGGATGATAGTTTGCTTGGTAATATTTTTGTAAGCTATTAATCCGCCACTTGTTTACTTCTACTATACATGTTTTTATGCATGTCGAAGGGAAAAGATAACGAGTTTGATAATTCAAGAAAAATCATAAAACAAAAATAAAACAATGGCTTCATAATAAATGAAAATCATGTTTACTATTTTTTTTCTCTTAATATAATCATGCTATTATTTTTCTGTATTTTCTTTTAACTTTAATTCGAATTGTCATTACATTAAAAATTATGAGATTATTGGTATAGTCAATACTAATAATCAAACATAGATTTTGATACATGACAAATAGTTAAAGTTAGATTATGTGTTTTTTAAATGCTTGACCAAGTGTGCAGACTGAAGGACTTAACGGGTTTAGATGACCAAATACCAAGCTGAAGTCTACTTAGGTCAGGAGAACCAAATAATTGACAGGAAGCTCAAATGGGTCAAAAAGCACATAATATCCAACAGAAAGTTTAGTTGGGTCAGCAGGACTTGACAATTGACTAAAGTCCAAATGAGACATCTGGCAGGAAGACCTGGTGGGTTAAACATCAAATAAATATGTAAATGGTAAATGGAGGTAAACAACTAGAGGAGAGAGATTTAGTGAGGACGAACACCAATGGAACTGTAGGCGCTGGTCCAATTTAGATTCATTTTAGAAATCTAAGTTGAAACCAAGACTAGATCTTAGTTAAACAAGATCTAATTCATAATTTTAATTATCTATGCTAACTTTATTTTGTAGGTATTTTTTGTTAGTTTGAACTAACATGTTTTGCAGGAGCTTAGAGCAAAAATGAAGTTTGGATGAACAATACTCGAGATGCCTCAGTTAAGTGGAGGCACCCTGAGTGAGAGGTTGGAAGTGCCCTGGATGGATGGAGGTGCCCCAGAGAAGATAAACTTTAAGGATGAAGTTTCAGCATTGGAGGTACCCTAGTTTATTAATGGAGGCACCTCAGGTTGGAGCATTGGAGGTGTCCTGCCAAATGGAGGCACCCCTAAGTGGGTACAAGCCGAACTTATAGAATCGGATCATTGTTTATGGAGGCACCCTAGATGAATCGAAGTGCCCCCTATACCCTTTAAAAGAGGGGTTCGACCACAACTTTTAACATCAATTCTTTACGGGCTTCCAAATTGATTTTGCTACGTTGTCTCTTTGTTAATGTTGTGCTGCAACTCTACTATGTCCAATTGTCATAGTAAGAGCGATACCAACATCGAGTTTCGATCTTCAACTGCAATTATTGTCGATAAAAATAGTGCTTTCTTTTAGTTATTGTTATACTTGCATAGGAAAGTATAGAGTGTTACACTTTTCTCATTTCTCTATTCGACCTTTCTATCCAAAGATTCTTCGGGAGAGAATTTACTAGATTGCCCAATCAAAATGGTCCAAGGGACAATGAGTCTTGAAGTAGTAGTCGCGGGGCTACGAACCAAGTAAAAACAAATGCGTTCTTACTTTCTACTATGCTTTTTCAATTGTTACTTTTCCGTTGCGTACTTGTTTTTCGAGGAGTTCTCTCACGTTCGTTTCGATCCTATATAAAACAAATGAAACAAATTTACAATAATAAATCTTTGCTTTGGTTGCTTTAGTTTGCCTCTTGAGGTTTGAAAATCTA
The DNA here is from genome assembly GCF_018446385.1 of Zingiber officinale. Lineage (NCBI taxonomy): Eukaryota > Viridiplantae > Streptophyta > Magnoliopsida > Zingiberales > Zingiberaceae > Zingiber > Zingiber officinale. The sequence goes on from NC_055996.1 coordinate 97,802,435, forward strand.
GCGGTACTCTCCTCCAAAACCTCTAAGAATCAACACAGAAATCCTTTAGAAAACGTTCTTTTATAATCTTAAGGTTGGGGCTGATATCTACCTAACAGTCAATTGCTCTTTACTATTAGTTAATTGTTCCACTAAATTTGACTGTTGCACCTATAGAATGACTCTTACTTTCTCAGCTTTGACTACTAATAATTGACTATTACTGTTCATTAATCGATTTGCTACATCAATCTAGTCTCCAACGACCCAAAAATCTTTTGTTTGCTACAACATTGACAAGATTATTATTGTGCATCAATCACAGTCAAGTTCCAAACAATATATTTGTGGTTACTGTTCCATCAATTGATTGTTGAAACACATCAATGATGTGTTCATTAGTTGATTGATCAACCCATTAATTAGTTAATGGGGTAGCAAACCCCTTAAACTCCCCTCAAATCCTGAATTTAGGATTTATGATTTCACTAGTTGATCGCTATTACCTAGCAGTTGACTAATACCTCTATTTCAGTCTTATCATAGATGAATTCTCGTCTTGTTTAGTATCTGATTGATTTCAATTTACTAGAACTTTCTTTGCTAGTATCTGATCAATCTTGACTTGTCAAGACTTTTTGTAATTTAACATTTGATCACTTGCCTGCTAGGACTTCATTATTATCTAGCATCCGGTAGACCTTGATCTATCATGATTTCATCATTGTCAAATATCTAGCTCTTCTTGACATATTTGGACTTGGTCCTTATGACTCACTTAGACTTCATTCTTGCCAACTCTTTATTGGACTTTCAACTGTTAAGTGTCTAATCAATCGTGACCCACTCAGACTTCTTTACTATCAAGTATCCGGATAAACCTTAACCTACTAAACTCTTTACTCAACCATTCACATCTAAGCTAATCTTGGTCAGCTTGACTTGAGGTCGATTTCTAAGAATATTTCTTTCCAACAATCTCTCCCTTCACTTACCATTTCATTCTCATCAACAATACTGATCAAACATCAAAACTCAATTTGAAATAACTTGAACTTGATCAATCTTGACCCGAAATTGATTGCACTAAAAAAAAAAAAATTAGAGTTTGAATTCCAAATGAGACAAATATCTTATAAGTTTGTTTTTAAGTATACATAAGTTATGCTCTAAATTTATATGGTAGTAAAATCAAGATAGAAGACCTTTTATCTTTAATCAATCTATCAATCAGGTTTGGTGTTAACTGGTTCACTATTTTCTAATCAATCTATCAAATACGGTGAAGCGGTAACTTAAATTAGGTGAATTTTGACATCTGTGGAGGCGCCTCCTATGTAGAGTAGCGCCCAAGCTTGTCGCGCAAGGATGTTGCCCGAGATCAGATCCTCTGTTCTGAATTTTCCCTGTCCCCGTGTCCCACTCGTCGCCCCTAGCCCACTATGGTCGCTGGTCCAACCAGAACGATACCCTAGGGGGAAGGTGAACCCAGGGGAATCACTGTCGGTGCGATCGGTGCTGGAATATGGCCGGATCTGAGCAGAAGCTTAGATCAACAATGGAGGAAATCTTGCTCGGATCCTGTCAGATTCTAGGTATCGTGCACACACATTGCATGTGTAATATATTGTATGAATACACATAAATTAGTATTTTAAACCCATAAATTAGACTTGGTAAGGGTGTGCTAGGTCCATATAGTAGTGTAACGTAAGGGCGACGCTTGAGAACCCTAGCACTCTCCCTTATAAAAAATTAATATAATTTTTTATATCATATATTAAATTGATAAGAACGATACTACAGTTGTCTTAGCTAAAAGATTGAGAAATGTGTACTTTCTAATATCACCGACTTATGATATTTATAGAAACTTTTTCTCTCGTGATGTTGTCAATCCTAAGATATGAGATTAAAGAAAATCATAGCAGTACATATTTTTTATATAAAATATGTAGAAAAATTACTAATAAGTTTTAAAATTATTTTTATTATGAAAAGAAAAAGAATATTAATGAAATTTAATTTTAAATTTCCTCAAAATTAGTTATTAATAGTCATTCTTAATTAAATAGTAAAATATTAATTTTTTTATTAATAAAATTTAATTTGATCGTAAGCATGCTGAAGGTTTTATCAAAACTCATTTTGGACTTATCGATTTAATTCACTTTATATATTTTAATAATGAAATTAAATTTTATTATAGAACTAAATTTAGTTAATGCATCTTAATGGTCGAGTTTAAAAAAATTATAAACGTAACTAGTGGTGATAGTAAGACTCTATTAAATTTTTCTATCGGTCAATAAATCAAGAATGGCTAGTGTCTCGAATTTTAGTAAAGTCAAGATAAATATCTTCTTTATGTGTTAATCACTATCGTTCATGATTTATTTTTTTCATATTAATTTTAGAACGGATTGACCAGAGGAGACAAATGTATTATCTTTTTTACCACCAAAAATGGCTAGCGTCATGTGACGAAATTTTTTTTATAAATTTAGATCGCTTAAATATACTGTCACTTGTCACTGCTAGTCCCGGGGCTTAATTCAAAGGGTTTAGTGTTTATGGTTAGGAGTCACAATTCGTATACTAATTTATTTTTTTTAAAAAAAAAATCTTAAATCTTAAATTTTAATAAAATATAATCTATAAATAAAAACAAAATATTTAAAATATCATTAAAACTCTTTTATAATTTATTTATTATCCAGTTTTTGTTGGATGGCGGGGGACGATCATTGCCTATTTGCCTCCATTATTTTCTCCGAAGAAGCCTGCGCCTTTCATGGCCTCCCGTCACCATCTCCGGCCGCCCACCCTCCACCTCCACCTCCACCTCCTCCATCTTATTTCTCAACTTCCCCGCCCTTGCCCCTTCTGCTCCTCGAGCCGCCACTCTTCCTGCCCAAAAGATCCGAGGTGCAGAACAGGAAGAGTTGGCCAATGCCACTTCTTGGTTTGCCTTGCATTCCATGAGCAGAGGCGATTCATAAGGAACCATGAAATGCTTTTCTTGCCTCACCCTCAGACGCCATCGGAGGACTCGGAAGCGGCCCGTGGAGCAGCAGCGCCCATTCGATTCCGGCGGTTTGTCTTGCGGTGTATGATTGTTTTGCGTCTCGAAATTGGATTATGGCTAGGTTTTTCGTAATTATTCTTGCCACTTTTGGATGCAGAGTTTGAGACCGCGGCGGCGTTTTCTCCCGATGGGGCGAAGACCTTGGCGCAGGGGTTTACCCTGCGGGAACTCGCCGCCGCCACCCGAAACTTCAAGCTGGCTAATTTGGTAGGAGAAGGTGGGTTCGGAAAGGTGTTCAAGGGGCGATTGGAATCTAGCCAGGCAGGCCACGCTACTTTCATTTAGTCTCCTTTATTTGAAACCCTAGTTTGTTTTGTCATCCTTCTGCTTGAATTTACCAAAAGGATTATCTTTTTTTGGGATTTTTAAGAATAGGTTGTGGCAATTAAGCAGCTCAAAAGGGGAGGATCTCAGGGTACTCAAGAGTTCCTTGTCGAGTGCTTGATGCTGACAATGGTCCACCATCCCAATCTCGTCAACCTGATTGGATACTGTGCTGAAGGAGAGGAGAGGCTCTTGGTTTATGAGTATATGCCGCATGGTAGCTTGGAGCGGCACTTATTTGGTATACCTCCTCTCTTCATATTTTCTACTGTTGGATCATCTTAAGAATTCTAGGACAGTCTTTGGTACAGTGATTTGAGACCTGATGAAGTAGCTATACCTACTTTTGATTTCATTACCTTTGATTCCATTCGATGCTTAGGTGATTAGTTTGAGTTGGAATAGCCATTCTAGTAGAATGACAGTTCGATTTTGTTAATTTTAAGTTCTATACCTGAATGAACATTCTTCAATTTATCCATTAATCTTATTTAATGGAAACAACTATTTCATGTATATTTCATTCATATGGTAAAACCAAACATAAGAAAATAAAAAATCATTCCACTTATATTCCATTCTAGAAACATTCCAAATTCAACAACTATTTAGAGTCGTTGCATGAATTATTTGGCCATTGAAGTATATGTGAAATTATATTGTTATTGGTATCAATATCTTTTAAGTCAATTTTAACTGTGTTAAATTTTTTTTTTTCTCCCCATTACACTTGCACCTTCAATGAAATTGATTCAACTTGTCTAATCAATGAATTATTAGCTGTATTTGAACCTATCCATATCATATTAACCTATTTCTGTTCATTTATTAGTAATTAAATCTACCTGAACGTCTCTCTATAGTATTGTTTTATTTTTATTTTTATGAGATATATCTTGAATATAGCTTGTAAATTTGTTTATTGTTATTAAGACTAGTTCCAAATATTGTACACATCCTAAATGTTGTTTGTAGATACAATTATTAAAACATCTTCTAATGGAATGACAAATTCATTTTATTAATATCAGGTTCTAAGACCTAAAATCTCCTAAAAACACTTAATTTATTTTCCCCAAACATGGTGTATAAACAAAAGAATATTTTTTTAAAACCATATTAATCACATTTACATATTTATCCCTCAGAATTTTGATTGTTTTGAAACTAATCATAATGATAAAACATTCGTCACACCTATTTTTTGTTTGAATTGAATCACCTTCGATATTGTGCTAGTTCTGAATTACCATATTCACCCTGATGTTGTCCTAAAATCTAATCTGAAAAAATCATTTTCAATTGACCTGCACTATATATCAAACAAGCAATGCACATATAGTGATATGTAAATAAGGTTTGCGAGCTCATAAAGTGTCAATGATTTTGTTGAAAATCAAATATTTGTTATCTTTCTGTAAGAATGAATGATTATCAGTATTGTGCTATGGTTTTTCATGATTTCTAAGGTGCTGTAACTTGGCATTACCTTGGCAGCCTTTTAACATTCTCATTCACTTGCCTCATTTCATGAACTGGAATTGATAACTATGAAGAAAAAACAATTTTGGTTTGTAATAAGAGAGATTTATCAAATTCTTTAGGCATTCTCTTTGAGAAAGTCTGTTTCCAATTATGTTCTTGTATCGATCTCAATGAATTTAAATCACCATATTAAAGTTTTGTGTTTAGCAATTTCAACCATGAAATGGGATATTCTAAGACATCATTATTGTTTTATTATTATTTTTTCTTCTTTAAGTGTTGATATATATATAAACTTGTTACCTTGCACAAGATGGCCTGGGTCTAGGGCCTGACGTGGAGGAAGAGAGGAGCGGGATGAGAGGGGAAGAGGGTTTAGGACTTTGGTTTTGAAAACCAGCGACGGGAAGTGAAGGGAAGGGAAGAGAGAGAGCCAAAATGTAGTCGTGCGTTTTGAAGAGAAGAAGAAAATGATAGATTTTTGTCTGCGTCAGTTCGCCACGTTGACCGTCGCCCACAATCGCCTATATAAGAGTGTGCAGGGTAACAAGTTTGATATATAATGTTCATATAAAAAATCACATTTAGCATTTAAAACAAACTTACAGTTAAAAGACCAGCAAATCCCTTGAGGTACAGAAGCTTGATGCAAAAAGATCCCCGATGGTAGTTAATTGGGGAGCAATAAATTGATGAATTGCTTAAACCCAATTGAATCTACCTAGATTTTCAAAATCATCTACTATCTACAAGACCTAATGGAGCCTTATATATACTAGACAAAAATAAAACACAAATAAATATACACAAAATGTATACTTTACAAAATACTAAAACATCATGATCTACTTCAACTCTATAAGAATAGAATTTCAACAACTCAATTCTTGATCTAGTAGGTTCTTTTTTATTAGAGAAGTGAGCAAGAAAGAGGTCACCCGATGCATTAGTTGAGTTCATAGTAACGGAAACACCTCTATCTGAAATACCTAGCAATAGAGATACATCTCTTCTAGTGAAAGTTACTAGACAATTGAAAATTTAAATTGATTAGTTTTCTATTATGCACTTCTAACTTTCAATACTTGAAAGTGTACCTGAAAATATAAAGGTTTGAGATGCCGAATCCCAACTTTGAAATATATTCACGAGTAGATCACGAATTTGCTGAATATCTTGTATGCCAAAAAAATAGCAAAGGGGGTTGTTTAATGATCATTTTGTGTCGATCATGTAAATGAACAGAACAACAATCTTGCCCTTTCATTGTTGGACGGCCAAAAAAATCATTAAAGTGATCTAAAACATTGGTCCATTGAAGTTTATGACCACGATCAACTGATGATTGGAATTCCATGGCAAAATATCAATTATTAACATAAATAAACAAATGTATATATTCAAAAATAATATTTCTATGATTAAGGAAAACCATCACATGTTGTGCTGGTTTTTACAAACCAGCACAATGTTGTTGCTAGTATTAAAAAAACACCACCACGTTGTAGTTGGTTTGCAAACACCAGCACCGAGGTTGGTGCTGGTTTGCAAACACCAGCACTAAGGTTGGTGCTGGTTTACAAAAATTAGCTACAACGATGGATAAAAGAAAAACACTCAATGTACCTTTGCAACTCCCATGGAATGCGCCATTAAGGAACACAAGTAGAAAATGGGGAGGAGGGAGATGTGCAGGTTGGACGAAAACCCTAACTCATTCCACGCGAGCTGATCGCTGAAGAAGATGGCTTGGGTCTAGGGTCTGACGCGAGGGAAGAGAGGAGCGGGATGAGAGGGGAAGAGGGTTTAGGGCTTTGGTTTTGAAAACCAACAACGGGAAACGAAGGGAAGGGAAGGGAAGAGAGAGCCAAAATATGCCCGCGCGTTTTGAAGAGAAGGAGAAAATGCTGGATTTTTGTCTGTGTCAACTCGTCACGTTGGTTGTCGTCCACAATCGGCCATATAAGGGTGTGGGGTGTGCAGGGTAACAAGTATATATATATAAGCATTTAACTTGAAGCCTTAGCTATGTTGTGAGCTCAAAAACTAAAAAAAGGAAAGGAAAAATCTCCACCACCATGAATGTAACTTCATGTGAGATATTCTATATCATTCTTTCTCTGATAATATCTTATTAGCATTATATCAGTTGTTGATTGATTAGTGTGCCTCAAATCTTGTCTTAACTGCCTCATGGCCTTTTTTCCCCTTCCAGATCTGTCTCCCAATAAGGAACCACTTGATTGGAATACCAGAATAAAGATAGCTCTTGGTGCTGCAAAAGGGGTCACATATTTGCATAATGTTGTTAGCCCCCCTGTCATTTACCGTGACCTAAAATCGGCTAACATACTCTTAGACAGTGAGTACAACCCTAAGCTTTCTGACTTTGGACTAGCAAAGCTTGGGCCTGTCGGTGACAAGACTCATGTTTCAACAAGGGTGATGGGGACGTTTGGCTATTGTGCTCCAGATTATGCAATGAGTGGCAAATTAACTGTTAAATCTGATGTTTATAGCTTCGGTGTGGTTCTATTGGAACTGATGACTGGAAGAAGGGCTTTCGATGATACTAAGAGCGTAGGGGAGCAGAATTTGATTACATGGGTATGTATCATTTTGCAGCAATTCAATCTTTTAACAAATTAACTTGCACAATGGATTTCCTTTCATGTGATATATGCAATTTCATAGTGTCAATTTTTGTTTACTTGGTCTAATACACAATCCAGAAAATTCATATGAATCCGTTATTCACTTTAGCTTATCAGATTTGTTACCCAGTCATTAGAAGGAATCCTTCTAGTCTTCTCATGTATTATCTATATGTCCAAGTGAAGTAAATTGCTTGCTATATTGCATTCTCATGTCATTGTTGATTATGATGTTTTGCTTTCTTAATTGGCAGTCGCGTCCTTTCCTCAAGGACAAGAGGAGGTTCACCCAATTGGCAGATCCCATTCTGCAAGGAAGCTACCCTCTGCGCCCCTTCTACCAGCTCGCTGTAACCACTTCAATGTGCCTACATGATCAGCCCCACATGCGCCCTTCGATGCATGAAGTATCGATAGCCTTGGACCATGTGGCCTCTCAACCATTCGTTCCGAGCAGTGACCACAAGATCTAACAATCCTGAACTTGAAAGCATAGTTTAAGACCTCATTCTGGCGGCAAAAGGAAGTGCAGCAAATAACTTAGAGTTTCGAAAGACTCGTCTTTTGCTAAAATTTCTAATAACTTGTTTAACTTCTTGGTCTAGTTATGAATTCAAGGATGAGAAGATGATGGAATAATAGAATTGCTGGCTTCCCTCTGCACAGATTTCGATTGTAATGCTATTACTCATCATCATCTGGTTGAAGCATTCAGATATATGTGCTAATAATTCAAATACTTCAGATTAACACCATTTGTTGATACTAAATTCTGGAGAAAGCTTTTTTTGTACAGAAGTTATGTAATACGTCGTGATTAACCATGCAAATTAATTGCATAATCTGTGTATCTCAAGGCACCTCAAGTTTGGAATTTCATGGACACTGTTCAGATTCAAAAGGCATCATTATCCAAAACATACTAAAAATAAGAATGTTATGATTCTTACTATAAAATTTTTGACAGAAAAAAATGGATGGTATAAGTAGCATTATTTCCTTTTTTTATGCAAATATATGCATTTTATCTCTATCAATTTGTATTTGTTAGAATTAGAAAAGAAATCATTAGTGTTTACCTTTTATTTTTGGGAAAATCAAAAGTCCATTTACATTTTCGTGATGGATATTTTCTATTAAGGCGTCCCATTTGACTTTTGAACCGTCTAAAATATTGACCAACTTTTACCATAGTGATTTTATATTATTTCACAACTAGATTCAAATAATATTTTAATAAATAAAATAATTAATAGAAATTTTATGACACTTATTATATTTTAAATAAATATTATTTTATATTTATAATGTAAAAATTAGTAGGTAACTTCTATACGCAAGGAGCTTCTACAAAACTGACTAAACATGTAATAAGGGTATTTTGAGTAGTTAGCATTAAAAGAGATGCCTATTTGACTTTTTTTTTTTTCTTTATTTTTTTGTTACAATTATAATTCTATTTTGTTAATATTGCTTAATTTAATTAAAATTGCTTTTGCTCTGTAATAATTTTGATCTGCTAAAAATAAAATAAGATATTTTTTTTGATAGAATATCCGATAATAATGAAAATAAAAGAGTCTCTTTTGATTTTGATTTTTTGTCAAAATATTTCCTTTCTTTGTTTTTCCTTTTTTTTATTATTTCATTTTTTTTACAAAAAAATTTTCCAACTCTCTCTCAAGCGCTGCGCCTTGCTGGCGCGTGGGTAATAATTCGTGTCTTTTTTAACGAGTCCCTTTTATTTGCGGCAGCTCCAGATCGAGAAAGCCCCAATCCGGCGATAGGAACCGAGCGCAACCCTCCGTGTCGCTCTTCGATCCTTGGAAGAAGCAGCGCATCCTCCGGATCTGGGGCGTCGTGGTGCGGATCTCGGCCCGGAAGGTCTGTTCTTTTTAACCTATCGATCTCTGGAAGCCTATGGTTTGAGGGTGATTTTTTTCCCTCCTTTTTGGGTGACGTTGTCTTTTGTGCTTTACTTACAACGGAAGCATCTGGATGAACCCAGGTCGGAGCGAATGTATAGCGGAGCTGTTGAGGATCTGTGAGTAGATCGTGTTGTGCCGAAAGGTATCTTGTATTTGGATTCTTATGAACTATCATATGATTTGGTCTGCTGGTAGTTAGCTTATTTGTGGCTATTTTAATTGAGATAAGAAACTCTGAGAATGTCGACACAGCTTTGCTCTTGAAATCTTCGACTAATTAAGAAGGAAAATTGAGTGTTTGATAGTCTTCCCAAAATCTATAGTGACTTGTTTATTTTTTGTTCCAACTGACATGCTTTAGGCGACTTCTTTTGTTTCAGTTTTGGAGGAGAGGTGCAGATTCAGTTTGGGATATCAGAGTTTTTCAGAGAGATGCTGAAAACACAAATGTGTGTTTAATTGAGATGAGGGATGTTAACAAAATTGATAAACCTATTTAAGGCCTGCTGGCAGCAATCAAACTTATATGCCCGCTCAGGTTCTGATGTGGTTGGTCGACAGGATGGGCTTCTATGGTACAAGGACAGTGGGCAGCATGTTTATGGTGAGTTTTCAATGGCGGTTGTACAGGCAAATAACTTGCTTGAGGATCAGTGCCAGCTTGAGTCAGGACCTCTAAGTTCGCTTGAATTGGGGCCATATGGGACTTTTGTTGGGGTTTATGACGGGCATGGTGGTCCAGAAACTTCTCGTTATGTCAATGATCATCTATTTCAGAACCTGAAGAGTAAGCTCTGTACTTGCACAATTCCAGTTTATTCTGCATTAATGCTTAGGAACTTCAGGCATTCATATGACTGATGATGAAAGCAAATTAATTGTTCTATAATATAAGTACAGTCTTGTTATATCAAAAAATTCATGCTAAAAAAATTTAGTAAAAAATATTTATGGACCCAGTGCATCTTTTTTTAACTAATAAATTGTAAAATAGTTTCCTTGTTTCCCATTCTTTAGGTTATCCTTTGATTGTTTCTGCTTCATGGCATCATGAATGTTTTGTTTGGTCTATTAAGTTGTTTAGCTGTGGTTAATTTCAGCTCCTGTTTGAAACAAGATAATGGTTTTGGTGCTGAGTGAATAGGAGAAATACTAATATACATGTATCCTGATTATATTTGCCCCTTTCATGGAAATTACTATATATTTCTTGTTCCTATTTAACTTTTACAATTCATTTCTGATTATTTTTCATTGTGCGTTGTATTTGTTTGCCTAGTTCCTGTTTGCTACTTTGTAGACGAATCTCAATTCTTAATCAGGATCCGACAGGATGTGCTGCATGATGTATTTAAAAGGATACTTCTTTCATAATATAGTGATATTCATTGCCTATTCTCATAGAAATTGTTTTGACAGGATTTGTGACAGAGCAGGAGTCCATGTCCATTGATGTAATAAGGAAGGCATACCAAGCAACAGAAGAGGGGTTTATTTCCTTGGTGACCAAACAATGGCCTGTGAAGCCTCAGATTGCAGCTGTTGGCTCATGCTGTCTAGTTGGGGTAATCTGCGGTGGTACACTCTATATAGCTAATCTTGGTGACTCCCGTGTTGTTCTAGGAAGAGGTGTGAAAGCAACTGGAGAAGTTTTGGCTGTGCAATTATCAGCAGAACACAATGTAGCAATTGAATCTGTGAGGCGGGAGCTGCAGTCAATGCGTCCTGATGATAAACATATTGTTGTTTTGAAGCATAATGTGTGGCGTGTCAAGGGCCTAATCCAGGTAGATTGATGTTTGTTTTCTTAGGTACATTATTATGCTTAAAAAAAAATACATGCTTGATTTGATGGTCAACGGGTTCTATTGGTTGGAAGAGTGGCCCATGTGTCTGATGGTTTTCTGTCATATCTGCTACATATTGTGATCATATGCACTATTTCAGATTAAGTTTTATTTCATTAATCATTCAACACATATTTTATTTATGAAGAAGTGAGTTAGACCTTTCCCCTTATTTCTAGCCTGCCAATTATTGCTACGAACTTTATTTGGAGTCTTGGCTCAGACCTTTGTCATTTCAAGAAAGCAAGGTCCAGATCACTTGAACCAATTTAGGTCATAGGAGAGATGTAAGTTCCAGATTGGAATCCTGATAAAATTGGAGTAGGTCTAATTAGGATGTGACCTAAGCTGGTACAAATCTAACAGTGACATACTTGACAATACTCTTTCCCATTCCTGATATCACTAATGTATGTTTTTTTATTATTAGTGAATAATATATTTGGAGCTTGATTTCCCTTAAAGAAAATTACTTTATTTTGTTCCAGGTTTCCAGGTCAATTGGTGATGTGTACCTAAAAAAGTCTGAATTCAATCGGGAACCATTGCATGCAAAATTCAGACTCCGGGAGCCATTTAAGAAACCTATATTAAGTGCAGAACCAACAATTACTGTGGAACCACTGCAACCTCAAGATCAGTTCCTTATATTTGCATCTGATGGGCTTTGGGAGCATTTCAGCAATCAAGAGGCTGTTGACATTGTTCAAAGCAACACTCGCAGTGTGAGTTTAATTTATTTCCCTCTTAACTGATGTCGTAGATTACAGTATTATCACTATTTCCCCACACTTTATATAGTTCATCTTGGAACCCCTCTTGCTTTTGATTTGGGATAGAATACTCTAAATACCAAGGCTAAGTGCATGAGGAAGCATTTACCAATGTTGATGCATTTGCAATTTGCATATGGTAGGTTGTGTTTCTTTTTTTAGTTACTCTTGTGAAGGAATTAGGTAAGTTGGATTATTGTCTGATTCAAAAGGTTGAGCATCAGCTAGGCTAACACTAACATGAACCGTGAAGCATCAATATAATATGCATCTGAGTGCCACTAAATACCCTACTGGTTATTACTTTTTTTGTTGGACCACCTGGAATGGTGGGATACAATAGGTTTGTGCTTGCACAAACATAAAATTTCTTTTGTTTTGGTACATTTGATTGTCTCTTTTTTTTTCATAAAACACATTCTTGAGTCAATTTATTAGAGGTAGACACAGGTTGAGTTAGCAGTGGTGAACCATGAAACATCAACATATTATGCATCTAAATGTCACTAAATACCTTGCTGCTCCCCCTTTTTTTAAAGCAAATACTTGTCTGTGGCACTTTTGTGGTAAACGAATGCATGGAACAGGTTGACAAGGTACTTCTTGTGATGTTTAAATAATGCATAGTTCCCAGTGATTCTGTTTTGGTTTGAGTAACTTTACAAATAACTCGAACAATAAAGGAATAAACAAGTCATAATTCATAAGTGAGCATTGAACATATAACAACAATAAAGAAACTGAAGTTTCTATTCTTTCTGAAAGAGTTCGACAAATGTTAGAAGCTATAGTCAATATCTTCCCCCCATGTTGATTACGATGTTAAATGCAAATTATTTCTATTACTAAACTATCAAGAAAAAAAGATTAAGTATCTTTCCAATCATGGTGGGCTGGATTTACATGGGTGTCTGAGTAAAAACATTTTCATAATCCCGCAGGGAAGTGCACGAAGACTTGTCAAAGCTGCACTACAAGAAGCAGCGAAAAAACGTGAGATGAGGTACTCTGATCTCAAAAAGATCGACCGTGGAGTTCGTCGGCATTTTCATGACGACATTACTGTAATAGTTGTGTTCCTCGACTCGAATCTTGTTAGCAGAGCTGACTCACTCAGGGGCCCCTCCCTGTCTGTAAGAGGGGGAGGCATCAATGTCCGAGCAAATTCTCTCTCGCCTATGTACAATACAAACTGAGCTCTCTGCCACATAAGTTCCACAATTGTAGATACTTGCATGTACTAAATCAAGCAGGCCAGCCTCTACACTGCCCACAATTTACACGAGAGAAGATGAGCTCCTGCTGCGAGGCTGCCTATCCGATGCGGATCGTCCTTCTGGTTTGAAGTCGCCCGCACAGATACTCCGTTGTGAATGATGATATTATGGACCATACATGCCTGATTCCATATATATTTTACCAGTAGTCCTTGAGCAAAAAGAGTACAAAACCTTTGTACTACCGAATTGAGCTGGAAAAGATAGTTTTTCTCTAATTGTGGAAATTCTCATTTTTCTTGGCTTAATCTCTTTCACTATTCTCAGTATGTTTAGTTTCATCAGTTAATTGAGTAAGCTTTAACAAAAAGCATATGTGATCTGGTTATTTTTTTTAAGGCACAACGAAACGGGAGCATCGATCTATTCCGTGAAGAAGGCTTGGAACCATCAGGATGAAGCAGAACTAGGCTACATTTTATGGCTGTAGTGATGCCTCTAGGAACTCTTAGTGTGTTGATGTTCCTGATCCATGACTTGATGATAGAACACGATTTGTTATTGTTGTCTTGGGGAAAATTTTTTTCCCATCTCTTAATTATTTGGTGGTCGATTATAAGTCGACTCCATGATTTATCTTTTTTTATATAATTTGGAAATTAATTGTGAGGGACGAGTGAAGGTAATTATCTTTGAGAGCAGATTTTCTGGTCTATAAATTGCGGATCAGAGGATGGTCTATTACATGAGGACCCTTGATTTGAATGGACCATATTTTTAAATAAGTAAGATTTATCCAAATCAAGAGTCCATATTAATGGATCATCCTCTAATCCATAATTTTAATTATGGATCAGAAGATCCTTACTGATTATCTTTTACCTATCCTCATTTGTTATTGTTGTCATTGCAAGGCTAGTCGAAGTCATCAAAATCCTGCTACTTTATTAAACTGAAATACAGTCTAATCTTAATACTAAGTCATAGATAATCACATTAACATCATCTGTGGAAAGTATGATAACCAGTGTTAAGGATGACAAAGAACAATATTTCTCGGAAATCCATATCGTGTCGAATTGCAAACATTTACGTTTACACGGTTTGGGAGGCAGAAGTACGACAGGGCAAGGAATGAACTCTGCCAATAGATTTGCATCAAGACGTTTTGAATGAATTGCCTCCTTGCTTAAAACTACCGAGATCCAAGTTCAAGTGATATGTAACTTCGACGATTATGGCAGTTGGTTTCTTCCCTTTTGATGCGGTCTGAATCCACCTTCTCCTATTGCAGGTCTTCTTGGCTCGACCACACCACTTAGTTAGGGTTTGCACTGGTAGAACTTCCCATCTTCTCTAGCCAAGCAATCCTCTAGGGGACTCCAAGTCCGTGGCCCTTGGATTCACTTCCGTAAAGCTTTTAGTCTTATACGTTGTCTCCCTGCAGCTCCGTCTGTGATCTGCTGCGCTTCCAAGCTACTGACCTTTGATCTGTGAACTTGGATTCGCCTATGTAGAGTCTTCGACCTTCTGTGAAATGTCATCTCCATGCAACTCCACCTATGATATTTTTTTTATTATTTTTTTTATAATTTATCACTTTAATCTCAATATTTTATTATTAATTTATTAACATTATGCTATTTATGTATATAAAATATCTTAATTTTTAAAATAAATTTTGATTTTATCTAAAAGAATTTTAAATCCTAAATTTAGGTATTCAATCTCAATCCAGTCCAGATCTAAATTAATCTAAAAAACCTCCGATCCTAACTCAATTCGAACTCAAAAAATCCATAACCACTATAGCTAATTGATGTGGAGAGGATGATGATATACCCGATCGACATCTTTACGTCATTATAATACTAGCTGATTGATATAAACCCTAGAATCTTTCACTGTTGGCGTGCGAACAGTCCTAATTTTTAATTAAACTGAAATGCTTGATGTTGCTTTAGAAACACGCGAGGTCACTAAACTAAGGTGTCATAAGAGAGAGCTGCACTCGCATGTCACGAAGAGGGAGGTACACTAATGATCGAATTTATTTTTTTAAAATCAAAGTTATTTAAAAATGTGGTTCGGATGCCTGGGAAATGATGACTGATCAAAGAAGATTGATGGAAGAGTTATATTTGATATTACACATTATTTATCTGTGTCTTTTGATAAATATCAAATGATGATATGTCTTTTGATAAATTGTCGAATTGATATTACACATTATTTATCTGTGTCTTTTGATAAATACCAAATGATGATATGTCTTTTGATAAATTGTCGAATATTTTTAAGTTATTGCCGTGGGTGGGTCCAGAGAAATACGTGCGTGATACGATTTAAGTTGCAGACGCAGACCCGCAAGTAAACATCAAGCAGTCGCGGCGCGAACTTAAGTATGCGCACTCCCGTCCAATTCTTCTCCTCGCCACTCCCTCTCCTCGCCTCTCCATGGAGTCGCGCGAGCCGCACGACGGAGAAGCGAAGGAGAAGGAAGATGAGGAAGAGCAGGAGCAGAAGGACGATGAAGTCCTAGGAGAAGAGGAGGAGGAGCTCGGTTTCTTTGATGCCGTCGAGTTCCTCCCGGCGCCCCACGAGGAACCTCCCCCTGACTCCCCTTCCCTTCCACCTCTTGAATCTACTTCCGCACTCTCCTCGCCATCTCCTTCCGATGCACCCTCCCTCCTCCGCCGACGCCGCCGCACTCTTTCCGCATCGAGCGATCAGATCGTGGGCTCCCCCTCCGATCCGCGACGGAACATCCTTCCCGCATCCGAAGGCCCGGAAATCGATTTGGGTTCTTCCTCGATTCCTCCGGGCCAGCTTGTTGATCGAGGGGATGGGCGACCGGAAACCTCAAATCTTGACCGCGAAAGAGGCGTTACCGCAGTCGGCGACGGAACCCGCCGGCGACTGGGATTCTTGGGATTGGTGGCCGAAGCTGTAATTATGGCTGTATTCTATTTCGTCGCTCTGCTAACTGGCCTCTTCATATTACCCATTAGGTTATTTCGCACCGCTTACCGTATCGTCACGGAACCTTTTCACGTTCTTCGCAGAGGGAGGGACGCGGTGAGGTTGAGATGCTATCGATTTTTCAGAGGCTTGTTCGATAGGGTTCACCCTTGGGTACTTGGGAACCGTATTGGACCGCAGCAAGCTTGGAATTGGCTGGTGAGGCTGGCAAAAGGGTGCTTCTGGTCTCTGTACGTCTGCATCGTTCTGTCTTCTCTTGTTGCAACCTCTTCCTTGGCGGCATTTCTGATCGTGCTTAACGTAGTGGAAGCGCCCATACGGATGACTGAGGAACTGAATTTTGATTACGCCTTGCCCAGACCCCAAGCTCTTGTGCCGATAACTGCATTGGATGGTTGTTTGGTTTCTGATGACAAGATTGATGATCTTGAAGTTTTACGGCTGGTGCCTCCGAAGCACAAATTGCAGCTGGCCATTTTATTGACTTTACCAGAGTCAGATTACAACAAGAAACTTGGGATCTTCCAGGTATCTGATACTGAATATCAAAGGCCCTTATTCTGAGCTTTGATGTTTCTGCAGGTTGATAGATGCTATCTTTGTTCTTCTGTTCTTTGCTTATTTGTACTTTTCCTCGAGGCTTTGGATAATCACACATCGTTTTCATACTGTTCCAGCATCCATGTATCATATTGTGCCTAGTTATTGCCATTTGTTACATTGCTGGTGACGCAAAATCACATCCCTTATTATATTCTAATTATTGCTAATATTTATTTTCTTGTCTAAAATCTACCATGTTAACTATCTATGACTCTTTTATAAACTTATTCTTACACTCTGTTTATTGGGAGGGAAAATGAATAATTTAAATGAAGAAGGGAACAAAGAAAGGAATCATGTTATTTTTTTATTTTAACTTTATAATTTTATTTGTTTACTTAGATGGAATTGAAAGGGGATAAATACTCTCACTTATTTATGTTTACAAGAAGTGTCTGTTTCATTGCTTCCATTTCCTCCTGATTTGAATGGAAATGAAATACATGCAATTAGATTCTTTTTTCCCTTCTCTATTGTCTTCCAAGTATATAAACAAGTGGAAAAAATGATCATTTTATTTTGATTTCTTTTCTTTTCTCTTATTTCCACCCGTCTTTTTTTCCCCACATAGATAAATAAAATCCATTTGCAATTTTTTTTCTTTATATTTCTTCATGATTTGTCAAATTAAACAAATAATATAGTTTATCTTTCAAAGATGAAATCAAATTGATATAAAAGACATACTGTTTCATTTCTTAGTCTTCTCTCAATCATCTTTTCCAAGTTTCATGATCTAATTCATCAGCTTACTCTCTCTATACTTAGAACAATATTATCTACACAGTTATTTTATAAATTGGTAGTAAATAAATTTTTCTTGCATTTCTTAGAATAGGTGTCTTCTTAATTCTCGAAGATTTGCTCTACACTGAATATTTGAAGTTTATATTGAGTATTAGTGGGATAAACTAACTAGGTCCTTTATAAACAAGTGTCTGCCTTTGGAAAAAATAATTTGTGATCCTATCTAATTTTGAAACTAAGACCTAGTTGTATAACATTTTTGTAAGATATATTGTTGGTTAGATTTTGTTCGTATTGAGGGGGACTGGCTTAATGAATTAATCCAGTACACTTAATTGGCCAATGAGCTTCCAATTTTTTTTCTATGAATCCTATGCACATCCCAAGTGAAACTGTGATTTCTTGGAATTGAAATAATGGCATGATGTTTTTCTTCCATTCTATTCTTATCTATTCCTTGTTCTTTTATGCAATTTACCTTCTGTCCGCATTCTCCCTTGTCTAACTTTTTGTTCAGTGTAAATTCTTCTCATAACAATTGGAAGCAGTAAAGTGAATTATGCATCTTGCAAATCCAACTATGGGATCAAAGCAGCATTATTTATTCATTTTTCTTTTGGCTATTCTTCACTTTTGTGTAAACACTAACTTATTTTAGCTGTCTATACTCTATAGTGTTTAGCTGGATTAATAATTAAAAAAAACAGTAGTTTATTGTTGCAAGGAACAATGGAATAAAGTACCAAAGCAAATAACCACCTGCATACATTTGATTAAATAATGAACATATGAAATGACTGCCAAGGTGGGAAGTGTCCAAGAACAAGACAAATCCTTTCTGACTTCTGAATGAAAAGATATCTGAGAAGCGTAATGAAGTTGAACAATTTTCTGCATTCATTTCCTACACTTCTCATCCAAGCTTGCTTTATTCGTTATCTTGAACTGCATTTTCTTGTGAGACTGAATTCCATGCACATACAATTGAATTGGATATTTGATCTTATTCTACACGTTGAGAATTCTTTGCTGGTAGAGTTGGACATGCATAGACAGAACTGGATGTTATTAGGCTGTTATTGTTTATTCAATAAATTAATTGCCAAATAAGAATACCTTTTGATGCCCATCATTTTTTTTTTCTCTCATCAAGAAATGCAAATGTTTGGAGCTTATTCTTTCATGTGATCTCCTCTGATCTTGTTCTTTGCCTTCTTTCAATTTGCTTTGACCTTGTCTTTTGTCATTTTTCAACTTTCATGTTTGTTAAAATTTTCTAATCATGTTTCAAACAATGTGAAGATGGATAAGTCTTGGATGATTCACGTACTTAGCCTAGAAAATTGAAATGTTCATTTAGTATATTAATCCTTTTGTTTGACTTTCTTGGTTGACAAATACCATATATTGTTAGTTTTATATCATCTACTAAGGCATTTCTTGGAATTGATGTCCGACAGAACTTGTAAACATATGTTTCATTTTGTTGTATCGGTGTAGAGAATTTCCGGCACGGTTAATTAACTTGGTCTTTCAAGTGCAGGTCAGGGTGGAATTATTGACTCCAGATGGCAATGTCTCATCTAGCTCATGGCGTCCATGTGTGCTCCACTTCAAGAGCTTTCAGTTTCACTTATTAGAGATGTTCCTCAAATCTGTGTTTATGTTAACTGGCTATTCTTCCGAGTCACAAGTTCTTATGGTACAAATGGATGGACTTACTGAAGGAAGAAAACCAACAGTATGCATTAGGGTGACTCTAGAACAGAGGGCAGGATATGGGGCTGGTGCCGGTATTCCCGAAATTTATTCTGCACATATGAAACTTGAATCCGAGCTTCCTCTGGTCAAGAGGATTATCTGGAACTGGAAGATAACTTTGTTCATCTGGACGACTATGGCATTGTTCAACCTGCAGCTCCTTACCCTACTTTTATGTTGCAGACCCATTCTATTTCCTAGAGTAAGGAGGGTTGATTTGCCAGTGACTCATCCACCATCTGGAGGTAACGGCCATCCACCATCGGCAGCAATATAGAGGTCAGGTGTTATTCAACCTGGAAACAACAATTTTGCTCGAGAGATTCAATTTTTCAAGCTCATGATAATGGTGGTTCTCAGGGGGGTACTACAATACGTTAACCTTGTAAATATATTGGATGTAGATTCGTCTGCTGCCATTTTGACTGCTCGATTGTCAGTCAACTTATCAGGGTTACCCTTCAGATTTATCCACGAATACTCGGTGTGTAAATAGCTTCTCGAGTTCAACTATTTCAAAGATTAGATTTGTTCACATCTGGTATGTTCTTCGATTTACATAGTTCCACACAGAAACAACTTATAGTTTAAGAGAAAGTGTTTGCAATTTTCTTTTCTTTTCTTTTCTTTTCCTTGTTCTACATGGAGATGA
Source organism: Zingiber officinale (assembly GCF_018446385.1). NCBI lineage: Eukaryota > Viridiplantae > Streptophyta > Magnoliopsida > Zingiberales > Zingiberaceae > Zingiber > Zingiber officinale. Next base: position 97,822,475 of record NC_055996.1, read on the forward strand.
TCAATCTTTTAACCTTGGGATTTCATCCAAGTGCATAACCGTCTGAGATACATGTAAGCGACTGCAATTAATTTCACATTGTTCGTCTTTCATTCTTATTCAGTGAAGTGGGGATGTGAATCATTTACAAATACATTTTGCAGAGTAGTTACTGACAATTAACCAAAGATGTTTACTAGTACAATTGTGTAGTAGTTAAAGTACAAATTCTAGGAAATCAAGTGGCTCTACTGTAGAATACTAAAATAGTATTTAACATGTGAAAAAAGAAGGGTAAATTATACATCCAAGTTAGTCATATGAATGATTTTTCTTTTGTTCTTGTTCTTAGGGATCATATCTAGTTTTTCTTTTAAAAAAAAAATCGATTTAGATAATATAATATACGTGCTAACTTCTATTAAAATAGATTTTCTTTTGTTCTTGTTCTTAGGGATCATATCTAGTTTTTCTTTTAAAAAAAAAATCGATTTAGATAATATAATATACGTGCTAACTTCTATTAAAATAGATTTTAAAGTCATTATAGATTTAAAGTGTTGTTTTGTTAATATATATATATATGAGCTACATTAAATATGACTATATAAAGGAATATAATTGAAAAATGTACATGTCGTTTATATATATATATATATGAGCTACATTAAATATGACTATATAAAGGAATATAATTGAAAAATGTACATGTCGTTTATCTAAAGAAAGGAGAGTGGTATATCTCTTGTAACACCCCCAAATAAAGTCCAATTTAGAAAAAATAATAATTCATTTATTCTTTTAATTTAGTCCGAATATAAACTTGCTCACTCATTGGTTAAGATTGATGAGTTGTGGGATTAATCCTAACCCTATTTTACTTTGGTTCAGTTGGTCCAGTAAAAGAATCTACTTGAATTAGGTTTTCACTCAATTCAATTTACCAAACATAAAAAAAATAAAATTAATGAAGGAACATTGTGGCAAAAGGTGAATACGCTCGTCCCCAGCACCCCCGTCAACCCATCCTAAGGTCAACACGGAGGAGATAAATCACGGGCGGTTACTAGCCTTTGAAATAGTGACTAGCACATAAGGGAGGTATTTACCTCGGCTTTGCCGAGATTCGAACCCTAGACCTCATTGTGGCAACACCTCTTGCGCTAACCACTAGACTCATCCGAAGGGACAACTAATGAAGGAATATATTGCAAGACATGGAGGGTCAATTTTAGTCATCCAAGTGTTGTTTATTACATCCAACCTATCGATGACCGTTCCATTATCGATAGCCAAAATTGTATCGGCCCAAAAAAAAATGGCTAAATAAGAGTGCTCCATAGAAAATCTTATGAATTGCCACTCTAAAATTTATGTTCCATGGGCATGCCATGTTAAACCACATATTGTTGCATTACTAAGTAGGAAAAGGATGAAACTTGCACATTCGAAAATCCTGAATTAAAGTGAAAAGTATCGACCAAAAAGGTAAGATAACAACAAGTGTTTCTTTGAACTAAATTAACAATGATCAAACAAAATTTCTCCTACTAGGAAACACACCATCAACCAAGGTTATGTTGGTGTCCTTGTTTACCAAAAAGAAAACAGTGATACATGGGCAGTCAAAACCTAACTTATGCTTGATGAATTATTTGTTTTAAGAAAATGACATTGAACACGACAAGCACTATGCATCAAAAAACCAGCAAGCAAAAATGGAACATCCTTTGCTCACACATGCGCCAAATTACACCGAATCAGGAAGTGACCTTTCTCAAGCTCTAAAACAAACAAAAAAACTCTATGAAACACTTACAGGAAGGATATCTGTTTCCTTCTGTGTCTTACACCTGTAATAGACAATTTTTTTCAGCCATTAAGAGAGTGTTCTTGTTCGAAGAACAAGAAAAAAATAGCATTGAAAGAGATTAACAGTGACGTGTAATTAGCAGTGTTTTGAGAAAGCAGTTTTAGGCAACTGAATAATAATAAGAAAACAAATTGGGAAACGAAGCAACAATTCTAGTTAGAAGTATCTCCAAGTTGTCACAACTTTTTGAGGATTATTGTCTTATAATTATCCATGTGATATCTTTGCTAAGAAATAGCTCTGGAACTACTAAATCTATGAATGAAACATTGCAAGCTAGGTGAAGTAGTTATCAAGTTTTTGGACATAAGAATACATTCTTCAATTTTATTTTTACCTCTTGCAAATTGAACTCGATGCAAAATTATGATTGTTGCACATCCGATCCCCATCACGCCATTGATTTGCCCTAAAAAAGGAAGAAAGAGAGGTTATAAAATGGGTGCACATCTAACTCATGCAGACAATGATGCCATTTGCAGCATATCAAAAGGAGAGCAAGATACGGAGCAATACTGCAATATGGTAACTAATATTTTAGCTGAATTATTATTTGTGCTAATAGGGGAAACCCAAGGATGGCAGGTACAGGTAGATATTCCAGACGAACAATACAATTGCATGCATGAATGGCAGGAAAATTCAGAAATTGGCTCTCAGTATATCAAATGCATATTCTGCAAAAGGATTACCGGAAGGAGATCTCGAAGTCATTGCACTAAATACAAATTAACAACATGTGTTCTTTGTGCAGGAGACTATTTAAAAATTGATTTCGAGTGAGTACCACCGCCTCCCATCCAATATGATGATAGGCAGCTTATTATTGAACTCGTTAATTATACTTAGTATTTGCAAAATACAAGATAGGAGTATCAAAAATAGAATTTCTGGGTGCAGAAATTGGTGAAGGCAAGTTAAAACTCCAACCTCATATTATTAAAAAAATCACTGAGTTTAAGGATGAACAGTTGAAAGAAAAAAAGGGGTTAAGATCATGGTTAGGCATTCTCAACTATGCTCGTACGTATATTCCAAACCTAAGTTCTAAACTTGGACCCCTTTATGAGAAAACATCACCACATGGTGACAAGAGAATGAAGGCATCAGATTGGGTCCTAGTAAGAGACATCAAAGCCCAAGTAAATCAACTCCCTGATTTAGAAATACCTCCAGAAGAGGTCTACATTATTTTAGAAACAGATGATTCTATGATGGGCTGAGGGGGAGTCTGTAAATGGAATCCCAGTAAATATGACCCCAGGAGCCTAGAAAAGATTTGTGCTTATGCTCATGGAAAATTCCTGTAATCAAGTCAGTAATTGATGCTGAAATCTATGCGGCCATGGAAACAATGACGGCACTCAGAATACATTTCTTAAACAAAGACGAAATTACTCTTAGAACTGATTGACAGACCATAATCAGTTTTCATAACAAAACTTCTCGGAATAAGCCATCAAGTGTGAGATGGCTGGCTTTCACAGATTATATCACTGGCATTGGCGTCAAGGTAAATTTCGAACATATTGATGGTAAGCTAAATTAATATTCTTACAAATACACTCTCCAGATTAGTAAAAGAGCCAGAAATGATAGCTGTTCTCACGGATGACAAAGATGCTAAAAAAGAGGCTGCTTGTTCTACAAGATTTCCGTTATTAACGGAATATAAGGATCTAATTCATGAGACATTGCCAAAAGTCTTTCTGAAAGAAGAATATGATAAGAGAAATCGAATGGCTAAAATTGAAGATCAAGCTATTAGCAATGTGACAGAAAGTCTTCATGAGCTAGAACTTATCCTCCAGATGAAAGAGTACGACTTCAATCATCGAAGACACATGGAAGGAGGATATGATAGCTACTACCATAGGAATCTTGAAGATATACGAAAAAGCAGAAGAGACCTGCAATGAACCAATACACATGCAGGCGAGACCAAGGCTCATCACTTCTTTAAAATAGTCGAGGATGTCGGAATAACTTAAGACGATTAGAATAAGATGAGAGCATGAGTTCAAGTAATAATAATTCTCACCCTTTTCCAATAAGAGTAGGCGACATTCCTTGTTGTGAAGAATGAATATTCATTTGCATGAACGTTAGTACAAAATCTTCACTGCAAAATTTAGCATACCTTCCAGAACATTGATCATAACACTAACCTTCTGGTTGCTCGAAGGTAGCTTGTCAGAGTTTAGACCACATTAAAGACATAAAATTATCTATCTACTTTAAAATGTACTTGCAAAAAGATTATTATTTACATTTCCTGCATTCAGTCTTTTGTTATCCCAGCCAAAAGAAAATTCTTCAGATGCAGGACGTTTTGTATCCAAAGCTGGATATAAGTAGCAAGATCAATCAGTTCAATAACAATAATGGATTATAGGTATTTTGGATGTTTCAAACAAGCTAATAGCAGTTAAAACTCTGTTGGTCAATGTTTTTCATACAAAAAATAAGAACATATACAAACCACTCAAGATTCTTACAAACAGAATATTGGTCCATAAAAGAGTGGTTGAACTTTCAACTTAGCTTTCTTATAATCAGTTTTACTTTTTTTTTTAAGAATGTTTCCTTTCAGAAGTTTCTATAGTAAGAAACAAAGTATAGAACTGTGTTCTCATCTTTGGTGTAATTTTTCTTTTGTCTCAAACCGGGGTGAAACTTTAGAAGGCAATCACTTCTCCACAGATCGTTTACATATACTGAGTTGAATTACCCTTGCCACTTGAAACTTCATATCAAACTGCTAATATATCACTTGAAGGGAAGTAAGTGTTGCGTCCCAATTTTATTTGGGAAAAATTAGTTGTATTGAGGGAGCATTTAGGGCGGGGTATGAATGAAAGATTAGCATTTGATGGATCAACCTCAGGCGGGGTATGCGATTAAAGTTTTGAATGTTTTGAATTATTATCTTTGTTTCATAATTTGATTTAAAACTGATGCAGTTGAAAGAACGAGCAAATATAACATGGGGAGTTAAAGATGGCTAGATTTTCATATATTCAAATGCATTTGATCAAAAGAATGACAAAGAATAATCAGCATACTTGAAAACATATTTAGAATTATGGAGGTGCCTACAGAAGAAACAACAGATGGTAATGAGACATTGCACATTTTACACTGCAAAAGGAAAATGAAATCAGGTAATTGGCTTTCAACTGGCACAAAATTTAAGAACTACATAAATTGCAATGCAGAAAAGGATGGAAATTATTGCGATCGTATTACAAGGAAGCTGGTAAATGCATCTACAACATCATGCAGGCCTCAAAAGTTAATGAACTTGCACTAGAAAGACCTATAGTAACCTGGTTCAGAAGAAATACTAAAATAGAAATCTCCAGTTAAAAATTAATGAATGTGGAACTATCAGAACTCACAGTTCAACCAATAATAAACTGCAGCATAATATATCATGAACAATCAATCTATGGTCGTCATCTCCTCCTATCTGCCGAACCACCTCCAACTTGGTCTCTAATCCAAGATGCTATGATGGCCTCACCAATGTCTTTGTCTACTTCAACTGTTCAAACCTGGGTCATGTTAATGTCATTTTATTTTGGCACCACGAATTAGCTAAACAATAGCCTCACATTCATTTGTACAAAGAATGCGGCCCATAGATCACACTTCAATATTAGCAAAAGGAAAGAAAACCCATAGACACCCGTCCTACATAAGAACCGAATGATGGATAAATTATGGGGAATCCAATGTGCATAGATTAATGGTTTTAAAAAGAAGATCACAGCCATGAAGAAATCAAAGTACAAGCTTGGCCATTATAGCGTCCATAAAGGTTTGGTAAATTTATCATGTCATAAGCATAACCCAAGTTTACATGCACTTGAACTTAGTGACAAAGAACTCATCGAACTTAATAGCATTTCCACATGAAAAATTACATTTTACTTCTAAGTTGGCTACTTGGGGATCAAAGTAAACTTGGAATGCAAATGGCTCCCAGTTTCTCGGAGGAAGTGACTGAACTTGATCTAGGAAGAAGTGGATGAATAGCTCGATTGCTAGTAAATGTGGTTTGTGACCCATATAACCCTTGTAGCATTGAAATATAATGTTAATACGCTGGCAATGTTGATCCAGGCATTGCAGCTTCTTCCTTTGATAGGCCACACTTTTTGCATTTTTCTCTAGAAGCATAATTATTGTTACTGCAACCTAATGATCCATTTGGGGCACAAACAAACTTAGAGCAAAAGAAGAGGTCAAAATAAGCATACACATCAACCATCTCAAATCAAGAATCATGAGATAGAAGAATATATCTAATGTGCACTAAAATATATACAAGTCAACTTATGGTCTTTGTGAGATGTAGATATTGGTTTTCCCTAAACTAAGGGATATGCATATCTATCTAGACATTTTAAAATTGATCATCCACTTAGGATGTCACTTGTTGATTAATGTCATGGTCCTTAATTATAAAGAACTTAGAATAATGCATGAAAATAATTATGACATACATCAAAATGAATAATTTTTAAAAGAAAACTTACTATAACTAGCATATAGTTATAACATGGTATTTTTATGTTTTTATTTTTCATAAGAAATATGAATGTAAAATATGATGTCATGGCATATAAAGAGCAAACAAAATATGTCACTTTAGCATATATAATATACCTAGATTATCCATCTAAGTATTTCTAATTAATTATTAAATCAAACTTAATCCTAAGTTGCCCTTTTTCTTCTAAGAAAATGTCAAAATCCAACTTAGCATTTCTTTGACTTTTCCTATTTGTGCTAATTTTAATTAAGTCCAATTCTTCAAATTTTGACACATTTTTTACTTTTTTAAAGAGTAAACATCAAATCCTTCTTATTTTCAAGGAGTACAACTACCTTGAAAATGCCCTCCAAGTGTCAACTTCTTCAAGGTTAGGTTAACTACCCTTCTAACTGGAGTTGACACTCTCTAAACTCATCTAGGGTGTAGAGAACACACTCTTAGGAACCCAAAATCTATTGGTACTGCTTGGGTATGCTAGGTACTCACTAGAGATAACTTCCCTGGTAACCTTTAATGACCTTCCTAAGCTTCTTACAAGCCTTAGTCATACTTGACTCCTCACGGTCAACTTTAGAGATAACTTCCCTTGTGACATTCTTAGTGACTTTATTATGCTTCTTAAAAGTCTTAACCATATTGGTCTTTTCAAAGATACTTCTAGAGATAACTTCTCTTGAATCCTTAACTTGACCCTTAGACATAGGGTTGGTTCCATAACTATATGGAACTCTATGGTATAAAAGCACATCCTTCTTGGCTTTAGGTTTGTATCCCAAACCTCTATGGCCATTGGATGACTCTTGTCTATCTATTCCTAAACCTAGGTTTTGTACCTTTGGGCCCTTTGACTTCATTCGTCAATTTCTTAAGGATTTTTTCTAATTTCTCAAGTCTTGATCACTTAATTTTTATTTCTTAAATCCTCAAATTTTGATTTTTCATTAAACCTTTTAGTGTTTTTTCTTAGGCATGTATCTAAAATATTTAGAGTTCTTGCATAATTTATCATTTACCTTCCTAGCCTTAGGTACAGTAGTTTTGGCATGATAAGCTAAATATTTTTCCTTAATCCTATCATATTTTCTATTTTCATGATAAATTACATTAAAATGATATAAATTATTTCTAGCATGTATTTTATCATGACTTAAAGGAGTTGGTTCAATAAATGATACCTTGGGTTTTTTTTTTAGAGCTCCCCCTTGGCTTGAGCTTCCTCCTTGACTTTTGATCGGAATCTTCCTCCTTGGGCATTGACTCCAGTAGTACCCCTTTGCTTGCACAAGAAATACACAAAGTGTTCCTTGCCTTTGTGTACCAAGGCTTGTGTTGTCTTTGACTTCTCCTTCTCCTTGGATGTCACTTGACCTTTCTTCTTGGTCAACTTAGGACACTTGCTCTTGTAATGCCCTTTCTCCCTGCACTCAAAGAATGTAATGTGATTTTTATTTTTACACATTGAAATTGTTATACTTTGCTTATAGGGTGACACTTGATTTTCCATTTGATCCGGATGAAAAGACTTTTTCTTGATCCGGCATTAATGGTCCATGCTCCCCCTCAATCCTAGAGGTGGAGTCCTCTTCATTTTCATCCTCATATACATGGAACACAGAGTATTCTCCTTCTTTGCCTTTAATGTCGCACTCTCCCGAGGATGGCTCTTCTTGAATTTCTTCTTTTGATGTTGAGCATCTCTCAACTTCATAGTCCTCTTCTTGTTGATCCAATGAGTCCTCTTTGGATTTTTCTTGACTTGGTACAGAGAAGGGTTCTTCATGAATCTTTACCAATTTGCTCCAAAAGCTCCTTGGCATCTTCAAATTTTTCAATCTTGTTCAAAATATTACTTGGCAATAGATTGACCAATAACTTGGTCACTTTGTCATTTGCCTCGCATCTTTGAATTTGCTCCTTGCTTCAATGGCTTCTCTTGATGATTTTACCCCTGCTATCCTTTGGAGTCTCGAAACCCTCTTTTAGAGCAAATCATTACTCTATCTCTATCATAAAGAAATTTTCGATCCTTGATTTCCAAGAATTGAAGCTTGAAACTATAAATGGTGGAGGTGCCCTTGTATCATATTCGAGTCCATCTCGGAAATCCATATAGAAGTTGAACTTGTTGGTGATCTTTGACTCGCTGAAATTTTGGCTTCAACTTTTTCTTCCTCTAGCTCGTTGCCCTTCTGGCGATGAGTTCGGTGAAGAGCAACCTTGCTCTGATACCACTTGTTGGGTCACTTCGAAGCTAGACGGGGGGTGAATAGCTCGTCTCGCTCGTTCTCTTGCTTCGTAGATGTTGGTTTGCATCAGATAGAATCGAAGTCAAGTTCTCCAATGCTAATACGTAGATTTACTTGGTATCCACCTCAAGAAAATGTAACTAATCCAAAGATCCACACACTGAGCATACCCTCCACTAAGAAAATAACTTCTTCTTGGAACAACCGGAGGTGGAGAAACCTCGTACAACACTCACACAACAAGATACAACTTGAAGCAAGAAGTAAATACATAAATACAAAAGAAAACCTCTTCTTGCTTGATCTTGTGTTGCTTAAGGATGCCTCTTGACTCATGGAAGTGCAGCAACACTTGTCCCAAGAATGCTTCAAGATCTGCGGTGATGAGTGTGAAGAGTCGGAGAGAATCGGAGTAAAAAAGATCTTTTTCATTTGAACTCGCTGTCACCTTTATATCTACGTTTCTAGGGCTCCAAGTCGATTGGGTATGCTCCCAATCGATTGCCACATCAGATCGCAGCGATCCCAACTATCCAAAGCTTGCATCCTGCGCAACAGTCATATCTCAATCGATTGGGGAGGCTTTGATCAATCAACCAATCGATTCAGAGCGTCTCTGTGCTCTCGCAGATAAACCCTAAATCGATTGACTGATCGATTCAGGCTACCTCACAATCTCACGAGAAAACAAGCCCCAATCAATTGACTGATATTAGAGTATCTCAATCGATCGGTTGATTGATTGAGGAGCATATTGTGCCCTTCGCACAAGTGACCTCTAATCAATCAGCTTGATCAGCTGATTGATTAGCGGAGTCTCAATCAATCGACTGATCGATTGGGTTGTCCTTTCTCATAAAGCTCTCCCAATCGATCAATTAGGTTCTGGTTCAATCGATCGGATGATCAATTGACCAACCCTAACTTGACTAACTCAAGTCTAAGATCCCAAACCCAACATCCGGTCTACCGTGACCTGTTGGCACTCGCTCATACTTAGCATATGGTCAACCTTGACCTGCTAGGACTTCGTTACCAAGTGTTCGGTCAATCCTTTGACCCACTTTGACTTTTCTAGTCGTGCCAAGTGTCCGGTCAACCTTGACTCACTTGGACTTATCATCTCATGCCAAATGTTTGGTCCTCCATGACCCACTTGAACTTCTAAACATCAGGTGTCTGGTCACCCCAGACCCACTTGGATTTCCACATGCCTAACTTCACTCATCAGGACTTTCACCTGGCTTCACTCACCAGGATTTTTTCACTGCCTAGCTTCACTTACTATGTCTTTTACCTGACTTCACTCGCTAGGATTTCCCATTTGCCTATCTTTACTCACTAGGTCTTTCACCTGGTTTCACTCACCAAGATTTTTCATTTTCATGACTTCACTCACCAGGGCTTTCCAACTACCTAGCTTCACTCACTAGGACTTTCCATCTGTCTGACTTCACTAACCAGGACTTTCCACACTAAGTATCTGGTCAACACTGACTCACTTGGATTTTCATCATCTGTCAGCCTCCCCGTTAGACTTGCCCTTGCCTAACTTTCAGCTAGGACTTCTCAATCAAGTATTCGGTCAACCTTGACCTACTTGACTTTTCTTCATACCAAACTGGTCAAATATTGATCAGAGGAGAATTGCTTCAACAATCTCCCTAAATGGGCGATTGTACCTGCAATCTCCATACATTGTCAAATATCAAAACTCAAACATTAAGACTTAAACTTAAGCTAATTCAAACTTAATCAACATGATCAATTTTGATCTAGAAAATTTGCACCAACAATAAACATTAATTTAGATACAATAGTCGATAATGAATTGGTCTGGTAATTCAAAAAAGAAATGTATAGAAGGAAAATAAATATTAGCTTAAAAGAAATTTAAATCTAAAAACAAGCAAGTTTCCCTTTAACTATAATAGTCAAAATATGAAATCATTATAATTATTGCACTTCTTTGGAACCACTCAAGGAAACTGACCAGTTTCTTAAAAGATAAACCTGTATCCAGAATTCCATCAAGAACATCAATGGAAAATCTAATAGATTCCAGTGACATTCAAAATGTAGTTTAAAAGAAACAATACTAACCTCAATCAATCGGTTGCTAACCATGGACAGCTTATTGAGACATTATAGATTTACAGCTATAAAATTAAAAACAACTGATGATGTTAGAAGATATATCATGATATGTATTCAGCATACGTATTGCATTTAAGTTTTTCCCCCCTAAATGAATACCATTTCAAAAAAAAAATAAATTGTTGTCATAATCTCACAGAGATAAAGGACAAACATATGTTTCCAAAAATCATTTATGATTTTACACTCTGAGGAAAAAATTATGCAATATAACATAAAGTTGCAATTATAGTTTCGGCTTGACTACCAACTAATGAATGAACTTGATGATGTAAAAAATCACAAACCATCTTGAATTTACTATGAGGATTAATTGATTAAACAACCACCAATAAGTGAAATAAGTATATTGGTCAATGAAATCATATTATCATATATCAGCAAGACTATCTAACTTAGGGAAGTAGCTGAACACATATAAGAATCAAAACAGAGCCAAATGCATACGTTGAAGTAGAATAAGTATTTGTGGAGTGAATCATCATGGATCTCAAGTAATGTGCTTTATTTGTCAGAAGAATCATAAACCTAGACGAAAGGAGACAAAAATCAAGTGACAATTCTATAGCCAGCACTTTTACCCAACATCGTATTCACATTAATTAGGAATTTATCAAGTGGTTGTTTGTATAATCCGCAAGTGCACGGTTGTCGTCAAGTAATAAAAATATTGATCTCATAGAAACTGTTGATTAAGTACTAGTTAATTTCGCACGATAAATTATCTAGATAGTCAAAGGTTGGTTTTATCACTAAAACTTGAGAATAAAGAGAGCAAGAGAGAGAGAGAGAATGAGCGCAAGTGAGTGAAGAGAATATGAAGTTAAATTGGGTGACGATAGAGTCTAGGATTTCTATTTTACTATGATACTAGTTAATGTCTCTATGAATTGTTCATCTCTTGACAATTCTATAGCCAGCACTTTTACTCAATGATCCTGTCTCAAAGCGAGGAAGATGGTGTGCTAGCTAGATAGCTCCAATGTTGACCATGAGAAGACGAAGACTCTGTTGACGCGGACAAACCTACATGGCAAAAACAAGAACCGGGAAGCGAGGAAGATGGTGCGCTGGCTAGGTGACTCCGATGTTGATCGTGAGAAGACGAAGACCCTTATGATGAGGACGAACCTGTGTGGCAAAAATAGGAATTGGGAGAAGAAAGCGTTAGTCATTGGGCCAAGGAGGGGTCTTTGGCACAGACACTCCTATGCTCAAGTTAAGACAACCTCCTAATGAACAGTAGAATAGTAGTATTGATGTGTGCGTGTGTGTGTTCCTAGCCAACGGAGAGGACCACTTTTTATATCGTCTCTCATAACCTCCACTCTGAGTAGCCGTTATTGTCTGGCAGGTAGTTACAATTCTCCGACAATGTTATCTCCTAGAGTGAGTCTGATCAGCTTGGAGTCGACCGGGTTTAGGTTGGGAGTCATGCTCATGTGAGATGAGGAGTTGAGCCCCATTGAAGCCTGATTGGTACGAGCCGGTTGGGTTTATGTTGGGAGTCATGCCCATGAGGAGCAGGCACCAAAAAAAATACAAAAGCTAACTTAACTTGGTTAATCATATCAAAACTACCATGGGGTACCTACAATGACAATGCGTGTTTTGGCCATGATGCCACCTTCTTTGCTACCACCTCAAGAAGAGAACCATAGTTGGCTATACGAAGCTTTGTCATGGCTAGAGGGATGCCAAGATATCTAAAAGGGAAGGTACCATATTGAAATCCAGTTGTTTGGATCAAATGTTGACGAGTACGATCATCCACTCCTGCTATGTACATATTAAATTTCAATGAATTAGCTAGCAGTCCGGCTTTGTCACCAAAATCTACCAAAACTTACGGCAATATATATAGTGATAGTAGAGATATCAACCCTTGAAAACATCAATAGGTCATTTATATATGATAAATGTGTGACTTGAATATTTGCACACATAGGACGAAAATGAAAATGGGGTGTCGAGATGCCTCCTTTAATGATCCAGAAAAGACTTCAAGGTACAAACTAAACAGCATGGGGAAAAGAGTGTCTCCTTGTCTCAAGCCTCGTCTCCCACTGAAGAAACCATACAATCCACCATTAATGCTTATGGAGTATGAAATAGTGGTTGTGCATTCATGGATCCAATCACAAAATTATTGGGGAAAATCGTAACAAAAGAAAACTCCAATCCATAGTATCAAAAGCCTTTCTTAAATCAACTTTAATCATGCACCTTGATGATATACATTTGCTAGCGTACTTCCTCAATAATTCCTGTGCAATGTTTATGTTCTCACCAATAAAATGATCTCCAATGAAAGTCCTTTGTGCCAGATCCAACAAGCTATCCATCACCTTAGCTAGTTGACCCGCTAATATCTTAGGATAACCTTATAGAACATAGTGCAACAAGATATTAGTCAAAAGTTTGAAACCTGTGGAAGTGATTAGATTTGGGTATGAATGAGATCAATGTATGATTCTACTATTTGAGGAGTCGACCATGCTGGAAAAACTCTCTTACTGCATGCAACTACAAAATCCAAACCTATCGTGTCTCATGCCATGGTAAAGAACTTGATATTATATCCATCGGGACCGAGGGCTTTGTCATCTCCAATATCAAAAAGTGTGGCTCGGATTTCTTCTATAGTAACCATGTGGTCAAGTTCTTCTGATCACCTATCAATTGGCATCCTGTTACAAGGGCACTGTCTAGCGGCACACATGACTCCTTTGTGCCCAACAAACCATGGAAATATTCCACAAACTCAATATCAACTTTATCCAAGCTAATTGTTTGTTTCTCAAACTGTTTAGTAAGAGTTATGATGGTGTTCTTCTTGTTTTTATGTTTCACTAAATTATGAAAGAACTTGGTACATCTGTCACAATTCTTAAAGTAGATACTCTTGCTCTTTGTTGATAAAATATCTTTTCCACCTTTGCAAGCATCGTAGCTTTCTTCCTCAACTCCCCATAATCACTCGACAGTAGCCCTCGTTGGGCCTCTTCCTAATCATCTTTTGCCCTTAATGCTTGCTCCGAAATGTGTTGAAAATGTAGCTTGTAGCTTGTCAAGCAACCGTAGCCTGCCTTTCAATCTTGTGAGCTTGGTCTTTAGGATAAATTGTGCATTCTCAAAAATTGGTTCCTCCTAAGAGTTCGCCACCAAGTATTAAAACTCCTCATACAAGGTCCACATGTTAAATAATTTGAAAGGTTGGTTCAATCCCTTATCCCTCACAAAGTGTGGAAACAATGCTACAAGAATGATCCGATAGATATCCAAGGGTCGTAAACTCCGCATAACTTTCATAGTCTGCCAAAAGCCAATGTGAATTGACTAGGATACGATCAATCTTGCATGAAATTGTGTCATTTGTCCATGTCAATCATCACCCAATTGATCAAAGATTCACCAAACCACAAACACGCATAAAAAAGGTAGATTCGCTATCTTAGCGGTCCCCCTAGTGTCGGCCCACAAACATGCATAAACCGTTCTAGGTCATGTAATTCATAGTTAGTGACTGGTTGTCCACCCTCTTTGTCTTGAACGGTCAATAAAGTATTGAAATCCCCCATTAGAAGTCATAGTTAAGATATGCTTTGCCCAAGTAAAGTAAGTGAATTCCATAAAAGTCGTCGAGTAACAATAATATGAAGACCATATATGAATGTAGCAAGGAAGCTTCGACCTATGATATGGCAACAAATACAACAATGAATATATTGGTCCACTATCAATAAAATATCTAAAAGAATCCGTTGCATATCCCAAAGGAGCAAAATACGTTCACTTTTTGATAAACCAAAATTATTAGTTGTCCCTGTACTTATAAAACGTCGTTGGGTGATAGTATCAAGGGAACCTTTTGTGAACTTTATCTCAAAAAGCGTTATTACTTGTATTCCTTTTTGTTTGAGGAGGTATTGGACCCCTCCCCCCCCCCTCTCATGTTTTAGAGTCGTGTGAAAGCCTCTTATGTTCTATGTCGCAACCTTCATCTGGGAATCGTTCGGACTGCTCGTGCTCGTAATTGTCTACTGCTTTGAATGACCGCAATACCACCCACAGTATCTTTGCTTGTTATGTCAATACTTAACTATAAAAATGTTATTCCCGGGTAGCTTCTGGAGTATGCAAACTGATCGTCGAGGCTAGTGTTCGACACTATCTCCATAAATGATATTGCTCCGCTACGGTGCTTAACGGATTGTTGCAATTCGTTCCCAAGATACAACGACGACGAACGTCTCGGAATCGTAGCACTCCGACTTCCGAGACCAGCGAACCTTCTAGTAGACTTCTTGGACTCTTGAATGCACAAGACGAGATGAATGCTTGAGGAAGAGAAGAGAGGATTGAGTGAATTGAGTGTGTATTCAATCATCTGGAGGGTTCTATTTATACTGAAAGAAGAGGTTGAGTGTCCTTTGGGTGAGTGGATGTGTTCCTTGGGCTGGATCGATCTAGATCATCCATTCAGAAGGGTTGTAACCCTTCACCAAGCTCACTTCAATCTCATCCATCAGATCTGAGGAGTTGTGACCCTCAGATCCCGCCTATTGTCATCGGCCATCGGATCTGGATCCATTGATTCGATGCTTCAGATCAAGTCTCATTCCAAGCCGTCAGATCGTTACTCTTTGCGATCCAACGCTCTAGATCGCATCACAAGCGATCCATCATACCTATTTGATCAACGTTGATCAACGGTAGCCATCCATTCCCTAAGTTAACTGTCCAGTCATCTTCCTTTGCCCACGAGGATGTCGCATAGGTGCTGCCACGTCAGGTACGAGCCTGACACGTCACCCGAGTGCCACGTAGGCACTGCAATGTCACCTGGAGCATAAATTTAAGCTCCTCGCGACGATGCGTACATGCGCCTACAAAGCGCCCATTGCGCACATGGCGGGTGGCGGGCTCACAGGTGCGAGCACCTGCTCGCCCTGGGCTAAGGGAACACCTGTCCTTTTATTTTTGTGTTAACTCCGTTAACACATCTTCATTAATAAGTAGAGAATGTTAGGATCGTTCGTACTCGGCTAGAGAGGGGGGGTGTGAATAGCCGACCCCAATTCGTCGTTTCTTTCTACAAAACGTGTTAGCGCAGCGGAAAATACAAAGAAACGAAAGAGAAGAAAACCAAACCTTAACACAAGGATGTAACGAGGTTCGGAGATTAGGGCTCCTACTCCTCGGCGTGTCCGTAAGGTGGACGAGTCCAGTCAATCCGTCGGTGGATGAGTCCTCGGAAACCCGGCTAATAGATACTCCTTGTGGGTGGAGAAACCTCGCCACAATAACTCGCAACAGCAAGATAGAATACAAGGAATACAAGAAGTAAATACAATGAATGTAACAATACAAGCTTGCCTTCTTGTCGTCGACTGAAGTCCTGGAAGCAACAACTTCACGGACGAATGCCAACAAGCAGCTCAGCCGAAAGAAGCTCACGCGGGGCTTCGGAAGTGAGCTCAACAAAGCTCAGTCGAAGCTGAAACTTCAGCAGCAGAACAGAAGTTCTAAGGAGGAAAAGAGAAGCGATCTACAAAGAAGATGCCCTCGCCTCCTTATACCGCGAAGAAGAAATGAAGAAACTAGCCGTCTGGCGGCTAGAACCTGATCGATGCGGACCGATCGGGGAAGAAGCCTTCGCTTGTTCTCCGATCGATCCATGGACCGATCAAACATCCTGATCGGTCCGCAGACCGATCGGAGAAGCTCTGTTCCGTCCCCGATCGGTCCATGGACCGATCAGAAACATCCTGATCGATCGGGACCGATCAGGGAACCTTCGATCGGTCCGTAGACCGATCAGCTTCCCTCTGGTTCGTCTCCTTCCCGATCGGTCTCTGGACCGATCATAAAATCTCGATACCAAAGTGTCGATCGGTCACCGGACCGATCGAGGGAAGTTCTGATCGAGCCCGATCCAAACTTCTCAACCCTAAACCTAAGGCTTCCACACCAACATCCGTCAACCTTGACTGTTGGTATATCATGCCTAGCATCTGGTCATTCCCTTGACCTGCTAGCACTCCTCGCTAAGTGTCCGGTCAATCCCTTTGACCCACTTAGACTTTTCCACACCAGATGTCCGATCATCTCTGATCCATCTGGATTTTCCTCTTCGTGCCAAGTATCCGATCACTCCCTTGATCTACTTGGACTTTCCAACACCAGATGTCCGATCACCCTTGATCCATCTGGATTTTCCCTTGCCTGGCTTCACTCACCAGGACTTTCACCTAGCTTCACTCACTAGGGTTTTCACCTGGCTTTACTCACCAGGATTTCCACACTGCCTAACATCCCTGTTAGGACTTTCCCATTGCCACTCACCAGGACTTTCCAACTGCCTAACATCCCAGTTAGGACTTTCCCATTGCCTGGCTTCACTCACCAGGACTTTCCACACTGCCTAACATCCCAGTTAGGACTTTCCCACTGCCTGGCTTCACTCACCAGGACTTTCCAACTGCCTAACATCCCAGTTAGGACTTTCCCTCGTGCCAAGCTCCCTGCTTGGACTTCTCCGTGCCAAGTCTCCATACTTGGACTTTTCCAGTGCCAAGTCTCCACACTTGGACTTTTCCCGTGCCAAGTCTCCATACTTGGACTTTTTTCCCGAATCAGGTCAACCAGGTCAACCTTGACCTACGGTTGCACCAATAATCTCCCAAACATCTATTCTTGTCCCATATCAAGAATAGAACTTCTCTTCTCGTCAAACATCGTCAAACATAACTCGTCAAACATCAAAACACAACTCGAGTCAAGTCAACTCGAGTCTGGTCAACCAGGTCAACCTTGACCTAAGATTGCACCAACAATCTCCCCCTTTTTGATGTTTGACAAAATCCAAAATCAAGTTAAGTTAACCCGATAACCTAACTTAGGTTTTTCAACAATCTTCCAATGTCTAATGTTCTTTCCTTGAACATTCTCTGGACATTCTCCCCTTAGGTTAACCCGATAACCTAACTTGGGTTCTCCAATAATTCTCCCCCTTTTTGACACACATCAAAAAGAATTCCAATGTTCTTCCTCGAACATTCCTTGATATTCTTCCCCTAGCTTAGGTTAACCCGATAACCTAACTTGGGTTCTCCAATAATTCACCAATGAACACTCTCCCCTTTTTGACACACATCAAAAAGGAAAAAGGAGGGTATCGAGGTCAAGAGTTTCTTCCTAATGAAAGTCCCATACCTTTCATTGAAACTCTTAATTTCCCCCTTGATACTAAACTCAACAATCAACTTAGTGATAATCCCATATCACTAATCCTCAAAAGTCTTAAGGAGTAAAAACTCCCCCTAAAAGTCAACTCCCCCTTGACAATTAGGTAAAACTCTCCCTAAAGGTCAACTCCCCCTTGACCATTGCACCAACAATGTCTTGGAGAGTTTCAAACCTTTAGAAATCCACAAAACCCAACTTCCAGCTGAAATTTCAGACCAACAGCTGAAAATCGCAAATTCAGCACGCCAGACCGATCAGAAACCCCATGGATCGGTCCCCAGACCGATCAGACTTTCACCAGATCGCACCAAGCTCTCTGGTTCTTACTGGATCGGTCTGCAGACCGATCCATGCTTCACTGGATCGGTCCACAGACCGATCAGGACTTCCCTGGATCGGTCCCCAGACCGATTCAGACTCTGACAGGAAATTTCTGAAATTTCCTTCCCGAAATTCAGAAACTCCTAGAAAATTCTAGAAAATTCGAAAAATTGTGAAATTTTGAGGATACATTCCTCATAACATATACTATCATGGAAAAATAGTTTTCTATGAAAATAACTTCCATTTTTCAATCTTGATACAAACTTCAAGAAACTTTGAAATAGTTCAAGTTTAACTCAACTTTGTATCACAATGTTCAATGATGAATGCAATCACTAAGATGGCTTCATCAAGGTTTTCCAAATCAATTTCAAAATGATTTTAAACCTTTTAATTTAGGACCATAATCTTAGGGCTAAATGTACATGACTTGTACACAAACTTTCCCTATGATCCTCCATTTCTTGAATTAGGCTCATCTAGGTACAAGAACTATGCACCTTGATCCTAATTCATGATCCTAATATCTCACACACATCTAAAGTGTATCAAACACATCCATGGCAATTTTGATGTGAGATATGGGTTTAGGTATCTTAGACTAAGGTCTCATGCATTTTCTAAACACAAATTTGATCTCAATATCAAAATGTGTTTTTCATCCTTAAATCAATTCAATTGATTATTAATGCAAGAGATGATGACACGGCATAAAATGGTATCATAAATGAAAACATGTGCCAATGTCATGATGTCATGGCATAAAGTTTGAAACTTAAATAAACATGACATAAAAACTAGCCTAAGCATTATCATGACATTTCAAATGATAATGAAACTAAACATGATGTCATGACATGTGAGGGCAAACAATCATGGCAAGATTTAGCATAAATAAATATACCTAGATTACCTATCTAAGTATCCTTAACCACTTGGCTAACTTCAAATTTAATCCTAGATTGCCCCAAAATGCCAAAATCCTAATTTTGACACTTCTTGAACTCTAGATTAATTCATGCCACTTAAAGATCAAATTTATCCTCAAAACTTAGCATGTTTCATTTTTCCTCGAGAGTTCTCTAGATTTTCCCAAATTGTGCCAATTGAAATTAAAAATGAAATTTCCAATCTTTAGGCACATTTAACTCTTCAAAGGAGTAAATGATAATTCCATTTCATTTTCAAAAGTTCTCAAAACCTTGAAAATGCTCCTTGAGTGTCAATTTCCTCAAAGTTGGGTTAACTACCCTTCTAATCGGAGTTGACACTCTCTAACCCATCTATGGGGTAGAGAAGATGCTCCTAGGAACCCAATACCTATTAGAGCTCATTGGGTTCACTAAATATTCACTAGGGATAACTTCCCTAGCAACCCTCCTAATGACCCTCTTAGGCTTTAAAGCCTTGGTCATTTGGGTCTCATCAAGGTCAACTATAGGGGTGACTCCCCTTGTGACCTTGGTAATGGTCTTCTTAGCCCTAGGTTTTGTTCCATAATCGAATGAAACATTATGATAAGTGGGCTTGACCAATTGGGACTTAGGTTTGTGACCCAAACCTTTCTTGTCCTTGGACTTGGGTTTTGACCCCTAGACCCTAGAGTCAAATCCTTAAGAGCCTTTTCTAGAGAGTCAAGTCTTGACCTCAAGACTTGATTTTCTTTCTCTAATACCGCAAGTTTTGATTTATCATTGTTCTTTGAGGTATTCCTAGGCATGTGTCTAGATGATTTGGGATTTCTATCTAGATTTTCCTTAGCCTTAGATGAGTTAATTCTAGGGTTAGCATTTCTAGAATTGTTCTTATCTAGGCTAACATGCTTGGCTCCTAAGCACATGTATCGATTTCTAGTGTTAACATGCTTATCATTATTGACAATGGCAATAAGACTACTAGCATGCATCCTACTAGAATTGCAAGAATGAGCTTTAAATGTTACCTTAGGGTTTGCCTTAGCTCCCCCTTTACATGTGTTTGGCCTCTTGTCCTTGTGAGGTTGCCTCCCCCTTGGACATTGACTCCTATAGTGTTCCCGTTGCTTGGATTGGAAGCACACCACGTGCTTCTTGCTCTTGCATGTCGGGACTCCGGTTTCCTTGACCTTTGGTGCCGGTGGAGTCTTTCTAACCCTCTTTGGACACTTACTCTTGTAGTGCCCAAAGTTCCTACACTCAAAACACATTATGTGTAGTTTGCTTGAAATCACAGTGTTTGAGTTACCTAGGGTTGTGGATGTAGATGAGCTTTATTCTTTATCCCTTCCGGAGGTAGATGCCTCTTCTTGCTCCGATCTTGAACAAGAGCTCTCCTCCTCTTCTTCCTTGGATGTTGAGTAGCCCTCAACTCCCAATTCGCTTCCTCCATGATGTGAGCTACTTGGCTCACTAGGCTCCTCTTCATGGAATTTTGCCAAATTGTTCCACAATTCCTTGGCGTTGTTGTACCTATCTATCTTGCACAAAACATTATTAGATAAAGCAAATTCAATAATTTTTGTTACCTCGTCATTGATTTCGGATTGTCGGATTTGCTCTTTCGTCCACTCCTTCTTCTTGATAGGTTTTCCTTCCTCATCCATCGGAGGGGAAAACCCTTCTTGTACACAAAACCAATTTAACATATTAGTCCTAAGAAAATACATCATCCTTACCTTCCAATATGTGAAGTTGTCGTGAGACTCGTAGAAGGGTTGAATCGTGACATCTTCTCCATAGAGATCCATCTCTAGCCCGTGCTCCCCCGGGTGTTGATCCGTCTAAGAGCGGCCTCGCTCTGATACCACTTGTTAGGATCGTTCGTACTCGGCTAGAGAGGGGGGGTGTGAATAGCCGACCCCAATTCGTCGTTTCTTTCTACAAAACGTGTTAGAAAATACAAAGAAACGAAAGAGAAGAAAACCAAACCTTAACACAAGGATGTAACGAGGTTCGGAGATTAGGGCTCCTACTCCTCGGCGTGTCCGTAAGGTGGACGAGTCCAGTCAATCCGTCGGTAGATGAGTCCCCGGAAACCCGGCTAATAGATACTCCTTATGGGTGGAGAAACCTCGCCACAATAACTCGCAACAGCAAGATAGAATACAAGGAATACAAGAAGTAAATACAATGAATGTAACAATACAAGCTTGCCTTCTTGTCGTCGACTGAAGTCCTGGAAGCAACAACTTCACGGACGAATGCAAACAAGCAGCTCAGCCGAAAGAAGCTCACGCGGGGCTTCGGAAGTGAGCTCAACAAAGCTCAGTCGAAGCTGAAACTTCAGCAGCAGAACAGAAGTTCTAAGGAGGAAAAAGAACCAGCGATCTACACAGAAGATGCCCTCGTCTCCTTATACCTGCGAAGAAGAAACAGCGAAGAAACTAGCCGTTGCGTCACAACGGCTAGAACCCTGATCGGTCTGCAGACCGATCAGGGAAGAAGCCTTCGCTTCTGTTCCGTCCCTGATCGGTCCATGGACCGATCAGGAAACATCCTGATCGATCTGCAGACCGATCAGGGAAGAAGCCTTCGCTTCTGTTCCGTCCCTGATCGGTCCACAGACCGATCAGGGAACCTTCTGATCGGTCCGTAGACCGATCAGGCTTCTCTTCTCTGCTAGTTTGCCACTGATTTCCTTCTGATCGGTCTCCAGACCGATCAGATAACCATCAGTAGCATACTAATCGGTCACTGATCGGTCACCAGACCGACCAGATGAGCCATGTATCATTGGATCGGTCTGCAGCCCGATCCAAACTTCTCAGCCCTAAACCTAAGGCTTCCACACCAACATCCGGTCAACCTTGACCTGTTGGTATATCATGCCTAGCATCTGGTCACTCCCTTGACCTGCTAGCACTCCTCGCTAAGTGTCTGGTCAATCCCTTGACCCACTTAGACTTTTTCCACACCGGATGTCCGATCATCTCGATCCATCTGGATTTTCCTCTTCGTGCCAAGTATCCGATCACCCTTGATCTACTTGGACTTTCCAACACCGGATGTCCGATCACCCTTGATCCATCCGGATTTTCCTTGCTTCACTCACCGGGACTTTCACCTAGCTTCACTCACTAGGGTTTTCACCGACTTTACTCACCAGGATTTCCACACCGCCTAACATCCTGTTAGGACTTTCCCAGCTAGCTTCACTCACCAGACTTTCCAACCGCCTAACATCCCGGTTAGGACTTTCCCATTGCCTCGCTTCACTCACCAATACTTTCCAACCGCCTAACATCCCAGCTAGGACTTTCCCCGGCTTCACTCACGGGACTTTCCACACCGCCTAACATCCAGTTAGGACTTTCCCACTGGCTTCACTCACGGGACTTTCCAACTGCCTAACATCCCAGTTAGGACTTTCCCTCGTGCCAAGCTCCCTGCTTGGACTTCTCCGTGCCAAGTCTCCATACTTGGACTTTTCCAGTTGCCAAGTCTCCATACTTGGACTTTTCCCGTGCCAAGCTCCCTGCTTGGACTTTTTCCCGAATCAGGTCAACCAGGTCAACCTTGACCTACGGTTGCACCAATAATCTCCCAAACATCTATTCTTGTCCCATATCAAGAATAGAACTTCTCTTCTCGTCAAACATCGTCAAACATAACTCGTCAAACATCAAAACACAACTCGAGTCAAGTCAACTCGAGTCTGGTCAACCAGGTCAACCTTGACCTAAGATTGCACCAACAATCTCCCCCTTTTTGATGTTTGACAAAATCCAAAATCAAGTTAAGTTAACCCGATAACCTAACTTAGGTTTTTCAACAATCTTCCAATGTCTAATGTTCTTTCCTTGAACATTCTCTGGACATTCTCCCCTTAGGTTAACCCGATAACCTAACTTGGGTTCTCCAATAATTCTCCCCCTTTTTGACACACATCAAAAAGAATTCCAATGTTCTTCCTCGAACATTCCTTGATATTCTTCCCCTAGCTTAGGTTAACCCGATAACCTAACTTGGGTTCTCCAATAATTCACCAATGAACACTCTCCCCTTTTTGACACACATCAAAAAGGAAAAAGGAGGGTATCGAGGTCAAGAGTTTCTTCCTAATGAAAGTCCCATACCTTTCATTGAAACTCTTAATTTCCCCCTTGATACTAAACTCAACAATCAACTTAGTGATAATCCCATATCACTAATCCTCAAAAGTCTTAAGGAGTAAAAACTCCCCCTAAAAGTCAACTCCCCCTTGACAATTAGGTAAAACTCTCCCTAAAGGTCAACTCCCCCTTGACCATTGCACCAACAATGTCTTGGAGAGTTTCAAACCTTTAGAAATCCACAAAACCCAACTTCCAGCTGAAATTTCAGACCAACAGCTGAAAATCAGAAACTGGCACGCTCTGATCGGTCCCCGGACCGATCAGCTCCACAGATTGGCCCGCCCTGATCGGTCACCAGATCGACCAAGCTCCCTCTGGATCGGTCTAGTGACCGATCCACACAGACCTGGACCGATCAGGGACTCCTGATCGGTCCCCAACCTCTGATTTCTGATTTCTGAAATTTCCTTCCCGAAATTCAGAAACTCCTAGAAAATTCTAGAAAATTCAAAAATTGTGAAATTTTGAGGATACATTCCTCATAACATATACTATCATGGAAAAATAGTTTTCTATGAAAATAACTTCCATTTTTCAATCTTGATACAAAGTTCAAAAACTTTGAAATAGTTCAAGTTTAACTCAACTTTGTATCACAATGTTCAATGATGAATGCAATCACTAAGATGGCTTCATCAAGGTTTTCCAAATCAATTTCAAAATGATTTTAAACCTTTTAATTTAGGACCATAATCTTAGGGCTAAATGTACATGACTTGTACACAAGCTTTCCCTATGATCCTCCATTTCTTGAATTAGGCTCATCTAGGTACAAGAACTATGCACCTTGATCCTAATTCATGATCCTAATATCTCACACACATCTAAAGTGTATCAAACACATCCATGGCAATTTTGATGTGAGATATGGGTTTAGGTATCTTAGACTAAGGTCTCATGCATTTTCTAAACACAAATTTGATCTCAATATCAAAATGTGTTTTTCATCCTTAAATCAATTCAATTGATTATTAATGCAAGAGATGATGACACGGCATAAAATGGTATCATAAATGAAAACATGTGCCAATGTCATGATGTCATGGCATAAAGTTTGAAACTTAAATAAACATGACATAAAAACTAGCCTAAGCATTATCATGACATTTCAAATGATAATGAAACTAAACATGATGTCATGACATGTGAGGGCAAACAATCATGGCAAGATTTAGCATAAATAAATATACCTAGATTACCTATCTAAGTATCCTTAACCACTTGGCTAACTTCAAATTTAATCCTAGATTGCCCCAAAATGCCAAAATCCTAATTTTGACACTTCTTGAACTCTAGATTAATTCATGCCACTTAAAGATCAAATTTATCCTCAAAACTTAGCATGTTTCATTTTTCCTCGAGAGTTCTCTAGATTTTCCCAAATTGTGCCAATTGAGATTAAAAATGAAATTTCCAATCTTTAGGCACATTTAACTCTTCAAAGGAGTAAATGATAATTCCATTTCATTTTCAAAAGTTCTCAAAACCTTGAAAATGCTCCTTGAGTGTCAATTTCCTCAAAGTTGGGTTAACTACCCTTCTAATCGGAGTTGACACTCTCTAACCCATCTATGGGGTAGAGAAGATGCTCCTAGGAACCCAATACCTATTAGAGCTCATTGGGTTCACTAAATATTCACTAGGGATAACTTCCCTAGCAACCCTCCTAATGACCCTCTTAGGCTTTAAAGCCTTGGTCATTTGGGTCTCATCAAGGTCAACTATAGGGGTGACTCCCCTTGTGACCTTGGTAATGGTCTTCTTAGCCCTAGGTTTTGTTCCATAATCGAATGAAACATTATGATAAGTGGGCTTGACCAATTGGGACTTAGGTTTGTGACCCAAACCTTTCTTGTCCTTGGACTTGGGTTTTTGACCCCTAGACCCTAGAGTCAAATCCTTAAGAGCCTTTTCTAGAGAGTCAAGTCTTGACCTCAAGACTTGATTTTCTTTCTCTAATACCTCAAGTTTTGATTTATCATTTTTCTTTGAGATATTCCTAGGCATGTGTCTAGATGATTTGAGATTTCTATCTAGATTTTCCTTAGCCTTAGATGAGTTAATTCTAGGGTTAGCATTTCTAGAATTGTTCTTATCTAGGCTAACATGCTTGGCTCCTAAGCACATGTATCGATTTCTAGTGTTAACATGCTTATCATTATTGACAATGGCAATAAGACTACTAGCATGCATCCTACTAGAATTGCAAGAATGAGCTTTAAATGTTACCTTAGGGTTTGCCTTAGCTCCCCCTTTACATGTGTTTGGCCTCTTGTCCTTGTGAGGTTGCCTCCCCCTTGGACATTGACTCCTATAGTGTCCCCGTTGCTTGCATTGGAAGCACACCACGTGCTTCTTGCTCTTGCATGTCGGGACTCCGGTTTCCTTGACCTTTGGTGCCGGTGGAGTCTTTCTAACCCTCTTTGGACACTTACTCTTGTAGTGCCCAAAGTTCCTACACTCAAAACACATTATGTGTAGTTTGCTTGAAATCACAGTGTTTGAGTTACCTAGGGTTGTGGATGTAGATGAGCTTTATTTTTCATCCCTTCCGGAGGTAGATGCCTCTTCTTGCTCCGATCTTGAACAAGAGCTCTCCTCCTCTTCTTCCTTGGATGTTGAGTAGCCCTCAACTCCCAATTCGCTTCCTCCATGATGTGAGCTACTTGGCTCACTAGGCTCCTCTTCATGGAATTTTGCCAAATTGTTCCACAATTCCTTGGCGTTGTTGTACCTATCTATCTTGCACAAAACATTATTAGGTAAAGCAAATTCAATAATTTTTGTTACCTCGTCATTGATTTCGGATTGTCGGATTTGCTCTTTCGTCCACTCCTTCTTCTTGATAGGTTTTCCTTCCTCATCCATCGGAGGGGAAAACCCTTCTTGTACACAAAACCAATTTAACATATTAGTCCTAAGAAAATACATCATCCTTACCTTCCAATATGTGAAGTTGTCGTGAGACTCGTAGAAGGGTTGAATCGTGACATCTTCTCCATAGAGATCCATCTCTAGCCCGTGCTCCCCCGGGTGTTGATCCGTCGAAGAGCGGCCTCGCTCTGATACCACTTGTTAGGATCGTTCGTACTCGGCTAGAGAGGGGGGGTGTGAATAGCCGACCCCAATTCGTCGTTTCTTTCTACAAAACGTGTTAGAAAATACAAAGAAACGAAAGAGAAGAAAACCAAACCTTAACACAAGGATGTAACGAGGTTCGGAGATTAGGGCTCCTACTCCTCGGCGTGTCCGTAAGGTGGACGAGTCCAGTCAATCCGTCGGTGGATGAGTCCCCGGAAACCCGGCTAATAGATACTCCTTGTGGGTGGAGAAACCTCGCCACAATAACTCGCAACAGCAAGATAGAATACAAGGAATACAAGAAGTAAATACAATGAATGTAACAATACAAGCTTGCCTTCTTGTCGTCGACTGAAGTCCTGGAAGCAACAACTTCACGGACGAATGCCAACAAGCAGCTCAGCCGAAAGAAGCTCACGCGGGGCTTCGGAAGTGAGCTCAACAAAGCTCAGTCGAAGCTGAAACTTCAGCAGCATAACAGAAGTTCTAAGGAGGAAAAAGAACCAATGGTCTGCACAGAAGATGCCCTCGTCTCCTTATACCTGCGAAGAAGAAACAGCGAAGAAACTAGCCGTTGCGTCACAACGGCTAGAACCCTGATCGGTCTGCAGACCGATCAGGGAAGAAGCCTTCGCTTCTGTTCCGTCCCTGATCGGTCCACAGACCGATCAGGGAACATCCTGATCGGTCCACAGACCGATCAGGGAACCTTCTGATCGGTCCGTAGACCGATCAGGCTTCTCTTCTCTGCTAGTTTGCCACTGATCTCCTTCTGATCGGTCTCCAGACCGATCAGATAACCATCAGTAGCATACTAATCGGTCACTGATCGGTCACCAGACCGATCAGATGAGCCATGTATCATTGGATCGGTCTGCAGCCCGATCCAAACTTCTCAGCCCTAAACCTAAGGCTTCCACACCAACATCCGGTCAACCTTGACCTGTTGGTATATCATGCCTAGCATCTGGTCACTCCCTTGACCTGCTAGCACTCCTCGCTAAGTGTCCGGTCAATCCCTTTGACCCACTTAGACTTTTCCACACCAGATGTCCGATCATCTCTGATCCATCTGGATTTTCCTCTTCGTGCCAAGTATCCGATCACTCCCTTGATCTACTTGGACTTTCCAACACCAGATGTCCGATCACCCTTGATCCATCTGGATTTTCCCTTGCCTGGCTTCACTCACCAGGACTTTCACCTAGCTTCACTCACTAGGGTTTTCACCTGACTTTACTCACCAGGATTTCCACACTGCCTAACATCCCTGTTAGGACTTTGCCACTGCCTGGCTTCACTCACCAGGACTTTCCAACTGCCTAACATCCCAGTTAGGACTTTCCCATTGCCTGGCTTCACTCACCAAGACTTTCCAACTGCCTAACATCCCAGTTAGGACTTTCCCACTGCCTGGCTTCACTCACCAGGACTTTCCACACTGCCTAACATCCCAGTTAGGACTTTCCCACTGCCTGGCTTCACTCACCAGGACTTTCCAACTGCCTAACATCCCAGTTAGAACTTTCCCTCGTGCCAAGCTCCCTGCTTGGACTTCTCCGTGCCAAGTCTCCATACTTGGACTTTTCCAGTTGCCAAGTCTCCATACTTGGACTTTTCCCGTGTCAAGCTCCCTGCTTGGACTTTTTCCCGAATCAGGTCAACCAGGTCAACCTTGACCTACGGTTGCACCAATAATCTCCCAAACATCTATTCTTGTCCCATATCAAGAATAGAACTTCTCTTCTCGTCAAACATCGTCAAACATAACTCGTCAAACATCAAAACACAACTCGAGTCAAGTCAACTCGAGTCTGGTCAACCAGGTCAACCTTGACCTAAGATTGCACCAACAGAGAATACACATCGAGAATTTCCGATGTGGGACTATTCTCCCATGCACTTTATTAATGAATAATAAATGTTATTTTGGGCCGACTTTAAACATTAATTTCTCATTCACCCTTAATCAGTTTTGAGCAAATTAATAGTCTAAATCTATCTACGCGAATCGTAGATTTCAATTTTGAAGTCAATTACGACTTTCAACAATTGATGGCTTTCTTCCTCAAAATCGTTTTGGTCCATTTAAGGCCCCAATATCCAACAAACAAAGCCTTAATTTAGCGACAGAATTAGCGATGACTTTTTTCCCGTCGCTTAATTAGCGACTGAAATAATCTTCGATCGCTAATTAATGACGAAATTTAAACTCTCTTATTAATTAGCAACTGAATTTAATTTTCATCGCTAATCAGTAACCGAAGATTATTTTAGTCATTAATTGAGTGAACTAAATATAAAAAAAAACCATCGCTAATTAGCAATAAAAATAGAGACAAATATAAATTTTTATCGTTAATTAGCGACAAAAATTAATGAACGTCACTAATTAGCGACAAATACTTAAATTATATCACTAATTAGAGACGAACACGTAAATAGGATGAAATGACTGCTAAAGTTACACAGGTGTCAGAGGGAGGTGAGACGCAAACTCTATCCATCGGTAAGTGAAATGAAATTTATTATGATGTGATCGATGGAAGGAAAAAAGACCTTCCTCTATGGTCTTGGATCCCAAGCAAGAGTTGTATATGATCATGTGATGACTCCTAGGGTTAAGGGTCATCCCAACAGATCATCTAGTGAAGTACAAGTCTTAAGGGAAGAAAACCTAGATTTGAAGAATCGACTCTCGACATTAGAGTAACAATTTGAAGCATCTCGACAAGTTCAAATAAGATATGAGCAAATTGGAAGGGAAATGCGAGAATTCATGGATCGAATGAGTCAAATACTGTATGGTTTTGACTCTTAGGAGATTTAGGACCTCACGATACTGATCAGACTAATAGGTGTGTTGACCTTTAACTTTTTATTTTTTTATTTATCGCTCATAAAACATGCAAAATAGATCTGTTAATTTACATACGAGATGCGTCTCTAATTATATGACATCTTTTCAAGAACATAGTAGATAATGATATATTCTATATATCGCCATCAGCCGATATCCAAACTAGCATTCAGGTATATTTTTTAAAAACTTGTAAAATTATTTTCTAGCTAAATTTTTTTTATTATAGTGTTCACCTTGTTTAGTTTAAATTCGATTTGTTAGTTATAATTCTTATGATGTATTATACTTTCTTCAAGATTACCACTAATTAATTTTGGAGGGAGATTGGATGTGTTCGCTAGTAGAGGTGTCAAAAATGAATCTGACCCAACTACTCGACTCGAGTCAACTCAAAAAAATTAGGTTCGGGTTGGAGGATTTTCGAGTTGAAAATTTAAGGTCGAGTTCAGGTTGACCCAGATTGATCAGGATTTAGTGGATTTTTTGGGGTTAAATTAAATTTTATTTTAAAAATTAAGATACTTTTATGCATATTCATATCAATATTAGTATGATAATGATTGAGTATTAAGATAAAAGTGAAGAATTATAGGAAAAATAGCCAAAAAAAAAAAAAAGTCATTTTGAATCAGATTATTCTGGTTGAGTTCAAGTTGGTTGAGTTCGGGTTTGGATTTAGGGGTTTCGGGTTGTGGGTTCAGGTCGAGTTCGGGTTGGATTTTTTTTTTAAAAAAAAATCAACCCGACCCGAACCCGGCCCAACCCACCCTCATTAATATCCTTATTCGCTAAGAGGTTTTTATTATGGTTGGTAATTTATTTAGTATATTTATTAGATTCAAATGTTTATTAGTAAAATTTGAGATGTTTTGCAATATTCATCTTTGTATTGGATTTGATATATTGGATTAAATTGGATATGTTATTGGATTAGATTTGATTGTATCATGTTTGTGAATATGTTACATGGATTGTATCATTTGATATGGTATTATGATGGTATCATTGGTTATATAATGTGAATGTGTTGTGAAAATCATATTGATTGATACTTTATATGTAAACAGGGAAAATGTGAAAATGGGGAGGTGCTCCTAAAATTTGTATGATAATTAGCAACGAAATTTAAATTTTCTATCATTAATTAATGATAGAAGTTGATATTCATCATTAATTTTAGTGACGGAATTAAAATTCTGTCACTAGATCTATGACCGAATAGTAACCTTCCGTTAACAAATTTAGTGACGGAATTTTAATTTTGTCTTAAATTAGCAACAGAATATAATCTTCCTTTGCTAATTTAACTGAAGAAATTAAATATTCCGTGTTTAATTTTAGCAACGGAAGTTTAATAACTGTCGCTATATTTAGGGATGGAATCAATATTACGTCGCTAAACTTAGTGACATAAATTAACTTCCGTCGCTAAGTAGTGACGGAAGGTTTTAAATTTCATCGCTAAATAACCTTAGCCAATTTTATAGCAATAGATAGAATCGGTAGCAAATCGATCACTAAAGTATTTTTCTTAAATTTATATTTCTTAAAATTAAATATAAGTTAATACAATGGTTGTGGAACCATAAATATTTTGTTGGTGAGATGTTTGATTGTGGAATTGGGGATATTTGAGAGTGAATATTTAATTAGTGAGATCATAAATATTTGATTGATGAGATATTTTATTGTGAGATTTGAGATATTTAAATAGTAAGATATATGAAAAATGATGTGGAAATAAGAACTACAAATATTTAAGAAAAATATCTTTAACCATTTTGGATGTTCTTATAAGACAAAGGGAAGCCCAGTTGTTAAGTACTAGGACATATGAGAATACTATTGTTTCACCGATAGATGCGAATGTACGTGGAGCGTGGTTACTCCAACCAGCAGTTCAGATCTTCTGTCCCCATTTCTCTCTGTCCCCGTGTCCCATTACCGATCGGACGGATCAGATTAAATCTCAATGATGTTTTGCACATCACGAGAATACTGCACATATTTTAAAGATGTCATGATGTCTTGAAATTTAATATGATCCGTCCGATCTACAATGAGACACAGGGACAGAGAAAAATGGAAACAGAGGATCTGAACTACACTCCAACACGTTAGGATGTCAATGCTAAAGATTCATATTATATATGGGTCGATAACCATATTAATTTGGACCATCATCAATTGTGTGAGTTACCTTTAGTCAATCAAATGGAATAGTTAGTTTGGACTTATCGACATCCAATTTTGCATAATTTTGTAAAGTAAGTTATAAGACATTTGTGCTTTCCAAAAGAAGATCAATAAATGTTTGGATACAAGTTTTTAAAATTATTTTAATCTTAAAAATGGTGAAGCATTGTTGGAAGCTATTAAAGCATATATAGAAATCCTTAATTTTAGGGAATCTCAGTCGTAAGTTTAGAAACTAGAAGGAGCTCGAGATATTTAAATTTAGATTCATTTATTAGATTATATATATATCACAACAAAAAGATAGGATTGTGAAACCACCATGCATGTGTTTTTTCATGAGGTAGAGCCGTGTGAGAAGTATAAAAAAAAATCTGAATCATGTGCGACAATCATGAATCATGTGCCTTGCGGTCCTACCCTACCGTGCATGGACGAATAAGTTCACGCAATTGTGCATCAAATGCAACACGATGTCCATGAGTTGCACATAAGTACACGACAAATGAAGTCACGCAATGCACACTCTTTTAACTTATTTTGCACTTTAAATATATATATGCACAACGAACAAAATATTATATGGAAAAATTTTCAAATCTTATGCCTCTATTTAGATTATTGTCCAAAGGACATCCCATAACAACTATATTCATCTTCACTCTTATTTTCTATATATATATATATATAGTGAATTTAAGTAATTGTGTTTTTAATTAATTTAATTTTAAATTTAATATGATAATTTTAAACTGAATATGGTAATTAGATAAGATGTAGTAAAGAAAGGATTCACCATTGAAGAATGTTGACATAAAATAATTGGGCATAAGGTTTTTAGATTCATAATTTAAACACTTTAAGGTATTAGACATTGTACTACAAATGAGTATTTGCGAGAGAAAAAAATAGCACAAGATTTTTGCACAATTGTTATTGATCACAAGAGGAAATATAATTAAGATTAATTGAGAAGTGGAAATAAAAATGCAACAATATAACCTACCAACCTTCAAGCCTAAACCATGCTATGCATTACTAAAGTTAGGTCAAATACTAAACCATGAGCTTAACCTACCAACCTTCAATCCTAAACCATGCTCTATCTAGCTAGATATGGGCATCCATTGACAACTAGTTGCAATTCTACTTTGGCCTAGTTCAAAAAGAAGGGAATTAGCGATCGAATTGAATTTTGGTCGCTAATTTAATGACTAATTTTTATTTCGATTGTTAATTTAGTGATCGAATTTACTTCCGTCGTCAAATTGACTATCAAATAAATTTTGATCTCTAATTAGCGAATGAATTTAATTCAGTCACTGAATTAGCAACCAATTTATGTTTGGTCATTAATTTAGCGATCGAAATTTATTCGATCGTTAATTAGCGATCAAATTTTAATTTCAATGGTTAATTGGCGACCAAAAATAAATTTGATCTCTAATTCTGTCATTATTTAACCTTCTCTTGTACAATTCAGTGAATTCAAAACCACAATCTCACCGCGAGCTATTCCACACCATATTGAATACTATTGAAAGTAAAACTATTCATCATTTGAGACGACAGCGACAACAGAAACCCCTTCGGATAAACTTATCCTATCTGGTATCATCTAGCACAGCTAATAGATCCACATGATCGAGCAAGGATGGTCCCTTCACGGGCTATTGGCGTTAAGAGGCAGTTGTGCTAGCTAGCTCATCGATCCTAACTCTTGCAAGCAAAACAAAAGCACGATGTGGACACATGAAATGAAAATGACAACGAAATGTAAATAGAATTTGACATTAAATGCATTTAATGGGTTTTTGTGTAAAATTATAACAAAATATCACACATGGTAAATCCACTGCATTCGATCTGCTTCTTCTAGACCAAACCCTTACAAACCGGTCTAATTGTGATTACAGGCTTTTATTTGGACTAAACCCGGTTGACGAGGGCCAGCGCGTTGCTGGTGACCTGCGCCACCTCCAGCACCTTGGGCCGGACCGCGGCCCGCAGGGCGGCGGAGCCGTGCTCCGTCAGGCTGTCCAGGCAGGTGTTCTCGTCGGTGAGGGCGGCGCTGCACCAGGTGCGGACGTTGGCCATGTGCCACGCCAAGCTAGCCGACCCGGCCCTGCCCATGCGGCCCATCTCCTCCGCGGACTCCCGGAGCCGGTCCACGCTGTCCGCCATGTTGTCGAGGCAGTCTTGGACGGCGCCGGCCTCGCGGCTGCTCCTCCCTGCGGACGATGCCGCCGCAGCCTCCCGGGCCACGTAGGCGGAGGCCGACCGCGCCCGGTCGGCGCTCACGGACAGCGCCGCCCGGGCCAGCTGCCGCTCGCTGTGGCGGACCGCCGGCGCGTAGGAGGCGAGGCTCCGGAAGCAGAGGTCAGGGTACCGCGTCGCGCCGCAGGAGGACCGGACGAACTCCGTCGGTGAGCCGGTGGTGGTCATTTTACCGTCAGAGAGGCTCGCCGCCATGAGGACGAAGGCCACCAAAGCCATGACTCGCGCCATTCTCTCTCTTTTTCTCTCTGTGGACTGAGAAGGATAAAGTGGATGGATATATATATTGATAAAATTTTATTTTACCCCTCTCATTTTATCTACTTTTCATTCGCCCCTTATGACTATGAATATTAGATTTTGACCCACCATAATTTGTAATCCACCCTCGACAATAATGAAGGGAGCAATGCTTCTCATTCAAATAAATTGCAAGACTTGGTAACTTTCTAAAAATATCCTTGATGTCTTTAATATTTATTTAGTAGCGAGAGAGGAGTTCATCTAATTTGGATGAAATAGAAGAAGTTTTAATACGAATCAAAATAATTCATCCGATTCGAATGAAGTAGTGAAAGCAGTTGAAGATGAACTAGAATTGATTCGAGTGAAATTAGAGTAGTTCATATAGTTCGAATGAACTAGAAGTAGTTGAACAACGTAAAAGTATTTTTCGATAAAATTATCGAGATGACATAATTCATTAATTATAGTTAAAGTTAGAGTTAGAAGGAAAAGGCCAAAAAAAAAAAAAAAACAATCTTTGGTGCTTAATTTATTTAATTGATACAGCACAGCAAATGAAATATAGTCAATTGATGTTAACAAATAAAACTAAAATAAAATGTGAATTTAAAATTTAATAATTATAATAAAAATAATTTATAATTTTATTCAATTTTAAGGGTAATAATCAAATCTATATAAAAAATTAATAAATTCAATTAATCTCATTGAGTAATACTGGGAGTGATCATTCAAACCCTATGAAATTTTTCCACATGTCATCATGGTAAATCGAGAAGCGCTTGCTGTCGACAGTCAAGAAGCACAATATCCTTTGATTGTGTGCCTTATTTGGAGGAAAATTTCCTATAAATTTATCAAAACTGAGAATCGAACCATCAATATCTAGATGACAACTTAAATAATAATTAAATCTATATAAAAAATGATAATCCGAATTAGCCTTATTGACTATTTATGGGTGACCGATTCAGTCCTACGGAAGTTTTCCACCGACCGTTAAGATAAATCGGGAAGCGCACGCAACGGTCAATCCAGAAGCCGAGTATCCTTTGATTGCACCTCTTATTTGGAGGAAAAATTCTTATAAATACATTAGAGTTGAGGATCGAATCATAAATATAGTTGAGGATCGAACTATGAATATATGAATGATAATTTAAATATTTTATTACAGTAATATAGTTCCGGAGACCATCAAATCTATAGAACAAAGAGATTGTGAGTGACTTTAAATTGATAGTTAATACATATTGTTATAAATAAAATATAAAGAATGAAAAATGTTGCAATAATACCTTTTAAAGTCTAGTAAAAAGATGCACAGGATGCTGAAGATGCCAGAAGTTGCATATTGTTAACTGACAGGGCCGGACAGATATCACGTGTTATTAAGTCTGTTGCTACAAAGGACATGTCTCTCATGTCCATCCTATGAGCTGGAGGTGGTGTCATGCAAGTATCATTTAGCAATTCTAACAAAAAAAAAACCAATGAGAATTCTTATTCACGAAATTGTTGTACATTAATGCGAGTGGAACCTTTCACTTTTTTTGAAAACTAATCCAGGTATTCATGCGATCGCATTAATCTGAAAGATAGACGATCCAACCCATAAATTAGTCATCAGATAGATTCATCAAGCATAGACAAATCATAAAAGGCTCCTAATCTTATTAGCGGTTTGAACTCCGTGGCCATTCAAAGATGTCCAACTTGAGCTTTGAAATTCTCACTATATAGAAATGATGAACCCTACTCATCATCACACCTAGCTCTAAGGGCTATGCATCTTTTCCTATTTATTTATTTATTTATTTATTTAACTTAAGTATTGAGTTCTACAAACCGATTAATCTTGAAGATTATTGATTTAGCCCCACGAAAATTTTCCACCGATTATCTTTTACTTTTTTTTTTTTTTTGATAATCTACATGCATGGGCCTTCAGTCTAATTAGTTGAGGTGGACAAGGCCCGACCCCACAGACCGGACACCAGGTAAATTCGAAAACACGAGCGGCTTCTCACCCAACAATCATCATCCCTCGGCCCCACAAACCAACCACCAAGTAAATCCGAAAGCGCGAGCTACTCCTTACCTAGTAATCACATCTCAAATTTTCCATCCCACTAGAGGAAAATATCCTATTGTACACCATAACTAGGATTCAAATAGTGAATGGTTGGGAAATAACTTTAATGGAGGAAAATATCCTACAGTGCAGCATCGCTAGAATTTGAGCCGTGAATATTTAGGAAACTACTTGAGCACCTTACCGTTGCATCATAACTCAACAGTATCTTTCACTTTTTTTTTTGTAATCCAGATATCTAGTACTTCGAACTAATCAATTCTAGAGGTGCCCAGTTTTATCCCACAAAAATTTTCACCGACTACTGAAGTAAATAGGGAAGAGCTCGAGAGGTTCATCCAAGAGGTTAACTTTCTTAGGTTTGTCGTCTCATTGAAGTAAAATTCATGCAGTGTATCATAATTGAAATTTGAACCTTAGATATCTGATTCACCGCTTGGAGGGCTTAATCATTGTATCGTAGCTCTAGGGCAACACCTTTCACTAATTGACACCAGTATCTAGCTTATGCATATTGACTAATCTTAGGAGTGATCAGTCTAGCCTTACAAAAAATTTTCATCGGCCGCTAGAGCCCTAGAGGTAAATCGGAAAGCGCTCACAAAGGGTAGCTTATCAACTAGTATTCTTATGTCAATTATTTATTAAAAGAAATTCATCCGTTAATTTACCGAAACTAAAACTCAATTCTTAATACCTCCTACCGCTAAATCTTACACCCTAAATTTATTATAATAAAAACTATTTTTATTAAAAAAAACTTATACAGAATTTTACGTGACTATCATGTTTATGTCACAATGAATTTAAAATTTAAAATATTACTCTTAGTTTTTTTTATCTTTTTTTTTTAAATCTGAGCAAAAAGAAGGGATGCAAGCATCCGCCCATTTCTCCATCTGAGTAAACAGAGCCCATAACGGAGGACAAATTAGACGAGACCACCCAGCGTCCTCAGCGAATTGCTTCCCCAATGCTTAACCCACCAATGCGGGTCCCACCATTCTCTAATAATCACCACGGTACGATTCGCGAGTCGTTTTTTGGCAGCTACAGTCCTTGCAGTGGATACGCCGATCATCCACCACCACAACTCTCCCCCACGCTTATCCAACGGAGAGCCGCCACGTGTTTGAACCGTTAAACATTTCAGTCGAGGCTCAGCGCGACGCGACACGCGTCACGTCGAGGACGGCGGCCTCTGTCGAGGAAAATCCGAACGGGTGACCCAGGTTTGGCCACGTCACAGGGCCTCGGCGGTTTTAGCGGCCGCAAGCGAGTGGGCCAGTTGGCGTTGCCCCCACGAAAATCGAAGGGTCGAGACGCCGAGAGCCTGAGATGAAGATATTTTCCTGCGGCGGAGGAGCGGATCGCTGCGGTGTAGCTTACCGCACCTTTTCGTGAAGGGCGAGAAGAAGGCGTGCGTCGACCGAAAAGCGAGATCAACAGTCGGAGTCGAAATGGAGCGAGGAGGGAAGGCTTGCGAAACGGCGATGGCGGTGGTGGTAGCAAGTGGGGATGAGGAGGTAGAGGATATGGAGGCGAGAGAGGACAGCAAAGGAGAGGAGCTGCGATGGGAGAAGCTCCTGCCGAGGATGCCGGTGAGAGTGCTGCTCGTCGAAGGGGATGATTCCACTCGGCAGATCATCGCGGCGCTGCTCAGGAAGTGTAGCTACAGAGGTTTGCTCCTTTTTTATTTCGGTTCTTTTGCTGATTATTTGAGTTGCAAATAGGATCCCCATCCTCAAGAAGATTTCTCTCATTGGTACAAATGCATAATTTAATGATTGTTCATAGTTATCCTATT
This sequence comes from Zingiber officinale, assembly GCF_018446385.1. Lineage (NCBI taxonomy): Eukaryota > Viridiplantae > Streptophyta > Magnoliopsida > Zingiberales > Zingiberaceae > Zingiber > Zingiber officinale. Next base: position 97,860,526 of record NC_055996.1, read on the forward strand.
CTGTATGTTTTGTTTTTGCTAATTGTTACGTATGAATTCTTTTCGCCGAAAAGAATAATTGCAATCCATGAGCGGAAGTTGGTCTATGAGTTCAGGTTTTATATATATATATTTGTTGTTATTTTGTTCAGAATAAGTTAATTGATTTACTCTGGAGTTGTCTTGTTGGATTAGATGACATCAACGAGCTAGCACGAGAAAGGTGTGTAGGTAATTCAGAACTATGAAACTTTAACCATTGTTTTTTTTTTTTTTTTTGCAGAAAGATAAGATAGGGACTTCCATAAATAGATTACAATCAACGTTTACATCAAATGGTTTTGTGATCATCTTGACATTTCCTAAATGTTTGTTGAATTTTATATCCTTTCAGATTGTTTTGAAAATTTTTTTTTTTCCATTTCAAATCTCGATCCAACAGTCAATTTTGAGAATTTCAAAACTCAAATTTGTCTGGTTGATAGTACTTTGCTGGTTAAAAGAATTTGGTTTCTTGCATCAATTGTCAGTCACATAACAATAGTTTTATAGATGCTAGTTGTATGGAACCTTGTGTGCCGTGGCATCTTCATTATGCATAAGTAAATTTTCTTTCAGACAAAAATAAGCAGAGATCCTTCAAGTACAGTGTGCTTTCTTTGACTTTTTACTGTTGTAGCATTGATAAATTGTTGTAGCATTGATAAATATTACACTCCATACATGAGTTCAGTCGGTAGAAATGAAGAGTATTATGTACTTTCCAGTTTCGCTGCAAATTGATAATTTGAAAGAAGAAAAAACTTAGAAATCCTCTGTTTATTGTTCACAGTTGCTGCAGCATCAGATGGCTTGAAGGCATGGGATACCTTGAAGGATAAACACCATAATATTGACCTTGTTCTTACTGAAGTTGACTTGCCATTAATTTCAGGCTTTGGCCTTCTGACCATGATAATGGACCATGACCAATGCAAGAATATTCCAGTAATAAGTATAATGCAGATAACTTACTACTTCTTTCTTCTTATATCTTAAGAAAAAGCTCAATTCAGTTCACAAATGTAAACCTTTTCTCATTCATGCAGTGATGTCTTCACATGATTCTATGAGCATTGTTTTCAAATGCATGTTAAGAGGTGCCGCAGATTTTCTTATTAAGCCGATCCGCAAGAATGAACTTAGGAACTTGTGGCAACATGTCTGGAGAAGGCAAATTGTAAGCTTCAGTTTAGTGCTACTCACCGCCATTTCCTAATTAAGTATTGATTTTTGTCTAATGCTATGTTTTTTTTTCTTATTCATGCTATACCAGGTAAGTGGATTCAATAGTACACATGAAATTCAAGACATTTGTGAGGTAACTCATAATCTGAAATCTCATTCTGGTAGAAGAGAATATACAACTGAGACTGTTGTTAGTGTACACACAAATAAACTATCGAGCGAGCAGGAGAGTGATGCACATGTAAGATTTTTGTTTAGGGCATAATTTGTTTTTTGGTCCAGGGGATGTATGTTTATATTGCTTGTGATTAGAATATTATTAAAATGATTATTATTGACAATAGTAGCTTTTATTGTTTAAACATATATGAACTATCTTTGAATTTGATCACTTATTAATATTTTTATTATTTTTTGACATTATTTAATTATTTAATATTGGAAATTTAAATATTGAAAAGATGTTAAATTGAACTAAAATGCAAAATGAAAAGAAAGCAGGAGAAAAAAAAAATGGCAATAAACGATCGTTAAGATTATAGTGAGGACATTTTCTGTATATAATTTTAACCAAAGGTCATAAGTTTGATTCAAAGAGATTTATACAACTAGAAGCATAAATTTAGTATTAGATTTTGCAATGGTAGATATATTATTTTGTTACTTAGTTAAATATATTCGCCTATTTTAGCGAAAAAGCATTTTCCTGCGACAAGACTGCTGCATATGTACTCTTTTTTTAATCCCGTGCACTTTCCATTATTTTCATTTTATTTTATAATGATAATAAGCAAATTATAGGTTATTTTCATTCTTCAAGTAGTTTGATTTTCTTATGATGTTTCATTTTTGGTTTGATTAGACAAACTGAATCATTAGAGTAGATAATGTAATATATATAGTTGACCTCTGATAATTGGGATAAACATGGCTTCATGTTGACAACTATGATGATGCTAATTCATCTTCAATCTCTATTTCCTTTTTCTTCTTATAAATCTTGGTTAAAAAAATACCTATTTAAGGAAAGTGAATTATCTTTAACTAAATGTAGCATCTTCCCAGAATCGTATGTTAGTGTAGAGTTAAACATGAAGTTTTTTTGTGACACTGCATACTATGCTGCGTGTTGTGCAGAGTTCTTGTACAAGGTCTGACATGGAAGCTGAAAGTGCACGCAAGAAATTGGAGATCAAGCTGCCAATCACAGTAAGTGCATCCATGAATCAGAACGGACCCGATTCACAACTTCTTGGTGTATTCAGTCATGAAAATGCAGATCTTGGTACTTTTCATTTTTCAAGTTCTTTATGTTAGAATTTATGAAACCTTTGGTAAAATTACTTTCTGAGAAGAATATTTTACTGCTATAACAGTGAACAAAACTGTTGATTCAATACACACCAGACCTTTTTACTGCAACAAGATCAACAATGAAACTCAGTGTCCTAAACCTCATCTCGACAAAACTCCAAAGGATATCGAGTTGTTCCAAAACGATACATGCAAGTCGAGTCTTGTGCCTCATTTAGAGCTCCCTTTGAAAAGATACGAGGAGCCATTATCAGACAAGAAAGATTGTGAGCAATCCAGTGCGTGGAACCATTCGAGCATGTCAGCCTTCTCACAGTAAGCACTTCATTTTAATGGTTTTGCTGACTTAAAAGATTAGGACAACAGTAGCTTTTTATTCCTTGCCTGTCCAAAAAGTGTATGAAGGTAATCTTTCATGGTCGGATCATGCTCAAAAAATTCATTACTAGTATTGATTGAAATGAAAAATGGGCACACATAGCTTGAAAGAGCAATTGTTGCACATTAAATTTTAAAAAGAAAACGTGCATGATTTAAATAATTCAAAAAGTATTGGTTTATCAAATTGATCTTTGGTTTGGTTTACATCTTTCACTCTTAGCTTTTTTCGAATACTATCAGTGAGTGTCATGTGTATACGTAGATTTCTGATCAAATTTACATTACTAGCTCGGTTTCTTTTCTGTACTTTTAATATTCATATTAAACTTTATCTAAACAAAACCTTGGTGCAATATCAGCTTTATTATAAAGAAGAGAAAAGAGGTTGGGAAATTGTTTCAATTATTATGTTGCAGAGAATTATACTTATCAGAGCCCAGTATAAACACATGTTGCTGCAGGTACAACCGAAAAACAGTGACATCAACCTTGTTGCAGCAAAAGAATCTAGGATCTGAAAGCAATGGACTTGAGTCTACTGATCTTCTGAAACATCAGGAATCCAGAATAAATGTTGAAGAGACTAATTCGCCTTCTGTGGGATCTTCAGCTCATGATGGAAGAGCAGTACAATGCAATCCTGTTCGAGTTATTCCGGTTTCTTTTCGTGACACGTCTTTAAGAATGTTCTATTCACAGTCAGGGCAACAAACCCTTTGGAGTTCCAGTTCACCAATATTGCTGGAAGCAGCAAAACCCACAAACTCTTCACGACAAGAAAATCTCAACCCTGTGCAAGCTGACACTAACGAGAAGAATGGTATAAGCTCATCTTGCAGTTTGGCAGAAAAGAAGGATGAAATTATGGAGCACGACGAACAGAGGCATGTTCCATCAGCAGTAGGAGAGAGTGGTGGTAGCAGCACATGCAATAGTAGCATTAATAATCTCAATGGCAGTGAATGTGCCAGTGGAATTGCCGGTGTCGGAGACATTCGTACGATGAATGTTTCTTGGCCCATAAATGACGAGTGCAAAGATGGAACAAAGCCGGCAGATTGCCAACGTTTAACCCAAAGAGAAATAGCCTTGACCAAATTCCGTTTGAAGAGGAAGGAAAGATGCTTTGAGAAGAAGGTATAAGTCTATGCTCAATGATCTCTCCTACCGAATTTAAATATAGAGAAATAGATTCACTCCGGCAAAGAAAACTTTGCTTTTCTATTTTCTTGTTTAAGGCAAAACTACAAGTTAACTTCACTCAGGAAACCTTTCGACAGGTTCGATATCAGAGCAGAAAATTACTTGCAGAACAGCGTCCTCGCGTGAAGGGGCAATTTGTTAGACAGGAGAAGATCAAGCCTCAACCAGTATTAGTGGGTGCCTTTCAATGTAATTCAGCTGCTAGATAACTTGGCATTGGAAGGGAGAAACTATATCATCATTATGAGAGAACTTATCTCCCAAGGTAAATGTTTAACACACGTAGCTGCACTAACATAATGTAAATAATGAAACAGATTTGCTTTAAGATTCCGATCTGCTTCTTATGCCTCGTTTTCTCCTGTTTGAGATCCACTTTTGTCAGCAAATTTCTGCAAGGTATGTAACCTCTGCAATACACTGTTTATCATCTGTTCAATTAGACCTTCTGTGTTTGTTGTAGATAATTAAGATTATCTATCTGCCAATACTCTTAACAAAAGTGGTTAGTACGAGTCCAATGTTTTTTATTGACAAAGCTATATTTGTTGATAAACTTCTGTCAACTCTTTCTATTGACTAATCATTATGCACACTTAGATCAATCAAGACATATTACCAATTTCCTATTGCCATGTATTTCTTTTAGACATGACTCCACCCTGAAAACCTATTGCCTTCTTGGAACTTCAATTAGCCATTAGCCTAACAAGAGGTGTAATCTTGGATGCTATATATTTATTAACTTTGAAACATAGCAGAAATATAAGTTATTTAATGACGTCACTATAAATTACTGACAAATATATACATATATGTAATAAATTTTATCCATTCAATTTTTAACAGGAATAAAGGAGGAATGAAAAACTCCACCACTATAACTCCGCTCTCTAGGGTGGTCCATTAGTGTCTCCATGGAATCCTTCATTAATCGTTTCTTTCCCCATATATTACTCTCTGGTCTATAACAATTATATACGAAATTAAATGATCTTACAAACTAGCGACACAAAGCAAGACCAAAAGAGAGAGAGAGAGGCGATGGGAGAGGTGACGCCGGAGATGGAAAGGATCTTCAAGCGCTTTGACACTAATGGCGACGGGAAGATCTCCTTAGCTGAGCTCGCAGAAGTCCTTCGAACGCTAGGCTCCACATCTGCCGATGATGTGAACCATGTAATGGCTGAGGTTGACATCGATGGCGATGGGAACATCGATTTCAAAGAGTTCGTGGCCTTTTGTCTTGCTAACCCGGGCCTTATGAAGGACATTGCTAAGGTCTTTTAGGTTTTGTTACTGTGATTTCTTTCAACTTCTGATTGTTGGAGAAGACGATATATATCATACTCTTGTTTTTTTTTTCTTCTTCTTCTTAATTTTCATGGAAAATAGTGTTTTAAAAAAATATTTATTTGGGTTTTCAAATCTTTATTTCATTAGCGTTGAAGAATAAACTTGTGTAATATTGTACTTGATTTGACCTTATATATATATTTTTAATGCTCAACGTAAAGCTTCTTGTGCCAAATTTATGCCCGAGCTAGGGCGGTAAATGAACCAAGCGTTCGTGAACAAGTTTGTATTTATGTTCGTTCAATATACACAATATTAATTAAACAAACAAACTTGAACAACTCGTTAAACTAAACAAACAAACTTGAATACATATGTGTTTAGCTCGTTAACATTCGTGAACAACAAACATATTCATGAACAACGTTCGTGAACAATGTTTACAAACAATATTCATTAATAAAGTTCTTTTTAATATACTAAATAAATAATAAAATAAAATAAAATAAAATAAGCAAATAAGTTTAAATCACCAAACTCAATAATCAATCAAACAACTAAAAATTTCAAACAATCCTTGAATTGAGAGTTGGATAACATTTAAACAAACCAAATTCGAATTAAGCTCAAGCCAAACTTGAACTGAGAGTTTGATAGCATCTAAACGAATCAAGCTCAAGTCAAGTTTCAAACAAGCTCAAGTTTATAAAAATAAATCAAGCCAAGCTTGAACAATTATTTTAAAAGTTCATTTTAAACTCGGCTCGGCTTTACTACCTTATCAAACAAGGTTGAATACTTCAAAACTTGGCTCAACTCAGCTCGTTTACAACCCAATGTCTGACATTGGCTTCATAAGAGTTGGGTCATATGCTAGGCTTGATTCATTAGTCATGCCCAACACACATATCAAAAAAATTATATATGTATATATAAAATTTAAAATAAATTAATAAAAACAATATATATACTGAATTTTTATGTTTTAATTTTTATTTTTGAAATTTTATATTTTATTTTGAAAAATAGCCAAGCTCAAGCCGAATACAGACTTGGTTGTCACAACATGAACATGTCAATAGGGTTGTAAACGAGTAAAATTTTGTGATGTTCAAATTTGTTTAATAAGATAATAGAGCTAAGTAGTCTAAAATAAATTAAACGGTTGAAATGGTTATTTAAATTTGACTTGATTTCTTTTATACGAGTTTGAGTTTAATTTGTTCAGATATTATCAAACTCTAGGTTTAAATTTGTTGATTATTTTAAATATTTTATAGTATTAAGTTTGTTTGATTGATTGGTTATTAAGCTTAATGATATAAACTTATTAATTCATTTTAAATTTATTTATCATGTTAATGAGAATTTTATTATTGAACACTATTCATGAGATTTTATTCGTGAGTATTATTCTAAATATTATTTATAAATTTTATTCCTGAATAATTTACAATTCTTACCTATGAATATTAATGAGTTCAAATTTATTTACTTAATTTAATAAGTTATTTAATTTTTTATTTAATTAATTTAGATATATTAAATGAATATAATTAAATTCTTAAATTTTCTCATGAATGTTGATTCATTCATTATCTTTTCATTACATTAACTGATGATATTTTTATTATAGTAAATGATGATTATGTTTATCCTAGACATTTTTCATAGATAATATCTCTGTTAAGTGACTAAAAGATAGAAGAAAAAAAATTCCTAAGAGCATACATCCATCGATGACATTTCCAGCATCTCTATAATTAACTAGCTCTAACGGCATTGCGCAGCACAAGTTATCTCTCGATTCATCTAGGCATCATGGCCATGAATCGTATTGTTGTACCTCATTTATTACACACCCTTTACGTATACAAATGTCTTCACTCACTATGAGCTATTTCAACTCCTAATGGGACACCCTCTTCTAGCTAGGAATAAAATGAATCTGATTTTAATCTAATTTTAAGGATGTCAATTTTTGACCCGACACGAAAACATGATCCGAACCGAACACGAAAAAATCAAGTTAGGATTGGGTAGTTTCGGGTTCGGGTCGAAATCGGGTCGACCCAATTGACCCAATTAATAAACAGGTCAAGTTCGGGTCAACCTGAAATGACCCAATTATAACCCGCGAACCCGTTTATAATTATAAATTTAAACTAAAATTACAAATTCAAAAAAGTTAAAAACCCTAAACATAGAGATGTGCTATTGATTGCAATGTTCATATGATTTATCATTATGATATGGATTTTCAATTTATGTAGATAAATGTTATTTTTAATTTTTAATTTAATATACAAAATTTCTTTATTGAATTCAGGTCATGTTCGAGATTAAACGGGTCAACGGGTTAAACGGTCGGGTTCGAGTTAAGTGCAAATAAACAGATCAGGTTCAGGTTGAATAGTTTGACCCGAATTCATAATCATGTCGGATTCAGGTTGTCATTTTCCAACCCGCCAACCTGCCAACCCGTCAACCCGAACTGGAACCGAATTGCCACCCTGGTCTAATTTCATATCTTTTATTTTCATCTTCATTTATTATATTTATTTTCATCGACAACTCTATCGGATATTCAACATCTATTCCAGTCCTAATACCCCTGGGAGGATTGATCATTTGTACTCATTCAAATATCTTATTACCATCTGTAATTTTTTTTTAAAAAAAAAATTGAATTATTTCCATGAAATTATAAATATTAATCAAATTCTTAAGAAAATAAAATTAAACATAAAAATTAATAAATTAGACATCTTAGAACAAATAATAAAGAAGTGAGCTAAAATGAAAGATTTTTTTTTCTTAATTATATCTGGCTATTTATCGGATTTAAAAACTGGCATTGCTATTGAATCGTACATAAGCAAAGAGAAATTTGAGTTTTTATTTGTAATCATATCAGCAGTTAAGAAAATATACGAGTACTCAATATCTCAAATTCACAATATGCACTCTTCCAATTTACATAAAATCATTTTTATGTCAAAATGCTATCAACGTGTTTTTTCTCCAGAGATTTAAAATCTGAAAAAAAAGAATACATTTAATTAATCAGCAGCCTACTTACATTGCAGGGGTGGCTTTTCGACTACAAAACATCTTATCCATCATCAAGAATGTGACAAATTGCAACAGGTGTTCTTTACTAAAGCTTAGGCGAATAATGTACAAAAGTGATAGTCTGAGTGCAAAAAAACTCAAATCACATGTATGGTATAATGCAATCAGATATACTTTTCATAAAATGTAACATTCAGGGGAAAAGGGGGTCACCTTTAAAGTATATTTGTGCTTGTTACATCAATGGGGCAGCTTGAATCATCCTGACAATGTATGCCAAGTTAATATAAAGCAAAAACATATGCTAAACTGTAGTACGAGAAGACCCAATTGTTCATCTGCTAAACGATCCAAATAATTGGCATTGATAACTGTTGGAACATAAACTAGATCATTCATGGATTTTCATCTTCCCTAGTACCCTTGTCAAATAATCTCATTCATGGATTAAATTACTTGTCAAATAATTGGCATGGATTTTTATTATTAATCTCAATAAAATTATTATTTGGAAACTAATTTTTAATTGGTTTTTGATTTTTTTAATTTACTTTTTAGTTAAGTATAGATGATAATAACTAGGGGATAGAGTCCAATGACATAGAAGGATCTATATAATTGACTTCACCTAGTGGGATAAGATTTGATTATTATTGTAGTACTTTTTAAGTAATTGTTTCAACCCAAACCAACAAAATTGAACCAAAAAATTCAGTTTGGTTTTAAACCTCCCTAGCTTTAGGGGCTCTAAGGACTCGCTATGTTTAGCTATTAGCTTATTACATTTAGAATATATCCGGAGGCTCTTGGTATTTCTCAGATCTATGAAAAACATGGTGAATCTTAAACATATAGATCAACCATATTCAAATCTTACTTTTGCAAGGAATGGGGCAAAAATGGCCTTCACATCTTCAAACACATCATCGATGGGTTTCATAGCATCAATCTGCAAATGCTTCAGATCATCAGTTCTGAACTTATTTTCACAGAGAGATATTTGGTATTGCTTATCCAAATTGATCATGGAAAAAAATATATTAAATAACTATAAACATAGGATACGCATGATTGATAAAATTGATGAATGGCTAACAAAAAGTGACTGATGATCAGAAAGATGATCAATCAATTTTGTCAGAGAAAAAAATCAGTCAACAGAAACACTAGGATATTGTGCAGAAAGAGATGATAAACCATCCCAATCTAAAGGAACTGAAAGCACAAAACGCTGAGGGAAAAAATGGGAATTTTGAAGGACACACAATAGTACACAAGTACTTCAACCAACTCCCAAAGAGAATAGATCATGGTTACCTTTCGAACTTTGCCCTTCTGGTCATAATACTCAATCACAGGTAAACTAGATTCAATAAAAACTCCGAAACGCTTCCTTATTGTCTCAATGTTATCATCATCTCTCCCCTGAATTACACAGAAAATTAGTACCAGATTAACAGTGATGACAAAAAAAAATTGTGAGATCAAATGATTAAACCTGGTTGCGACCTAAAAGTCGTTGTTCCATCTCTTCCTCTGGACAATCAAAGAAAAGTATAAATTCTGGCTCAAGCTTTGTCTGTGATAACAAAGAGAAATTGAAGGTAAAAATAACCATAAAGGAAGCTAGAGACAATCATGGAGCTACAGGCAAAGTATCAACTTACAACATTCTCAAAAGCAACACGGTTCTCTTCATTTCGAGGAAATCCATCAATAACAAACTTATTGTTCCCGCTCTCAAGGATAGCCTTTCTTAAAAGCTCAACTGTAACTTCAGAAGGGACAATTTTACCTTCCTTTATCATGTTTGAGATCATGGTACTGAAAATTGTATTAAGGAGACATATGAGATAAACCATCCACCAAAGATTCAGATGAAATATGAAATTTCTTAAGAACATATTCCTCTTAATAACACTTGCATGACTTTGATGAGAAGAGTTAACAACAAGTTGGACTAGGAACTATAACACCCCATTTTATAGACAACAAGGCTAATCCATTGAAGAGTTTCAAAGGCCAAGAAAATTTGAGTACTAACTTTCCCTCTAAATTTTACGAAATTTAGTTTGATTAGCATATTAGCCGACTCATATAGTGGAATAAGGTTTGATTGTTATTGTTGTCGTAATTTGATTAGCATATTTAATCTTTTCCTTTCTTCTTTTCCCCTATTTCCATTTTTTATTTTTTTTTAATTTTTTACACCGTTAATTCTAATTTCTTCACCATTGTTAATTTTTTTCTCGCTTTTATCTACGAAAGTATAAGAGAGAAAAATAACCTCTATAAGGATGGTTAATTTATTTTTCTCCTTCATTCATTCACAAGGTAAACAAAGAGGGGAAAAAAACTCAAAAGGAAACTGAAAAAAAGAAACCTCTTTATGGAGGAGAAAAATTGTTAGAAAAATTAAAAATATATATAATATAATTTTTAACCTTATAAAATATACAACTATTGATGAATTAAATTATTATATAAATAAATTTAGTTTAATTTTAAACTGATCAAAATAAGTTCAAATTAAATCCTGTCATATCTATTTGGTGAACTACGGTTAACCTGAATAGACTTTTACTCAATAAGCATCAAATATTATATCAAAACTTAAACTCAACATTCAACAACTCAGATATAACTCTCTAATAAGCCAGTATAACAATCAAATATTAATAATTTCTTTTTAATTAATATATTTTATTTAAAAAAAAAATCACGGTAAAGTTGTTGTCATGTGATCAAAAGGTCACGGGTTCAAATCCTAGAAACAGCCTCTTGCAAAAAATAGGGTAAGACTGCGTACAATGAATCCTTCCCCCGAGACCCCGCATGACGGGAGCTTCGTGCACCGGACTGCCTTTTTTTTATATATATTTTATATTAAAAAAAGATTAAAACCGTATTGGCATGGCATAATATGGTAACCAACCGTATCATTTCGGTCATAAATTGAAACTACGACATGGCTCGAAATTCTAAACCTTAGGTGAACTTAATATAAACCTCATTCCCTTGTCCATGATGAATAATTTTCATCACCTTTGGAGAGAGGTCTCACTATTTTGAGGTTTTTCTGTAGTTTGTCTTTCATAATTGCCATCTCCTGCATCTTAAGTCCTTTTGAATTAATATGTTCAATTTCATAAGAAGAGATAATGATGTTTAAAATGCCAAAAATTAGTACAAGATCTAATGATTAGTGTTGCATATAATTCAATCATTCATGTAATAGCAATCTTTGTTTCCTAAGGCGTTGGTTCCTGTATTGTCAGACCTATCATTTTCTCTGAATCTCTCTCCTTTTTCTTCTTCTCGTCAAGCTTTAATAAGAGATCCTAAGGAAAATTATTCTTAATCATATTTTAATCTAACCTAATAATAAAAGATCCTATAAACCCCTATTTTTTAAATGTAATTGCAATTTGGATATTCTAGTTTCTAAATCAACACTTATCCTTATGTTTTTTTTTTTTTTATTTTCACAAGTAAACCTTTTGTACATCAGGGGTGAGAAGATGTGTTCTTTGGGTCATAACACCTTGATGCCCTAAAAGTTTTATTTAGGCCAAGAAATCATACTGATCTTCCTAGAAGTCTCAAACCAAGTTTTTGTTTTTGAGTTTAACTGGGTGGTGAGTTGTTTTAGTCAAAACACCTTGATGATCTAAAATAGATCATTTTTGTACGAAAGTCATACTACAGGCTTTCTAGGAGGTCTTAAGTTGAGTATTCAAATATTAATAATTCCAAGTAAAAAAAGAGTAATATTTTGCAATTGAAAATGGTAATTACTATGATGATCTAAAATGTAATTTTACTTGACACATAGAGATCATTGTTGAGTTAAAATGAGACTCCAAGCTCTTAGCTAGAAAATCATAGCAAAGGCTTTCTAGGAGCCTCAAGTGGAATATAGATATTTGTAAATTCCTTTGATCAAAACACTTTGATAACTTAAAACAAATCGTGTTGACACATAGGCGTGCACAAACAAAAAAGAAAAGTTTATTGGGAGTCTTAAGTGGAGCATTGAAGTGTTTTTGAGTTGAAAATGGTTATTGCAATCCCTTTTCAACTTATAAACGCTTAAATATTCCACCTGAGACTAAATATGTTATGATTTTCTAGCTAAAATTCTGTTTTGGTCCATTAGGGTGTTTTTACCAAAACACCTTGATGATTCATTTCAACTTGAAAACACCTAAACACTCAACTTGACACTCTTAAAAGGCTATCGTTTTATATCCAAAATGACACGTTTTGGAACATCAAGGTACTTTTTGGCTAAAACAAATTGATGGCCCATTTCAACTCAACAAACAGTTTCCTATCTCTCATTCTCACAAATCCTCTAGCATTATTTTTTCTATTAAAAAAATAAGTTTACAGTGGCAAAATAATTTGGAACAAGCGCTTACAGAACCAACAGCATTATGGATTGATGTGATTTGGCAATTCTGAAAGCAAAGAGAATGAAGCCTTCTGGAAAATCTGCCTAATATAAATCGGCCACTCATAACCCCAAGTTGTATTTCTACAGCACGTTCCTACTTCATATTCAGGATCGATCAGGTTGAAATGACTTCAATAGTTCTCCTGGTACATTTTTTTTAAGGAATCTAACCAGATATTACTGGAAAAATGTTTGCTAGCTAATTGTAATTGTAAAGGCCATGATGTCTGAGCTAAGAAGCCAGAGCCAGACCATTCTATGTTAACCTAATCCTATTTAAATGATCTGGTCTACAAGATAATATATCAAAGTAGAACACTCTAACAAGAAAGATATTGTCTCATACCCATTCTCTGAGCCAGACTTGATTTCTGCACGCAGAAGATCACCAGCACTAAGATGAGTGAACCCAAAATTTTCCACAATTTTCGAACATTGTGTCCCCTTTCCACTGCCAGGCCCACCTGTTACATTAAAGCTAAACAATGAAGTAAGAAAGACACCATAAAAAGAGGAAGAAGATATTAGAATTTCGCCATTGGATTTTGCAAATTATTCAGCATAAAACTACAAATTATAAATTTCATGACATAACATAAAAACAAAGGGTTATAAGTAAGCACTAGAAAGGATCATGTGACCATGTCATCCTGATATTGTATCTTATTCATTTTATAGGTGTATTTTTGAGAATTTGTATAAACCATATAGGCAAAATAGCAATGAGGTCTTACCTAACACAAAAACCACAGTGATCTTTTTGTCACCTGGAAACGCTCCATTGCCATCCTGTATCTGAGGAGAATCAAATCTCTATGATATTACTTTACCAGAGAATCTTCTCTAAGATAAGATGACAAAAAAAAACTATTAAATTGTGTATCAAGATTAGTCCCTGCAACTGAAAAAAATGCCATCTTATTAAAAAAAGGCACAAACGATCTCAGGAAAGATATCCTTGTGCCATTGTTAAGAATGTTGAAATTATAAGCCCAATTTATTTAATATTAGTCATGTGTATATTATACTTTTGGGTGTCTTTTATTATAATTGGTATGTGATATCAATTGGATATTACTTGGATATTTTTATTAAATTATACTTATGATTAAAAGATCTATAGTGGGGAGTAATAATTTAATTGTATCTGCCCAAGTCGTTCCGGTCCCACCTAGTGAGATAAGACTTGGTTGTTGTTATCGTCGTCGTCGTCCAGTCATTCTATGTTATAGAATAATATGGCCTGCACTTGTTGTATCATTATAAGATAGAATGATTTACTCCATCATTGAGGTAGAGACCTTAAACAAACAAGTGGCTGTAATATAAGTAGTACATACACTGAATAAGATCAATTAAAGAATATATAGATATAAGTGTTATTGTCAAATATATTCTTTCACAAAATCTTTTTTATCCTTAGACCCGAGGGATTTATATATATTAAATTAAATATGCATGACTTTAATTTATTAATTATTGATGCTAAATTAAAAGCTATATACAGATTTATTGAGTCGTCTATATGGTAATTAAATTATATAAACTCAACCAGAAATTCAACATTCTCAATTAAAGAGACAGTTTCATTAATGATTGGACTCAAATAAACCTAGTTGATGGTATTTAAATTATTTTTATATTTATATGATTAATATATAAATCAATATTTCAAAAATTTTAGAATCAAATTAAGTTATGGAAATTATGATTAAATAAATTATATGGGTAAATTTATTTTGACAACGAACCATATGGAATATAGTATTGTTGGAAGGATAACATCACAATTTGTAAAGGAATTTTATCAGTATAAAAGTTAAAATTTAAATATTATTTACAATTTGTTGATGGATATTATTCCGATTTGATGGATACCTAATTATAAATTCAAATAAGTGATTAAAGTAATCACAGCCTTAATCATGGAGTAAATCATTCTATCTTATAGTGGTACAAGTATAGATCATATTATTTTATAACCTAGAACGACTTGGATAGTTACGATTAAACCATTATAGATCTTTTAATCACAAGTACAATTTAATAAAAAAATCCAAGTAATATCCAATTGATATCACATGCCAATTATAGTATATTACACCCAAAAATATAATATGCATATATAAATAAAACGTTGAGGACATATAATTTCAATTACAACAAGAAAATCAAATCCAGTGGAAAATAAGTGAAGCTATAGTAATGAGCATTCCATCTATTCATAATTTGGTGCACCAGAAACTTATTTACCATGCTTGAATTTATGGGTGTCTCCATTAGTGCAATGTTTTGAATCGCAAAGTCTGCAAAGGCAAAATAATTAAGCCTCTTTCAGCATGAACACAACTGAAGTCTTTAGAAATGATTTTTTCTGCCAAGGATTACTACAGAATGTACAGGATCCCAAAGCAGTACAAGTGGCATACAAGGAAATCAAAGGAAACAATGATCTCATGAGATTCTCAGCATCAAATTCATAAACAGCGGACTGTGATATTAGAAATCCAATGAAATCCTTTAAAGGATAACTATAAATAAATAAATCAGTGAACCAACACCATCAATTCCACCGTCTACAATGATATCACAGATTGAAAACCCACATCTTGTAGCCAAAAACTACAAAAGAAACGCATTGTAAATTAAAAAAAAATGATTTTGAAGATTCACCGGCTATCAAATCACCAGACCCACAGCGGCGCAAGAACATCCAATATCATAAAACTTCAATTAGCCAGAAACAATATAAAGAAGAGCGTTGAACATATATTTCAATAGGAATCGAAACCGGACACTAAAAAGGGAATCGCATCAAATTAGGCGACAGTGGGAAGAGGCGGAAGAGAACGAGATCCGATACGTGAGAGAGAAATCTTCGATTCCGACGCGTTTCTTCTCATTTACTCACACCGAGAGCTGAAAGTTGAACGAGACCAGGCTTGCCGAAGGGAAATCGAAATCGGGACCTCGAGCGAGAGGGAGGAGGAAAATATATAGAAGGAGAAAAATAATGAAATATTGAGTCGCATCAGATTCTGCTGACAGTGGATAGAGGCGGAGGAGAACAAGATCCGATACCTGAGAGTGTGAGCTTCGATGCCGATGCGTTTCTTTTCCTCCACTCGCCACCGAGGGCTGATGCTTGAACGAACCAGACTTTGGCGGAGGGAAACTGAAATCGAAATCGAAATCGAGATCCCGAGCGAGAGGAAATTTATAGACGGAGAAAAATAATGAAATATTGAGAAAATAAAACAATGAGAGGGTTTGGAGAAGGCCTACGGACGCTTCGATCTCCTTCGCACGGCCAGAAGTTCCTGATACGAATACGTAAATTGGCTAGTTATTAATTCCCCAAAGTTTTTTTTAAATAAATATTTAACTATTTTTCTAAAACATCTCAAGATTTTTAATATTGTCAAAATAAATCCCAATAATTTCTTTTATTTTCATTTAAGAAAATCTCACTTCCATTCGAAAGGTAAGGGGAGCCCCATGCCCACTCCCAGCATGGGCGCCTTATGAGGCGCCCTCACGTTGGCCCCACTTCCTGTTGGGGGTGCACCCATAAGGATGCTTGTGTTCATGAAAGGCATCCCACTTCATTGCCAATTGTAATTTTAGTTTTTTAATAACGATTACTTCCCGCCAGTAATATTTTCATAGTCATCTCTTCGCCCTAGGTCATGGTCATGTGATAGGATATTTAAATTATCATTTAGATATTTATGATTCAATTTTTAATTATAATAAATTTATAATTTTTCTTAGTATTTTTCGATTTATTCTAATAGTCGGTTGAAAATTTTTATGAGATAAATCGGTCACTCCAAGATTAATTGGACTATAACATTGATAATCATGGATTGAATCATTACATATGACATCATAATTAATCATTTTTAATAAAATATGCTATTTTTACTAATTTTAGTTGTCCTGTGTTTAGATCGGGTGCCATCTAAAATTGATGGAGTTATCCTTATACAATTTGACCCCTGAGGTCAGGCCTAGCCCATTATAAGTCATCAACTACAAATTAAATGGAGTTGGATTAATCTTATTGCCTGAATAAATTTATGATGTGGTGAATTTAGTTAGGGAATGCTCCATTGCATTTCTCATAATTATTTTACTTTTAATGTATTATTAAATATAATTAAAAAAAATTTATCTTTTGCGTTTAGAGACCGATCTTAAATAGGGATATCTCGAATTCTAGCCAAATCAAAAAATAATTAATTATATTTATAAATTTTTTTACATAGCCCATCAAAATTTAACCATTTCACGTCTCCTCTTTAATAATTTATTATTAAATTCAGCATTATTAATAATAATAATAATAATAATAATCCAACTAACTCTTTCATTTATTTTTTACTTTTTATCAGAAGATTACCTGCGGATGTCCAAAAATACAACATAATCATAATCAATTTTTTTACTAATTATCAAGATAAATTGAAAAACATTGCCGGTAGATATCCAAAAATATAGCATAATCACAATCTAATCCTTAGTTATAATATATTCTTTTTTTCCTTTAATTGAGATATACCATCATAGGATATTGGATTTTTAACCATATTTTTTCTATTTATCCGGATGACTTTCATGAGGTATCGTGGATATCGTGTCATATACGATATTACTCGATTTATCATTTATGTTTTTTAAATGATATCACCGCTTCTTTATTATAACAATGAGATTAATATTTTTAGACCGTAAAGTGCTTTTAATTATATATACAATAATGTTTAATTAATTAATTCTTAGAAATTTAAAATCAAAATCTTACCTTGCGTAAAATTAGAGATTTATAAAATAAATAAATATGTTTATAGTAATAATAAGAAAATAGTAAAATTAGTAAAGAATAAATTAGCGAGATTAAATAAAACTTCAATTCTACCCATCTAACTCCACTATAAATTCACATATCTACGGATCTTAATCATCTAATTACATTGTCGGGTATGTGTTATCATGATTAACCCTTATCATTAACGGCACTCCGGTTGGAGATTATCAAACAGTGGCACGTGGCATTGTTCTTTCTGTTCCTGTAACCCTCTCCGTCGTCGTCGCCACCCGTCCAGCCTTCTCTTCCTCTGCCCTACATTATCGCCGCCCTCGTTCACCCCTTCGCCGGCGATCCCTAGCGGGCACCAAAATGATTATACGTGTAATCTAGAGAAACAGCGGTGCGCTGCCGCTGCATCTCTCCAGCCACGTGCCTTCTTCCGCGTCTCTCGAACTCCGTCCTTTTCGCCCGATTTTGAAACAGCGGAGATCGGGTGAAGATTGCTGGAGCCCCTCCCGCACTAAAGCGATCGCCACCTGACCTACCGCCTATAGGGCCGACGCGGCTCATTTGTCATTATGCCGAATCTGTCGTTTTAGGTCCTTCGTCTTGCGCGCCTCTTCTCCTTCTCCTGCAACTCGATGCGATGAGTGATTGTGAAATCGAGCGAGCGGAGATCTGATTCAATTCGGCGGAGGTCGCCCCGTTGCGTGGTAAGTTCGATTTCACACATCTTATTCACGAGCTTGTTATTTTGCAGTTCCTTTTTCCTCTTTCATTGATCGGCCTTTTGCAATCCGCTCCTAATTAGCGCGCGGTTCCTAGATTCTTGAAAATTGATAGCTTTATTCTCCTTCGCACTTTGATTTTTCACTGTTTGCGATGAAAATCCAATTTGGTGAAAGATTCAATCAATCACCACCATAGGTGGCCTCTTCTACTCATGTATATCTTATTAATCTGCAAAGAACAACACATATGCACCTTTGCTATTGTAGATATTTTAAAACCCATGAAAAGTTACAAAATCATATGACCTTGAAAGCCTCAAGGGCTTGAATAAAGACGAGTGCTTATGAATGGAAAAACAAAGGTTTATACAATATATGACGTGGGATTAAGAGTTTGTTTAGTTGAATGAAAAAATGGATTATAAAAAGGATGCACTTTAAAACTCTCCATCCTTACTACTATTTATCCAGAAATTTAGAAAGGATGGAAAACCTGATGGATAAGGGATCCCTATAAATCACTATTTTGGTTCTACCCAAATCAGGAGGAAACTAAATCCCTCCTCACTAAAATATATCCCACCCATAACTCCTTGTAAAACAATACCCACCTATAACTCCTTACTAAATAATATTCACTTGTAAACACTAGTTAGTCATGCTAGCGTCACTCTCACAAGCCCAGAACCTCATCATAATGCCCAATGTTGAATTCGTGACTTTTGAGCGCCTTGCTTGTCCAGGTTGGGTGTGTTGATGGTGCCATTTGGGTTGGGCGCACTTGTTGGGCCGAAAGGGTTGGATAGCCTGCACGAACCATTCAGTTGATCAAATTGGGCAGGCCGGGTGAGATGGTTAGCAAGCTAGGTGATTCAAACATGCGAGTCACATTGGGCAAGCTGGATGGTTTGAATGAGCCATTTGGGTGGGACCACACAAGCTGTGCTGGTTGGATCGACTAGACGAGTTAGTCACATTTTACTGTCTGGATGAGAATGCGTAGTTGGATCGATAGTCTAGGCCAACAAGCTTTCTAGATGAATTGAGAAGACTAGATGAATGACTAGATGTACAAGTCATTCATCTCTTCATTTTTCCATTCTTCTATTTCTCCATCAGTTGGAGTAAACAAGTGGTAAGATCCACATATTTGTCAATCCACCCATGATAATTGATCCTTCAATGAACAAGCCCTAAGAGATTGTGAATATCTTTTGATTCTTTCCCACCATTTCAAATTGGATGGCTCCATAGTTCTTCAACTGAATTTTCTTTCAAGGTGTTTTTGGTTGTTTTTGGAGATAGTGAACGTGTTCATAGAAGTTAATGAACCGCTCATGGAACTTGTCGCCCTGCTTGCTTGGGAATTAATCCTTTCTTCTCAACTTGACTTTAATGACCTAAGAATATCTTTTATGCTAGATTATTATGCCCTTTTAATGATTCTCCATTTGCTAGATGATATTTTGTTGTTACAGAATCAATTCCATATTTTATTTTTCCAACTACTCTAGCCTGAAATGGAGAAACTCTTATTTTACATTATATGGAATTTGCAATGATCTAATATCCTGTTCATCTCTTCTAGTGCCCCTTCAGAGATTGAGGTATCTTGGGGAGCTCATCATCTATTTCTCTTCAAATGGGGGAACTTCACCATGGAGAAAATAATCTAATCAATGATGGAGCTCCGAGACTAGACAGTATTCAGAAAGTTCCACTCATCCCTCTTGTGTTTCTTATTTTCTATGAGGTATCTGGTGGCCCCTTTGGGATAGAAGATAGTGTTCGGGCTGCTGGTCCACTTCTAACTATACTTGGCTTTCTGGTTTTTCCCTTCATATGGAGCATTCCTGAAGCACTGATCACCGCTGAGATGGGTACCATGTTCCCGGAAAATGGTGGTTATGTAGTGTGGGTCTCCTCAGCTTTGGGTCCTTTTTGGGGTTTCCAGCAAGGTTGGATGAAATGGCTTAGTGGTGTCATAGACAATGCCTTATATCCAGTCCTCTTTTTAGATTATTTGAAGTCTGGAGTGCCAGCATTGGGAAGTGGGCTTCCAAGAACATTGACAGTGTTAATCCTAACAATTGCACTAACTTATCTGAACTATAGAGGATTGACCATTGTTGGATGGATGGCTGTTTTTCTTGGGGTCTTTTCAGTTGCTCCTTTCATTTTAATGGGGCTTGTGGCAATTCCAAAGCTCAGGCCTTCAAGATGGTTAGTGGTTAATTTGCACAATGTAGACTGGAATTTGTGCTTGAACACACTTTTTTGGAATCTTAATTATTGGGATTCAATCAGTACTTTGGCAGGAGAGGTAGATAACCCTACTAGAACGCTGCCCAAGGCTCTCTTTTATGCACTGGTTTTGGTTGTGGTTAGCTACTTATATCCCCTCTTAGCAGGGACTGGAGCCATCCCCCTCGATAGGGAATTATGGACAGATGGCTATTTCTCTGATGTGGCCAAAATCCTTGCTGGGGTCTGGTTACAATGGTGGGTGCAAGGGGCATCAGCTCTATCCAACATGGGCATGTTTGTTGCCGAAATGAGCAGTGATTCTTACCAGCTTCTCGGAATGGCAGAAAGGGGAATGCTACCGGAGTTCTTTGGCAAGAGATCCTGCTATGGAACTCCTGTGGTGGGGATACTGTTTTCTGCATCTGGTGTGCTTTTGTTGTCCTGGATGACTTTTCAAGAGATAGTAGCCGCTGAGAACTTCCTCTATTGTTTTGGAATGATTTTGGAGTTTACAGCCTTTATAAAATTGCGGTTGAGCCACCCGAATGCCCCTCGGCCATATAAAATCCCTCTTGGAACTGCTGGCTGCATTTTGATGATCATTCCTCCCACTGTATTGATATGTGTGGTGCTGGCGCTTTCAACATTCAAAGTAATGATTGTGAGCGTGTTAGCAATGCTTGTTGGGTTCATTTTACAGCCTTGTCTCAAACAAGCAGAAAAGAAAAGACTGTGGAAGTTCTCCACAAACTCCAACCTTCCTGATCTTAGAGAAGTTGAGCATGATAATAGTACTTTAGAGCCTCTTTTAGCTTAGGTTAGTTGATCAACAAGTTTGCTAACTTCAATATATCATCTTATTTTAATCACAATCGAATGCAAGTGCGAGACAAATGCTGCACTGCTTGCTTTCTGATGGCTGGCTTGTCATGGATTTGTGGAATCAACTCCATTTGTTTGCATTTTGGCTAACAAAGTAAGAGTTTATCAAAGAAAATTTTGTTTATGTCTTGATCATAGAGGCTTATCTGGTTCTGCTTCTTGCTGCATTGTGGCATTGTTTGTGAGGTATTAAGTCATGATAAATTGTAGTGTTTTGTTCTAACTGCACTTATCTTCTCAACTAGACGAGAAGCTTGGTGTTCACTCAAATAAGTAAATAAACTTTACAATAATTGAAATTTTACTTTATTTATTTTTGTCTCTTGATCGTTTTAGCCTTTTAGGTTGCTTAAGGACGGTCTTTGAATGCAATAACACTCATCCAAAAATTCTTCAAGAATACTGTTACAAAACCCTTCACGGAATCAGTTTTTATAATTTTTGCATTAGTCCGAAAATCGTTGATCAATTGACTGCAATTGATTGTTCAGTAATCTCTATTTGGTTCTTCCATTGTAGCACATCTGAGCCCCCACGGGCTATCCGGAATTGAATTCCGGCGACCGTGGTGAAGTACCCCCTGTCATGTGGTTGTTCGGAACCGTCGTTTACCACCCTATCACAATGTGGCTTACAAATGTTGAATTTATGTTGTGTCAAGAGATTTAATATCTCTGGGACTCCCTCATTTGCTTATTCATTTTTACTTAGCATTCAGTTAACCTCAATTATATAAGACTTCTGGTGTCAAGAAGATTCATGCTTTTGAGACTTCATTACTTATTTATAGTTCACTTGTCTAGATTTTTATCATTGCCAAGGATTGTCATTTTTTATTCTGCCTAGATTTTATCACTATCCTATATTTAAATCTCCTTGATTTATTAGAATTTATTCTAACAAACATTTAGTCCTTCGTGAACTTTGATCACTATCAAACATTCAATTTTTTATGATATGTTTGGATTTACATTGTTGCCAAATATTCAATCATTTATGACTTATTTGGACTTTCCATTAATTGCTAAATATCTAATTTAACTTGATTTATTTGGACTTGATTAATATCTAATTTACGGCTTTTCTATCGCCTGCTACAAGTCTAGTGCTCTTTAATTTATTTGAACTGCCATAACTCTTATTAAACTTCTCCATCTCTCAACTCCTTTTTAGACGTTTTTTTTTTTGAACTTTTTTCAATTGTCAAGTATTTGACTTTTTAAATCCACTTAGGGTTAGTCCATCTTTGACACACATAAATTTTCATTTTTAACTTATGCCTAACATATTATTCAATATCAAAAGTTTAATCAATTTGACTATAGATTGATTGCGCCATTAGTGCTGCATGTCTCTTTCTTAAGGGCAATTTTTTTTCTTCTCCTTCCATATTATAGTCAAATTAGTATTAGAATCGATTGATGCTAGAGGGGATGATGAATAATTTGTCGTGCTCTGATTACTTCTTTGATGATGTTGTTGAAGTGGAAAATACTCAAATAATTCTCACAATGTTAACACAAGAGATTTGTTTAGTATCCTTCTCAAAAAAAGGTGACTAATTCAAAGATTCGGTCCTCACTCCCTCATCCACTATGAAATAACTCCTCGGTAATTACCGGAGGTGGAGAAGCCTCGTACAAACTCTCAAAACAACAAAAAAAAAGAAACTAATACAAATAAAATCTTACAAGATTTACAACATGAAACTGAAACCCTAGATTTTTCTTTTTTTGTGGAATGCCTCTTGACCTTGGAAGTGCAACAACACTTTGCTCCAAGAAGTTTCAAGAACTGGCGGAGAGTTGTGGAGAAACTTGCGTAAGGATCGGGATTGAGCTGACGAAGAAGTATTGAAGAAATCGCTCGCTAATGGCTTTAACCTGTGCAATGGTCACATTCCAATCGATCGACTAATCGATTAGGGAGGTTGAATCGATCAGCTGATCAATTCAACCTTCTTCTGTGTTTCTCGTGACCACATGAGAAAACTGGCCTCAATCGATCTATTGATCGATTGGCGGTGCCCAATCGATCAGCTGATCGATTGGGCTGGTTTCTATGCTCGCGATAAAGACTCTCAATCGATTGAGTTGCTCTTTGTCGCAACACTGTGCCCAATCGATCAGCTAATCGATTGGGCTTGATCCAATTGGATCACTTGATCAAATTGACCAACCCTAACTTGCCCGAGTTAAGTCTAGAGCTCCCAGACCCAACATCCGATCAATCGTGACTTGGGGACTCCTCATGCCTAGCATCCGGTCAACCTTGACCTGCCTGCTGAGATTTTTTCATCAAGTGTCCGGTCAATCCTTTGCCCACTTGGACTTATCTCCTCGTGCCAAGTGTCCGGTCAACCTTGACCCACTTGGACTTACCGTCTCGTGCCAAGTGTCCGGTACTCCATAACCCACTTGGACTTCTACCAGATGTCCGGTCACCCTTGACCCATCTGGATTTCCTCGTGTCAAGTATCTGGTTAATCTTTTGACTTACTTGGGCTTTCCAACACTAAGTGTCCGGTCAACCTTGACCCACCTAGATCTTCACGTGTCTGGCTTCACTCACCAGGTCTTTTCATCTGTCTAGCTTCACTCACTAGGACTTTTCATCCGCCCGACTTCACTCACCAGGACTTTCCATCTGCTTGGCTTCACTCACCAAGGCTTTCACCTAGCTTCACTTACTAAGATTTTTCCACTGCTCGGCTTCACTCACCAGGACTTTCACTTGCCTAGCTTCACTCACTAGGTCTTTCACCTGACTTCACTCACCAGGATTTTCTAACTGCCTAACTTCATTAACTAGGTCTTTCACCTGACTTCGTTCACTAGAATTTTCAACTGCCTAACTTCACTCACCAGAACTTCCTGTTGTCTAACCTCCAGTTAGGACTTTCCCAGTCATGTATTCGGTCAACCCTTTGATCTACGACTCTTCTTCACATTAGACTGGTCAAACCTTGACCAAAGGGGAATTGCTCCAACAATCTCCCCAATCGGATGATTGCTCCTGCAATCTCCATATATTGTCAAACATCGAAACTCAAACATCAAGACTCAAGTTTGAGCAAACTCAAACTTAGTCAACCTGGTCAACCTGACTCAAGGGATATTGCACCAATAATCTCTCCCTTTTTTATGTTTGACAATAACTTTATGTTAAGCTAATCTCATAGCCTCAACTTTTTCTTCATATCAATGCATGAATGAGGATTTCCTTCATTCTCTCCCTTTCCTAGAGGGCAAACTCCCTCTTTAGATAATGAAGACATAATTTAAACCCTACATTCTCCCTCATTCCTAGAGGGGTAATGAAGGCCTAATTTACCTACATTCTCTCCATATTGACACACATAAAAAACTCTCCCCTTAAAGAGTTACTCAACGTTATTCATAACCGACCATATTGGTTACAATACCACAATGAAGGTCTCATACGCTTCATTATATCCAATACTCACCCTTGAGCATTAATCCACTTCATAATGCTCATCCTTGATCATTCACAACTTAACAACAAAGATATCCACTCTTCATTATTTTTCAATGCTCAACCTTGAACATTTACTCTAAAGAAGGTTAAACCACCTTCCATGGTGTTTGAAAAAGAAATTAATTTTCATGTTCTTAAAGAGTAACTCCCCTTAAAGACATGCTCCAAACTTTTATCATTATATCAACAATGAGTTGGATCCCTAAACCTTTAGGAAATCCAAAAACTGAAGTTTTGAGGTTTAGAAGATTCAAAATCGAAACCAACCTCATCCTAAACTTCAATCTAGTGGTCCTTAACCATTTCTCCTTGTTTTCATCATGAAAACTACTCTTAAATGTATATAAATATGTTCCAAGGGTTTAGGAGTGATTAATGAGACAAAATATGGCTTAAAGTGTTGACATCAAGCTTTCCTAGCCAAAATCAGCCTTTTCAATCGATTGGGTTGAGACTCAATCGATTGACACCATTTTAATTGATCGCCTGATCGATTGAATCTGTTTCAATCAATCCACTGATCGATGCCGCGACATTTTGTTCACATAAAATGCCTTTGAATCGATCGACTGATCGATCCAACTAGGGTTGAATCGATCGGTTAATCGATTCAGCGAACTTTAGCTCGCGAAAATCCCCTTTCTCAATCAATCGGTTGATCGATTGAGTTTCTAGATTTCTGAAATCCAATTTCAGCTGAAATTCAGAAATGCTCTAAAAATTCTACAAAACTCTAAAAATCATAAAAACTCTTATAAACATTATTTCATATATATACTATCACGGAAAAATAATTTTCTAAGAAAATACTTCCTATTTTCAAGGAATGATACAAATTTGAAAACTCTTGAAAATTTTAATGTTTTCTTATAGTTTGTGTCTAACTTTTTAACGATGATTACTATCAAAAGATAGCCTTTACCAAGGCTTTCCAAAAGCATTTTGAAATCATTTTCAAAACCAATTTCCAACCATGTTCTTTGGGCTCAATGCACATGACTTGTACATTAGCTTTCCGAATGATTAAAGTACACATAACTATGTGTTTTGATGAAATCAAAACTCAAATAGATGCACTAAATCAACATCTTGAGTCTTGTTTATCATCCTAACATCTTAGTTATATCTAATGTACACTAAAACACATACAAGTCACCTTATAGTTTTTGTGAGATGTAGATTTTGATTTTGCCCTAAACTAGGGATCATGCATATCTATCTAGGCATTTTAGAAATTTTGAACATCCACCTAGGATGTCACTTCTTAGTAAATGTCATTGTCCTTATTTACAAGGAAACAAATATGATGTATGATGACTTATGATATACGTAAAAAAGAAATAATTTTCAAAAGAAAATATACTATTACTACATAATGTATGTATGACATGACATGGTATTTTTGTTTGTTTTTCATAATAAGCATGAATGCAAAATATGATGTCATGACATATGATGACAAACAAGGCATGACAATTAGCATAAATAAAATATACCTAGATATTCTATCTAAGTATCCTTAATCTTTAGCTAAACCTAAAATCTAATCCTAGATTGCCCATATTTTCTCAAGAAAATGTCAATTCCCAACTTGACATTTCTTTTACTCTTGATTAATTGTGTCAATTTAAATTAAGTACAATTCCTCAAATTTTGGCACATTTTACTCTTCTAAAGAGTAATCAATTTATCATTTTTATTTTCAAAGGTTAACAAAAATCTTGAAAATGTCTCCAAGTGTCAACTTTATCAATGTTGGGTTAACCACCCTACCCATTAAGATTTGACACTCTCTAAACACATCTAGGTGTAGAGAATATGCTCCTCGGAACCCAAAACCTATTGGTACTCCTTGGATGCTCTAGGTACTCACTAAGGATAATTTCCCTAGATACCTTCCTAATGACCTTTCTAAGCTTCTTAGAAGTCTTGGTCACTTTCTCTATGTCAACTCTAGGGATAACTTCCCTTGTGACCTTCTTGGTGACTTTCTTTGACTTCTTAGAAGTCTTAGTCACGTTGGTCTTGGCAAAAATACTCCTAGGGAAAACTTTCCTTGTATTTTTTACTTGATCGCTAGACGTAGGATTTGTTCCATAACTACATGGAATCCTATGATAAGAGGCTTCATCCTTCTTGGTTTTAGATTTGTATCTCAAAACTCTCCCACCATTGGATGATTCTTGTCTAATGATCCCTAGGTTATGCTTCTTTTTTTATCGTTAATAATATTTTCCATTTGTTTTAGGGTCTTTTCTAATTTATCAAGTCTTGACCTCAAGGCTTAGTTTTCCAAGCTTAAATTCTTAGATTTTGATTTTTCTTGATTTCTATGAGCATTTTTTGTTTTATGCCTATATCTAAAATCCTTAGAGTTATTGCCTAATTTGTCTACCTTCCTAGTCTTAGGTGCGGTAGTCTTAGCATGATAGGCCACATGATTTTTCTTAATTCTATCATGCTTCCTATTTTCATGATAAATAGTATTAAAATAATATAAATTTTTTCTAGCATGCTCTTTATCATGGGTCAAAGGAATAGATTCAATGAATGATACCTTGGATTTTACCTTGGAGGCTTCCTCTTGACTTGTGTTTCCTCCTTTGACTTTGGTCGGCTTCTTCCCTTTAGGACATTGACTTCTATAATCTCCTCTTTGATTGCAAAAGAAGCACACAATGTGTTCCTTGCCCTTGCGTTCCACGGGACCGACTCTCTTGGGCTTCTCCTTGCCCTTAGGTGCCACTTGGCCCTTCTTCTTGGCCAATTTTGGACACTTGCTTTTATAGTGTCCTCTTTCGCTACACTCAAAACAAATAATGTGATTTTTATTATTTAAACTTGAAATTGTTATACCTTTGCGTGTAGGGGTGACACATGATCCTCCATTTGATTTTTCTTGATTTGTGGAGGTAGCACCATCTTCTTCTTCTTCATTTGACCCGGAAGTGGAAACCTCTTCTTGCTCCGGTGTCAATACATGATGCTCCCCCTCAATCCAAGAGGTGGAGACTTCTTCATCTTCATCCTCTTGCTCATTGAACAAGGAGTATGCTCTCTCTTTACCTTTTTTATTACATTCTATTGAGGATGAAACTTCTTGGACTTCTTCTTCGAAAATTGAGTATCTCTCAACTTCGGAGTCTTCTTCCTCTTGGTCTTGCTCTAATGAGTCACCCTCTTTGGATTTCTCTTGATTTGGTGCAGTGGAGGGTTCTTCATGAAGCTTGGCCAATTTGCTCCATAGTTCATTTGCATCCTTGTATTCTCTAATTTTGCAAATGATTATGTTTGGCAATAGACTAACCAATAATTTGGTTAACTTGTCATTCGCCTCGCACCTTTGAATTTGCTCCTTGCTCCATTTTCTTTTCTTGAGAATTTTGCCCTTTGAATCTTTTGGGGCTTCAAAGCCTTCTATTAGAACAAACCATTACTCTATCTCTATCATGAGGAAATTTTCAATTCTTAATTTCTAAGAATCGAAGTTTGTCATTGATGTGAATGGTGGAGATATTAGAGTGTATACTAAAAGCTTAGCTTTTGTAAACATTTATTTTTGAAATAAAAAAATCACATTGGTCAAATGTCTACATTTATTTGTTAAGTGTAGTTGTTCAATTAATTTATATTGTAGATAATATAGTGTGTGGTGTCACATACAGAAGATTATGTTATCAGTTCTTTATAAATTATAAACAGTTGCTCATGACTAAGATAGAAAGGAACAAACCGTTGGAATAGTCGTAGTATAATTAAGTATTAGTTTATCTTGACTAATAAATTACACTGATACACTCTAAGTGTATTGAGTAGGACCATTTTAGGTAAGTTCTTTTTATACTGACTTAATAAAAGAACTATACCTTTGTTATTATGGAAGTGTGTGCTCTTAATCCTAATATAATAACAAGACATATATTTAATATTTATTTCTTTAACTTATCAAAGGGTGAGATTTAGCTCGATAAATCAATAAGCCCGATAAGTTGGGAAATAATATTACTTATAGTGTGTGTTGTTGATTATAAAAGAAATCTGTGTCCTAGTTGTCTAGGTTGAGAATGTCCCTAAGAGGAGCTCATAAGGATTGTTTTGTTAAACCCTGCAGGTGGACTTAGTCCGACATGACAATAAAGTTGAGTGGTACTACTCTTGGAGCTAGATATTAATTAAGTGAGTTGTCAGTAACTTACTTAATTAGTGGACATTCGTTATCTTAAACACAGGGAGACTAACACACTCATGATAAGAATGAGTACATAATGTAATTTGGAATTGACGTGGTAGTGCAATAATAACTCTTTAGTGGAATGAGTTATTATTGATGAACTTGAGTTGTGTGTTCGGGGCGAACACGGGATACTCAAGCTCATCGGAAGGTCAAAACCAATTTCTCCTCTAGGTCCTTGTCGTAGCCTCAATAAAGCCTCAAATCCACTCAAGGAAAAGTCCATCTTGATGTTCAAGAGAGGGTCGGCCCAAGGCTTGGTGACCAAGTCAAGGGACGGCTGTTGGTGCGGTTAGCACTAACGATTTAACCCAGGTTTTGATGAATGACAAATCAGGTTAAGTTAGTTTGTTTTTGTCTGACACTTTGATCGAGTGTGCAGGAGAAGTCCAAGCGGGTCGACGGGCTGACCGGACGCTTGGCGAGAAGTCCAGCTAGGTCGACGGGCTGACCGGACGCTTGGCGAGAAGTCCAGCTAGGTCGACGGGCTGACCGGATAGCTGGCGAGAAGTCCAAGCGGGTCGACGGGCTGACTGGACGCTTGGCAAGAAGTCCAGCTAGGTCGACGGGCTGACCGGATAGCTGGCAAGAAGTCCAGACGGGTCGAAGGGCTGACCGGACGTCTGGCAGGTAAGTGAGGTAAGTCACTGGAGGGGAGTGACTGCGAGGACGCGTTCCCGGGAAGGGAACATTAGGCGTCGATCTGGCTTAGAACCATTTCGGATGTCTAAGTCGAAATCGTGACTAGATTCCGGTCTCGGAAAGACGGAATCTAAGTCATACTACTTGTGCTAATTCCTACTATGATAAAATGTGCTAACAATCTGTTTTGCAGGATATATATTGTCTCGGACTAACTTTGTTTTGCAGGAAAAAGGAGATTTCTGGAACAAGGTGGTCCGGGCTCCTGGAGGGGATCCGGGCGCCCGGAGGTCCGAGCGCCCGGAAGGGATCCGGGCGCCCGGAAGGTAAATTCTATCCAGCCAAGTCGTCGCCACGTGGAGCATCTCGGTTTGAGCAGCTACGTCACATTCCAGGCGCCCGGAAGGAATCCAGGCGCCCGGAGCAGCATATAAAAGAAGCCCCAGGCAGGAGCTTCAGAATCAATAATTAATCTGAGAACTCTTCTACTGCTGGTCTTGCTGCTCGACGTTCAGTGCGACGCCAACAACGCTCCGACAAAGTGCTCCTTCGGTTTTTATTTAATTTCCTTGTCGGTATTGCTTTATTTTCACTAGCATTTCCTGTATTCATTCTGTAATCATATTTCGACTTGTTAGTGATTGCCCAACGAAAGTGGTCAAGGACCACGGGCCTTCGAGTAGGAGTCGTCACAGGCTCCGAACGAAGTAAAAAATATTTGTGTCTATTTTACTTTTCCGCTGCGTTTATACTCTAAAATTTCTAATCGATATTCACCCCCCCTCTATCGAATCTAACGGTCCTACAAGTGGTATCAGAGCAGGTACCGCTCTGATTTGGTGCAACCACCAGTCAGGCAAAGGGGGTACGCCTTTCGTTTTTTCCCTCCAAAATTATTTTTGAAAATTACATCGCCATCTCTTCACCATTGCTTAGTATTGACAAGATATTACATTTTCAAAATTTTGAAATAATATTTTTTTATTAATATTTTAATAATATTTTATTAGTTTTTTTTGAAAATAGTGAAATATTATTTTCTTTCAGCACTGCTAATCCAAGACCAAGTCTTGGGATCTTTTGTTTGTTTCTTTGTGTGCAAGAAATTATGACTCTTCTAGAAGGACGGAACCCCTGCGAACCACCACCATATGATCATGAAGACTTCAACTACTGGAAGCGATTAATGGAATGCTTCTTAGGAAGCGTAGACATCGATTATATGTTAATTTTGAGGAAACCTTCTCAAAACTCGGAACTGAACAAAAAGGTAAGTAACATTATTTGTAATGTTTTACCTAACAATATTTTATGCAGATTAGAAAAGTACAAGAATGCATATGAGCTGTGGACCCAGTTGATCAAGCTTCACGAGACGCCGATGGAGCTAGAAGATCAAGTTAAAGTCAAATATGGGCTCGAGTCAAATCCAATGGAGAAGCCTACTGAATTAGGGGTTGCGCTCAAGGTGAGTAATATTTACCAAAATACCCCTGCTAATAGTAGCTTAAATAATCAGCATGATAATAAGTATGAAATTAGTCCAAGTCTGATGCATGATAATCTAGATTTAAATTATTTAAATTCAAAATCACAAAATAATCTAGACTCTGATCAAGTCAATCAAGACTCTGATCAATTTGACATCAACCTTGACTTGGTCAAACAGAACAATGACCAAATCAATTCAAATAATTTAATTAATTCAGAAAACTTAAAATTAGGTGAGCATTTAGACATAAATAAGTCAAACATTAAAATAAATTTGAATTTAAATGCTAAAAATGAGAAAATGGATAAAATCAATAAATACCTTGATAAAATATTTAATAATCAAGATAAAATCAGTCTAGAAAATGCTATCCAAAACCAAGATAAGTTAATTAATAAAAAATTAAACTTTAAAGATAAAACTAATCTAATAAATTCAATTAACCATATCAATTTAAAAGGCAAAGAAAATATAAGGATAAAATCAAACACTTTGATAAAATCAAAACTGAATTTAACAAACTTAAAATTTAATGTTAAAGATAACATATTAAACAAAAATAATCTAGAAATTTCAAAATTAACAATTAATAAAAAGTTAAAAGATAAACCGTTAAGAAAATATAATTCAAACAGTTTAGTTAATTCAAATTTAAAAATAAATAAAAACTTTAAAAATAAGCTATTAAAGAAAGATAATTCAATTAACTCAATAAAATTGAAATTGAAATGGAAAGAAAATTCAAATATTAAAAACACTCTCTTAAAGAAAGATAATTTGACTAATTTAATTAATTCAAAATTAAAAACTTAAATTTAAATTATAAATTTTAACCAAAACTTAACTATAATAAACCCAGAACTAAAAACTAAATTAATAGCCAATAATTCAGGGGGAGGCTTCAGAATAGCTGGCACCTCCAAAACTAACCTACCCGAAAGGGTAACCCAAACCAACCTACCTGACAGGGTAATTAGGATTAGTTAAAGAGGGTTCAAGTTTAACTTGAAAATGGTACTGGTGAAGTTTTGGATGATAGTACGTTAGGGAAGCTTAGTCTATGCATGTCTAGGAAGATATGGCTTCGACTTGGTGCATCTGGCTAAGTGGAACTGACCGAAGCTACCCTTAATGAATCCTAACCGGTTAGACCAAGGTTTAGTACTAAGCTTCGTGGATAGGACTATTCGGAAAACCTCGAAGGGTTGGTTACTTCTAAAGATGTCCAGGTGACTCACCAAGCTCACAAGTTTATCCGAAAAATGCCTATTTGTTGAGACCAAAGCTAAACCTGAATCTAACACAAGTTAAACCAAACTCTGTAATTAAATCTACTTCATCTTACAAAATTATAGGATTCCCTGATTGATAATGTAGATCGGGTGAGATGAATAAGGATTAAATTAATTAATTTTCAAATCAAATTAAAATTAATTAAAATTAAATTTCGAATTTCAAATTGAATTTCAAATTAAAATTAAATTTCGAATTAATTAAAAATTAAATTTTGAATTAAAACTAAATTATTTTTTGAAAATTAAATTAACTTTAAAAATTATTTTAAAAATGAAATTAACTACAAAAATTCTTTTAAAAATTATTTTAAAACATTTTCAAAATTATTTTAAAAAACTCTTTTAAAAATCATTTTAAATACTTTAAAAATTATTTTAAAAACTCTTTTAAAGATCATTTTAAAAACTTTAAAAAAAAAATTTTAAAACCATTTAAAAATTATTTTAAAAACTCTTCTAAAAATCAATTTAAAAACTTTAAAAATTCCTTTAAAAATTAGTTTTAAAACATTTTAAAAATCATTTTAAAAACTCTCTTAAAAAGCATTTTAAAAATTCTTTTAAAAATTCTTTTAAAACATTTTAAAAATTATTTAAAAGTCATTTTCAAAATTTTCAAAATTCTTTTAAAACATTTTAAAAAATTATTTAAAAGTCATTTTCAAAATTTTAAAAATTCTTTTAAAACATTTTTAAAAACTATTTTAAAAACTCTTTTAAAAGTCATTTTCAAAATTTTAAAAAATTCTTTTAAAACATTTTAAAAATTATTTAAAAGTCATTTTCAAAACTTTAAAAATTTTTTTAAAACATTTTAAAAATTATTTTAAAAACTCTTTTAAAAGTCATTTTCAAAATTTTAAAAATTCTTTTAAAACATTTTAAAAATTATTTTAAAAACTCTTTTAAAAGTCAGTTTCAAAACTTTAAAAATTCTTTTAAAAATTATTTTAAAAACTCTCTTAAAAATCATTTTCAAAACTTTAAAAAATTCGATCTTTTAAAAATCTTTTAAAAATTATTTTAAAAACTCTCTTAAAAATAATTTTCAAAACTTTAAAAATTCTTTTAAAAATTATTTTAAAATATTTTAAAAATTATTTTAAAAACTCTTTTAAAAATCTTTTAAAAACCATTTAAAACTTCTTTTAACCATTGTAATTTTTTTTAAAAAAAAAAAATATTCTTAAACTTTAAAAAGTATTATTTAGATTTTAAACTTTTTTTTCTTAAACATTATTTTTCTTAAAATTATTTTAAAACTTAATTTAACCTAACTGAATATTAAAACTTAAATTAAAACTTAATATTGAAATTACAATTAAAATTTAAAAAATTTAACTTAAACTTAAAACTTAAACCTAAATTAATCACTAATATTAATTTAAATCTGAAATCAAAACTGAATTGAACGTATGTTAATTGTCATTAAATAATTATAAAAATCATTTTAAAATCCTTTTAAACACTATTTTAGAAATCCTATTAGAAATCCCTTAAAAATAATAATAATAATAATTCTTTTAAATCCATTTAAAACTTAAATTTAAGACTTAATATAACTTAGAATTAAAACTTTAAATTCATACCTAAGATAAAACTTAAAACTAAAATTTTGACTTTAAACTTAATCAAGTAATTAATAAGTAAATAACTAATTCTTTAAATCTAACCTTATTTGAGAACTAAGCTTGATTTGATTAGAACCTAAGTTTAATCTTATTAAAAATATTAAAATTACTCTAAGTCATTTTTCTTAATCAACCTTTAAAATATTAATTATTTTTATTAAAACATAATTAAAGTTTGACTTAAATTGAACCTTACTTAACCTTGTTTAATAACGAGTTTAACTTCAAATTACCACCAACTTTAAACTAAGTCAATCCAACTTAAAAGGAAGTAAATGAAAAGTTAAATTATAACTAACACCTTCATCAATTAATACAAAATTTAGATTATAGAAAAATTTAATCAATAAATTATTAATATTGATCAATTATTGAATTAATAACAACTTATCTTACTTAACATTAAACTAAAGGTTAATTTATTTCAACTTAATCTAACATTAATTACGGTTAGTCAAATTTAAATGAATAATTTTATAAACATAATTATACAATCGTCCAAAACACTTAGGTACGAAAATAGGTTATGGTTGTAAAATTTTATATTAAGGGGAAGTAATAAATAAGGAGGATTAATAAATTAAAGGAGTATCAAATTAAGGGGGGGGTTTATTTTTTTAATTATCTCCTTAAGTGTTATTTTTTAATCTTCTCTTTAAAATCTCTCTAGAAAATTCTACCTCAATTTTAAAAAATATATATATCTACTTTGAATATTTTTAGCAAATATTTTCAAATTTTATGTCAGGTTCAGGGGGAGGAATTAATTAAAAATTTCCCTTTATATAAAATATTTTAAATTTTGTTTGAAAAATGTTTTCTTAAAAATTTCTTAAACCTACTTTTGAAAACTAACTCTTATAAAACTAAGTTGTTTTTAAGAATTGGGTTTTACTTTTTATTGAAAATTGATTTTGAAAATTAGATTTAACTTAGTTTTGAAAATTGTGGAAATTAGATTTTTCAAAACTTAAGTTTACAAACTAAGCTTCTCAAAATCATTTTCCTTAATTTTGAAAATCAAAGTTTAAAAATCAATCTTCAAAATCAACTTGCTTAAAATTGTGGAAATTTTTTAAATCAACTCAAAATTGTTTGTTTTAAATCACAAACTTTTTATCCTTTTTACTTAGTCTTTGAAAACTCAACTTTTCAAGTATTTTAAACCATGATTTTGAAACTAGTACTTTTGAACTTTAAAATTTTGATTTTTGAAAATTAGATTTAATTATTTTACTTTATCAAAGTTAGTTCTACCAAACTCCTTTGAAAACTAAAAGTAAAGTTCAAAATCAATATTTGCAAACTGAAATTTGATTTGCAAAAACTCAGTGTTGAAAATTATGAAAGTTAGATTTTTCAAACTTAAATCATTGTCAAAACTTAAGTTTTAAATTAAATCGTTTACAAACTTAGTGTTGAAAAATAAATCAGTTTTTGGAAAAATAAAATTTTCAAACTTAGTTTTGGAATTTTGGTTTTTGAAAACTTATGTTTAAAAATGAAACTATCTAAACTTACCTAGCTTTCTAAAATCTAAAAGCTAATGCTTTAAACAAATTTTCAAAAGCTTAAACTCCCCCAGATTAACTTGACATTTTTTTACTTTGTCTGAAGTCTATAATTACTTAATCCATGCTTATTTTTGATGAATGCCAAAGGGGGAGGGTTAGGTGGTTAAGTTAGGTTAAGTTAGCTGAACCAAACTGAAAATTCAAACTAACTTAAAAACCACATAAATGCATGGTTCTTGCATATGTTTTCACTAACTTAACCAAGTTGTCATTCCATCAAAAAAGGGGAGATTGTTGGTGCGGTTAGCACTAACGATTTAACCCAGGTTTTGATAAATGATAAATCAGGTTAAGTTAGTTTGTTTTTGTCTGACACTTTGATCGAGTGTGCAGGAGAAGTCCAAGCGGGTCGACGGGCTGACCGGACGCTTGGCGAGAAGTCCAGCTAGGTCGACGGGTTGACCGGATAGCTGGCGAGAAGTCCAAGCGGGTCGACGGGCTGACCGGACGCTTGACAAGAAGTCCAGCTAGGTCGACGGGCTGACCGGATAGCTGGCAAGAAGTCCAGACGACGTCTGGCAGGTAAGTGAGGTAAGTCACTGGAGGGGAGTGACTGCGAGGACGCGTTCCCGGGAAGGGAACATTAGGCGTCGATCCGGCTTAGAACCATTTCGGATGTCTAAGTCGAGATCGTGACTAGATTCCGGTCTCGGAAAGACGGAATCTAAGTCATACTACTTGTGCTAATTCCTACTATGATAAAATGTGCTAACAATCTGTTTTGCAGGATATATATTGCCTCGGACTAACTTTATTTTGCAGGAAAAAGGAGATTTCTGGAACAAGGTGGTCCGGGCGCCTGGAAGACAAATTCTATCTAGCCAAGTCGTCGCCACGTGGAGCATCTCGGTTTGAGCAGCTACGTCACATTCCAGGCGCCCGGAAGGAATCCAGGCGCCCGGAAGGAATCCAGGCGCCCGGAAGGAATCCAGGCGCCCGGAGCAGCATATAAAAGAAGCCCCAAGCAGGAGCTTCAGAATCAATAATTAATCTGAGAACTCTTCTACTGCTGGTCTTGCTGCTCGACGTTCAGTGCGACGCCAACAACGCTCCGACAAAGTGCTCCTTCGGTTTTTATTTAATTTCCTTGTCGGTATTGCTTTATTTTCACTAGCATTTCTTGTATTCATTCTGTAATCATATTTCGACTTGTTAGTGATTGCCCAACGAAAGTGGTCAAGGACCACGGGCCTTCGAGTAGGAGTCGTCACAGGCTCCGAACGAAGTAAAAAACATTTGTGTCTATTTTACTTTTCCGCTGCGTTTATACTCTAAAATTTCTAATCGATATTCACCCCCCCCCTCTATCGAATCTAACGGTCCTACAACGGCCACCATCTTCTCTTAAGGGGTCGGCCCCTTGCTTGGTGCCCAAGCAAGAAGGGGTCGGCCATATTAATTCAAAGGTGAAGGGATGTTTTGAATTTTTAAAATCTTATCTTTGTAGAAAACTACAAGTTTTAAAAGAGAATTTTTAAAATTAAAAACTTTTCTTATTTGAATTAGGCCACATGGTTTAATATAGAGAGTTTTTAAAAATTTTAAAGCTTTCCTTTTTTTAACCATCCTTATGGTTTTAAGAAAAAAGAAGAGAAGTTTTAAATTTAAATTTTTTTTATTTTTGTAACCATGTTAAAAAATAAAATTTTAGAAGAGAAGTTTTAAATTTTAAAACATGGTTTTAATTTTTAAAACTTTCCTTTTTTAACCTCCACAATAGGAAAGAGAGCTTGTAAAATTTTATAAGAGTATTTCTTCTTTTATAAAAATTATTTTTCCTCCTTGATAATGTGGCCGACCACCCTTGCTTGGTGCCCAAGCAAGGGGCCGGCCAATTAAGCCAATCAATCCATGATTGATGATTGAATCAATCAAGAAGAAAGAAAAGGAAAAATAAAAAGGAAAAAGGAAAAACAAGAGGAAGATTTTAATTTTTGTAAAAAGTCTTTTCTTATTTGCCTTGGACAAGTATTATAAAAGAAGGGGAGGAGAGACCACATGACATACCAATTCGTATTCTCTTGTTGGTGCTCCTCTTGTGGTCGGCCCTCTCCCATCTTCCTTTCCCCTTGCTCTCTTTTCCTTGGTAGTGGTGGTGGCCGGATTTTAGAGAAGGAGGAAGAAGGCTTTGGGTGGTGTTCATCTCGGAGGATCGTTGCCCACACAACGTCCAAGGCGAGGTGAGGAATATGACAGAAGATCTCGAGGTCATTAGCTTACAAAGAAGAGGTATAACTAGTAATTTTCTTCCGCATCATGCTAATTATTTTTCTTTATAAGAATTTCAAACACAAGAGACATTAGATTCTAGTTTTTCAAGTTTGTAATTCGAGTTTGTGTTTTTTTTGTTTTTCGAATTTGTGATTCGATTATTCTTTTTGGTTAAACCTAGAGTTATATAAGGAAATTAAATATTAGCTTTCCTTAAAAGGCTTTGTCTAGGCGGTGGTGGATGCTCCCATACCCAAGAAGGTCATGTGCCTCGCCATGCAGTCCTGGAAGCTAATTTTGAAAATTAATATTTAATTGAATTTATAACATATGTTGATTTGGATCAATAGTATTAAGTTTCTCTTGCGATCCAAATCTAAATCATTAAGAACAAATAAGTTAAATTTAGAATCAATAATGTTAAGTTCCGTTTGTGATTCCTAATTTAACTTCTAAAGAACACAATATGTTGTTTAGGAAAAGTTCGACACTTGTACAAAATTTTTGTACAGTGGAACCGGTACGATCTTTCTAGGACCAACCAACAGGAGGCACCCTTATGTCGAATCCGAGTGCATCTCGGAAATCCATCTTGAAGTTGAGCCTTTGATAAAGCCTTTTACTTGTTGAAATTTGCTTCAACTTCTTCTCTCTCTAGCTCGTTGCCCTTTCCGGTGGTAATTCCGATGAAGAGCGACCTTACTCTGATACCACTTGTTAGGGTCGATTGATGCTAGAGGGG
Organism: Zingiber officinale; assembly: GCF_018446385.1. NCBI lineage: Eukaryota > Viridiplantae > Streptophyta > Magnoliopsida > Zingiberales > Zingiberaceae > Zingiber > Zingiber officinale. The sequence goes on from NC_055996.1 coordinate 97,899,449, forward strand.
GGGTGAATAGTTCATCACACTCTGGATGCTTGCTTTGATGATGTTGTTGCAGTGGAAAACACTCAAGCAACTCTTACAATGCTAACACAGGGGATTTACTTAGTATCCACCTCAAGAAGAGGTGACTAATCCAAGGATCCGACCCTCACTCATTCATCCAATATAAAATAACTCCTTCTCAGTAACTACCGGAGGTGGAGAAGTCTCGTACAAACACTCAATACAACAAAAAGAAAAGAGAAGCTAATACAAATAAAATCTTACAAGATTTACAACGTGAAACCGAAACCCTAGCTTCTTCTTCTTGTGTGGAATGCCTCTTGACCTTGGAAGTGTAGCAACACTTTGCTTTAAGAAGCTTCAAGAACTAACGGAGAGTTGTGGAGAAACTCATGTAAGGATCAGGATCGAGCTGACGAAGAAGTATCGAAAAAATCGCTCGCCAACGACTTTAACCTGCGTAACAGTTACATCCCAATCAATCGGTTGATCGATTTAGCCTTCTTCTGTATTTCTCGCAACCGCATGAGAAAACTGGCCCCAATCGATCGGCTGATCGATTGGCGGTGCTCAATCAATCAGCTGATCAATTGGGCTGCTCTATCTGCTTGCGATAAAGACTCGCAATCGATCGACTGATCGATTGAGCTGTTGTTTGTCATAACACTATGCCCAATCGATTAGCTGATCGATTGGGCTTGGTCCAATTTGATCACTTGATCAAATTGACTAACCCTATCTCACTCTAGTTAAGTCTAGAGCTCCCAGACCCAACATCCGATCAATCGTGACCTGCTGGGACCCTCGTGCCTAGCATCCGGTCAACCTTGACCTGCTGGGACTTCTTCATCAAGTGTCCGATCAATCCTTTGAGCCACTTGGACTTATCTCCTCATGCCAAGTGTCTGATCAACCTTGACCCACTTGGACTTGTTGAGGTTGCAAACATAGCCCCACATTGAAAACACATGAGAAAAATCATGGGTTTATAAGAGAAAAGATATCTCCATTGGCATAAGGCCTTTTGGGTAGAGACCAAGAGCAATCCATGAGGACTTAGGCCCAAAGTAGATAATATCATACTATTGTGGAGATATCTAATTTTTTTTTGATCCTACAATTGATATCAGAGCCCGGACTGCCAAAAGGTTTAACCGCCGACTGTGCACAAGAGTTATGGTCTAGTTGAGCCATGTGAGTACGATATTGACCTCGAACAAAGAAAGTGGGGCTCCTATGTTCGGATCAAGAGGACCATACACTAGGCAAGAAGTCTTAGTTGCGGTTAGGAAAGGAAGTCCTAGTAGGTCGGATGGACCGAGGGGCAGGAAGACCTGGTGGGTCAAGGATCAGACGTAGGAAGCCCGTGATCCTTTGTTTGAGGGAGGATTGTTGGAGTTGCAAATATAGTCTCACATTGAAAACACATGAGAAAGATCATGGTTTTATAAGAGAAAAGATATCTCTATTGACATGAGACCTTTTGGGTAGAGCCCAAGAGTAAAACCATGAGGACTTAGGCCCAAAGTGAACAATATTATACCATTATGGAGATATCAAATTCTTTTCGATCCTACAGGAGTTACCGTCTCATGCCAAGTGTCCGGTCCTCCATGACCCACTTAGACTTCCACCAGATGTCCGGTCACCCTTGACCCATTTGGATTTCCTCGTGCCAAGTATCTGATCAATCCTTTGACCTACTTGGACTTCCCAACACCAGGTGTCCGATCAACCTTGACCCACCTGGATCTTCACGTGCCTAGCTTCACTTACCAGGACTTTTCATCTGTCTGGCTTCACTAATCAGGCCACTTTCCATCTGTCTGGCTTCACTCACCAGGACTTTCACCTAGCTCCACTCACTAGGATTTTCCCACTACCCGGCTTAACTCACCGGGATTTTCACCTGTCTAGCTTCACTCACTAGGTCTTTCACCTGCTTTACTCACCAGAATTTTCCAACTGTCTAACTTTACTCACTAGGTCTTTCACCTGGCTTCACTCATCAGGATATTCCAACTGCTTAGCTTCACTCACTAGGTCTTTTACTTGGCTTCACTCATCCAGATTTCCAACTGTCTGGCTTCACTCACCGGGACTTCCCGTTGCCTAACCTCCAATTATGACTTTTTCAGTCAAGTATCCGGTCAACTCTTTGACCTACTTGACTTTTCTTCACATCAGATTGACCAAATCTTGATCAGAGAAGAATTGCTCCAACAATCTTCCCAATCAGACGATTATTCCTGCAATGCCCATATATTATCAAACATCGAAACCTAAATATCAAAATTCAAATTTGAGTCAACTCAAACTTAACTAACCTGATCAACCTGATCCAAAGAATATTGTACCAATAATTAATATTACAAATAAAAATCAATCCATAATGTAAGAAACCATATAGAAGCAAGGGTTCTTGAATCTCAATCCTTCCACTTATAAAGAGTAAAAGAACAACAACTCGCAACTCCTCCCATCCTATTACAACTTATGGGATAGTGATTCTTCTCTATCCCACTCTAAATAAATATGAATAAATTAATAAAATTTATTTCACTTTTAGAATTAGTTTTTTTTAAGAAGCTCAATAAAATTTAAAATCTACTTTCTAATATTTTAAATCATTATTATCTGACATGTGCAATATATTAATATTAATAATATTATTGGTCCATCAAATATCTTCTATTAAGCGAACTAATAATATTAATAGGCAGGTGGAATCCGTAAATTATGAACAAAGATGATCCATCAAATTTAATTGGTAAGTATGATGAATCCTACTCGATAAATAGATGGGATCCATCAAATTTAATCAATTTATACTATGTACCAAGGATCCGTTCGCATTAATAGGGGGTTGGATTTTTTGGACTGTTTTTTACCATTTAGGAGATGGTCATTTTGTAGGTATTAATGGGATGGACGCCCTATTAATAGGTGGAGAGTCAAAATGATAATAATTCGAAAACACTCATAGGTATTTTGGCAATTTTAAACTTTATGAACATTTAGAAAAGAGAATAAATAACCTTTAGTGGGCAAAATGAAATTTATCCAAACCGGACTGAAAATCCAAAATAAAACAAACCCAACCGGTTGAATTCAAGGACAGCAGGGGGAAGCCGTTCCATTTGAACCGAGACACAGCCCACCTCCCGACAGATTGTCTCTAACTCCACCACCTGTTTCTCTTTCTAGGTTTCGACGGCCGCCGACCGACGAACCTCCGCCGGCGTAATGGATACCATGGGGGACTTGACGGCAGCTCTCGACGCTTCTCCCACCTCCGATCCGACTTCAAAGAGTGCTATGGCCAACGACGCCTCCCGAATGGCCGAGGTGAAGGCGTGGTTGCTTTGCCAGTTCGAGGCAGCGGGGAGAAACGTTCCGGCCTTCGAGTTCACGCCTCGCGTCGTCGCTCACCTACACTCCATGGCCTCTCTCTCCCAGGTGCGGTCCCGCGCCGCATCCATCGTGGCGGACGATCTCCGCCTCAAGGCCTCCGAGTACCGCGCTGAGGCTGTCCGGATCCGCGAGATCCTCGAACGCGTAGGCCTCTCGCGGGAGCAGCTCTCTCCTGGAGCAATTGGATCTGCTCAAATCGTCGCTGGTGTCGCTAACCTGCTAAACATACGGGACACAGAGATGAGTAGGTGCGGTTAGGGTTTAGTTATGCTCTTTTTCGCATCAAAATGAACGCCTTTATGGGTTTTTGTGTTCTTCAGCTTTATTCACTAAATAAGATGGAAATCGGTGTAGTTTCCTTGTGGCTATGGGCGACCTCTCTTTGAGGAAAGCGGATGTGGAGGAGAGGAGAGCAAAGGTGCAGAAGGAGTCCAAGGTTCTTCTTGAGTACACTAGGAAAGCCATTGCAAAGCTCAATGATCTTAAGAAGTAAGATTATTTTTTTTTTCTTTTCTTCATTTTTTTGTTTCTTGAGTTTAAGATATTAATACGTTTTTCAGTTGAATTAACCGTGTTCTTTTACAGCTTATTTGGAACCAATTCTCACAAGAATAGAATTCTCATTCTCCAAGAGAAAAGAATTCTCAAGAATTTAAGCGATTTTTTTTTCTTCGTTTAGAGGAAAGGAATTATATTTTTTCCCAACCACTTCACAAAGTTCCGTTAGTATACTCCTTTCAGTAAATATAATAAGTAGATATGGAAAGTAATATTGCAAAGAGGGAGTGGCTGAGATTTGTATATCCTGGATTTTTAACTCTTGAAATTCTAATGCTAAAATATTTATCATTCTAAACAAAGGTTCATTTAATATATATATATATATATATATATATATATATATATAACCATGGTGCCTGCTTGTGTTCTCAATTAAACTTTTTAACTCCATAGTGAAGCAAATCCAATTCACTTTTAGTATTGAGTTTTTCCAATATAAAGTAGATCGACCAAGAATGATTATGTCAGTGTGACTAGAAACATAGCATATATGATTATTTTTTTCAGTGTAAGTTCAATAAATTTCTGTACTCTCCATTATGTACTAAATTTGCTGTCCAACATGGAATTTCGGAATTGGAAATCTTTTGAGTTTTAGTTAACTGTATGTTGTTTTATTCTTATCCGTATTCCTTTTTTGGTTCATAATGTTGCCTGTTCAATTTGTCAATTACAATATAAACATATATACTTAGTTTCCCTTGAATAATTACATCTTGTTTATGTAGATAAAAAACTATTGAATCAAATGTAATCTCTTTATCCTATTAATTTGCAGAACACTTGCAAAGTTTGAAAATGAAGTAGGAATGCATGAAGCTCAGATGCTACAATGGCAGACAAATTTAGCCATTTTGGATTCAAAGGAGCGACAATATATGCTTCAACTCAATAACTACAAGGTACGAATCAATATTAAGATCTTACATATTGGCATACTGAGTGCAAGGTGACAAGGTCACTGCGATATTAGGTGTTTCCGTCTCAGTTTCTTTCTAGCAGGCTGAATTTTAAAATTTTGAAACATATTAGATAAACAAGATTATTTTCCAAGCCCCAAAAAATCTGGCATAAAGAAAAATAAATTAGCTGGAGTTGAAAATCCAAGTCCTTACCTTTACTAGTGCTTTTACTGCTAATTTTTTTTACTGGTGACATTTGTCTATTTCATTTTGTATCCACTGGATCATGTTGGGAGATTTTCTGTGTTTCTTGGGTTTTGTTTCTGTGGAAAGGAAAAAAGAAAGATAAAGGGTGAAACAAAAGGAAATACTCATCTTATTTGGATATAGTAAAACACACTGGGGATTCACTCCGCAATCAAGAAAAATTTCTTTCTTTTTCCTTTTCCTTTTTTGTTTTCCTCTTGACTTCCTTCGTCATGCTTTGTTCCAACACTATCTACAAGAGTTCACAGGAACTTTTTCCTCATTTCCTCAACTTAAATCACTTATTTTCTCTGTTCTTCCTCTCCAAGTAAAAGAGCATAAGATACTCAAGAGTACATGGATAAAACATTATTCATGTTTCAACTATACTAATGATGGATGATTATGCAACATGCAATTAGCTATATATGAATTCACCACTGGCAGAGATTTGTACTAATCATCCACGATATGCTTAAGAGATACAGGAATTGATCCAATGTGTTAGCAGGATTTTTTTTATGTGTATATGTAGTAGTTTGATAATCCTCATTATGCTACAGACATGTACTCTGAGCCTAACACATGGATAAGGACATGATTTGGAGCTCAATGGTCTTTGTCTCTAAGTAGGTAACTTTTACTAAGTGAGAAGAGGTTGAATCTGATCACAAACATAGTATGTTGTGGTTTGAGTTGCTTCAGAGGACCTGCAGCATCATTAAACTCATTTCCTTCTTTTATGTGCTATATCTTTGCTGTTGGGGGTAAATTTCCTCTTTTCTCAACTTGCTTTCCATGGCCACTTGTTTTGAGATGGTCTAAAAGTTACAGTTGTTGCTGCCACTAGAGATATAATATCTGACTGGAGGAATCTTTCCTTTTATATTTGGTATCTGCCCTTTCTTCTGTTCCTTTTATTTGTTTATTTATTAGTGATAGAGTTTTACTCGTAGGTCACTTGGATTGGTTATATTTTGCTGAAACAACTTATTCTCATAGAACAAGACCAAAATCATACTTATTGAGCTATGTTGTGAATGATTACATAACGTTGTCTTTTTTTTTCATATATAATTTTGGTTTCTGGATGTGAAAATTGTCAATATAATAAACCACGATCTATTTTCTTTATCAATTGGGTCAGCTAATCCACATTTTTTAATGAAAATTTGGTAGTCTTTAGATGGGAGATAATGGAAACCTATCATATTGCTTACTTTCCAGTTTCATATTGAATGACTTGGCACTTAATTATGACATACAGATGTATGCACTTCTTGTAGACACTTTCTGATATGTACAAAGAAAATTATTTGAGTGCTGATCTTTACTTGTGTGTATAGATGAAATTTATACTTGAAATTCATATTTCAGTTTATGTCATGAGCAGGCGATACTTAACCGGGTTGGATATACTTCAGATATCAACCATGGTGTTTTGATGGAAATGGCTGAGCATAAGAAAGATTTAGAGAAGAAAACGAAACCCATCTTGGATACCTTGAGAAGTTACCAAGATTTACCACCTGTATGTATCATGTTTGAAACTCAGCTGTTACTTGTTTGGTCAAAACTAATAAACCCAATTATTCAGGATAAAGCTCTTGCTGCATTAGCCATTGAGGATAAGAAACGGCAATATGCTGCTGCAGAGAAATATTTAGAAGAAGTGCTGCAATCTGCTCTAACGACATCAGAAATATGACATGTATGCCAAATAGTTTCTTTAGCTCTAACATTCAAAGTATTAATTGCAGAAAGAAATTTCATTTTTTTCAGTAACAGATGGTTAAATTTGATTTGATTAGAAGTTAAAATATTGTCTAGTTTAGTGCCTGTCCAAGATTCTGAGAGAAACTTTAGTGCTGAACGTATTTGCTCTGCAATAAGAAGATTGAATTGTGATTCTGTTTACTTATGGAGGTTCCACAAAATGTTGTCCACCGGGTTTAATGATAAACTGAACCCTTACGTCACCACATAGAGCTCAACAGTGGTATATGATACACGCACACAACTCCAGTTAATTAGCATATTTTATTACGTACTGCACAAGTGATAGTTTTTAACAGTCACGAGTTAGAGATGGTAATGTGATAAGAGACGGTTGAACGATTGAAAATGCGACATTCTTATGATAGTTTAGCATAAGTATTGATATATAACAAGATCGAAATGGCGGTCAGACTTGTTAGCATCTCGTTTCTGGATTTCATCCTACAGAGGTACCATGAAAACAAATAAACAATAGGACACACAAATAGAAGCACGAAATGTGATAATTCAATCGCAAATGTTCTGGAAGATGCACATTTTTTTTTTTGTGGGAATATGCTTTAGAATGTTAGTTACATTGCCACTCATCCTTAAGGGTTTGTTTAGTTTGATGGAAATTGGGAGGATGGATTGTAGAGAGGATACATTTTTGAACCTTCCATCATTGGTACTGTTTACCAAGAAAGATATATAAAGGATGAAAAATCAAATAGACGAGAGATATCTACAGTCCATTTTGGTTTCACTTAAATTGGGTGAAAACTAAATCTCTTATCTTCATCAAAATATTTACATATAAAATAGTGTCTACCTGTAACTCTACGAAATAATACTCACCACTCTGAAATGCTAGTTGGCCTCACTAGTGCTACACTCAAGTAGTGAACCTCATCATTAGCCCCAACTCCAACCCAAATGCCAAATCTGTGACCATCCAATCTGTTTGGGCTGAGCAAGATGGATGGGACAAAAGCACTAAGTGGGTAGGGAGGTCCGAACGTGCCATGAAGGTTGGGTGGTACAAATAAATTAGTTGAATTGATTAGGTTGGATGGTACCTACGAGCAAGTTTGGTTGGATGGGTTGGGCGAGCCGGACAAACCAAGCCGGTTGTATTAGTTGATGAAGCAGTTGTACTTACAAGTCGCTTGTGTCTTATTTTATTTTTCATCCTTTATGATCCTGTCCGGAATCTGAGTCAGACGGAGGTTAGTGGAGATGGCGTTGGTGTTGACGGAGAGGCGATTTTGATGTACCCTATGTATGCACGTCGGAAAAGCGAACCCCCACGTCGAACTCTCGGGTATGTAGTATGAGAATAGGTGGTACTTAGACTCTGCACACACTCCGACAAGTACACAAAGCGTTAGAGACCAGAAACCAGAGAAAAAGTCCCCGGCGCAGCCCTCTGACGCTCAAGTCAAGTCCTTTTTCCCTGGAAGAATAGTGTACGATTAAAAAAAGAATTGTTGAAGACGAGTGCGTATGTGTGCGTACCTGGCCAAGGAAGAGGACCTCCCTTTTTATATGACGCCGCATACCTTCAGAGTTTGACAATGATGTTGGGTGTCAGGGTCTGTCGGGTGAGAGAGGATGTACGGTGACCTCCTATTGGTAGAAGGAAGGCTCCACTCTCAGGTAATAGTAGACCACTGGAATATTTTCTAGCGTATGATAGTTATTCTCTGACAAGAGGTTATGATTCCTTGACATTCTTGTCGCTTAGTCTTTACGTCCCGCCCGGGTTCAGCTACAGACAACTCGGGATAACCACTCAGAGGTACCACCAAGATTGAGCCTTGATGAAGTGGATGAGCTGTGGCGAACCGATCGGGTTTTATCTGAGACTATGGCGAGGGACTCCTTCTTCATGATGTAACTGTTGAAGAGCCGGTCGAGAGTATCAGGACCATCTACAAAGCCCGAGTTGGGGAAATTTGATCGGTTGGGAGTAGGCCAGGAACTAGTCCAGGCTTCGTCTTACGTATCAGGACTTGCCCTATCTGTGACCAACCAGGAATTATGCGGCTGATGACGCGAGACAGTGTGACTCCCACCTTCCTTGACTGTTGATTGCTACATCTTCTTGACTATTGATTGCTACGTCCCTCACGTCCCCTTGACTTTTGACCTCCTGGCCTTATCTGGCCCCTCCTTTATTACTTTATTTTTTCATTTGTTGGAATAAGCTGACCCTAAATATTCTTCTCTTTGATTGCCCACTCTATCCTGCATCATTTGCTAGATACCCCAGGCCTCTTGCATTTGTAAAGTGGCTGATATACGTCACATACTTCTTCTAGTGGCCCACCCTTAACCCACAATTATAAGATAAGTTATATCTAGCAGTCATAATTATTAACAAATTGTCACCCTGATTGTCCTTTTTTCCTGGGAATTATTCTAAGAAAAAAAAGATCTAACTATACGACAATTACCAAATCATGTCACTAGTTTTCCAAAATACCTTTTCTCTCCCTGCAGTTGTCAGCCTTCCTTGGCTTTTTGTTTGACCGGCAATTGCTCAAACAGGCAGTCGAGGTGACAGTGAAATCGTGACTGAGCTGGTCGAGCGGTCACCTGGCCACGATTTCAGGGGCAGCTCAACCACGATTTCGCTGCTAGGCCTGTCCACTGGTTGGACAGAGGGTGCAGGAAGGCAGATGACAGAGGGAAAGAATATTTTGGGAAATACCATAAGATTTGGTAATTTAGAAAATAAGGTGCGTAGTTTGAGTATTTGAAAAACTTAATGCATGGTTTAGTAAATTACCCCTGACTATATGAAACAAATTGTTTTCCCAGATTCAAGTATGGTTCAAATCCGTATCTTTATGCCAACGACCGTTCGATGGTTTTAGCACCAAAAGCAGGTGAAGCATTCATGGAGCAGTCATAGTTCAACTGGCCACGTAAGAAGCAACCTGGAGACTGAAAATATATGTTTATCCCTTTTGATTGTCTCAGACTCTCACTTTTGTGTTTGTAACTATACTTCTTCCTGTTGTTTAAATTTAATTTTTTGCCCCTTTTTTGCCCTTTATTATGGTTCGATGTAAATGCGCAGGGAAAACGTCTTTGGTACACTTTCTATCTTTTAATTCCTTTATTTTTTTAAAAAAATTATAAAATTTTTATAAGTCAATTTTGTTCCTGCATGAACTATTTCGCTGAAGTTTGGTGTTCCCATATGTTCAGAGTTCTAACAGTCGGAAGATTTCCGAGAGCTTTCAACTTTCAGTGACCAAGGCAGGTAATTGGGTCAATATTATGTGTCTCAACCTTGAAGATTCGACAAGGTAGTTGAGAAAATTTAGAGATTAGTTGGCTAGTTTTACTTAGCTCTTTGAGATTTTTATTTTTGATATGGTCATTAATTTTGCAAGTTCATAATGGATTTGTTAAAATGTTCAGTAGTTAAGCCAAAAAGAATATCAATAAGTGAATTTTGAGAGACTATTAACGACTATAATTTTTATTTTCTTATTATGGACTTAACTAAGGAATAAACATTTTATAGTTAATGAATAAGCTTGGTTTAGAGTTAACTTGAGATCTCTAAGTAAATTTAATCGAATGAAAGATTTTTTTTGAAATTAGCTGAATAGTTGAGCCGACTTGGTAGTTGATTGAACACATTCTGACTTGGTAGTTGAATGGACACATTCTGCTTGTAAATAGAAGCATTCTAATTTAATTTGAGACAATTGAATAAGAATTCAATTAGATTGAGTCAAGTAAATAATTATTTGTTAGAAATAGGTTACTCTTTATTTGGATTGAGTTAATCGAAAATGTGTTGATTATTGAGTTAATTGAAAATGTGTTGAATCAACTGAAGCAGTATTAATAGGAAAGATAGGGTACACAATAACAAGCATCCGAGTCGACTAAACTACTAGTTTAGTTGAGTGATAAGATTTGAGTTGACTAATAAGATTTTAGCTGATTGAATGAGGTTAGAGTTGACTAGGCTTTGAGTCAACTAATGTAGATTTGAGTTGACTGAACTATAACGTAACAAACTTATCCAATTGAGTCAAATAATAAATTTGAGTCGATTGAACAAGTGTACTTAACTAGTTAACTGTAAAAATAATCATTGGTAAATAAGATTTTGAGATAGTCACTTCAATTGATTAGAGAAGATTTGAGCTCACTAAGTATAAACAAAATGTGTCTGATCAACCTATCTTTTCTACTATTTTGAACACGGGGACTCCGAAGGCAACAACTCTTATATTGCAGCCTTAACGACCTAAGAAGAGCTTTAGTTGTTTTATTCTTGAAAGGTTTTTTTTTTTTTTTGTTTTTTTTGTTTTCATGTTCGTTTATTTTTTTTCTTTATGTTTAATTTACTCTTATCATTTGTAAGACTTTTTTATTTATTTATTTTTGTAGGATGTGTTTTCACCTCTAGGAAATAGATTTTCAATGTGATTATTGATCCTATGATATGATCATATGAAAAGCAATTCTTATTTACCTAGTAATTCTAAAATAGATTTATATATGAATCTTGAAATATTATTTTATATGTGTAACTTTAAAATGTCATCAAATTAGATTATAAAAGCTAATAAATTGTACCATATTGTTCTATCAAATTAATTTAAAGTGCTATTAGATTAGATTATAGGTGTTTTAAAATTATATCTCACATGCTATCAAAATTATAATATGTATATTCCATAGTTATAGGCGTTTTATGTAATTTATTTTTTAAAAAATTTGGGTAATATTGACTTTAGGATTTATGCTTAAAAGTAAAAGATTTATGTAGGTACAAGCTGTTAGAATTATGAGTTTACATTAGTTAATAAATTATACATAGACTTGCTAGCTAATAAAAAAACTTAATAAAATGATCAATTAAGTTAGATTTCTAAAATATTAAATAAATGATGGGGGCCATCTTATGCGTAGAAACTCAATAGATCGTATATCTTATACTTTATTATATAAATAGAGTTATGATTCTAGGACACAAAGATACTTCTCCTTTCTCTCTCATTTTGATACAAAAGGTGATTTTCTCTACAGCTCCCGAGGATCTAACTTGTGAATCTCCATGCCATAGATTTAGATATGTTTCTTTCTCCATTTTAAATTCTCAGTAATTCGATATGAATAATAGATTCTATCATCCCTTGATGACATATTATTTGATTTATCCCAACAAAAGAGACTTTTATGCTAGTTCTATTTCATGAATTAATACATTATGTAAAATTTAAATTTAACCAATCGAACTATATATATTAATCGTCCCAATTTAAATTATTGTGTACTAGGCTAGTCGAGTAGGTTTACGATCACCTTATTTGTACCCAAATACACATTCCATAACAACTAAAGCAACTCTGAGAGACTTTTAAGTCACAAAACCCCACTGCCCACCTCAACCATGACATTGCCATTAGGTTGATACTAATTACTGATTATAATTAACATCAAAACTAGATCAGAATCACAATCACAATCACAAGTTAGGTACTAATAATTATTATTATTATTATTATTATTATTATTATTCTTAAAAAAAACTATAGGATAGAGTGGTTATAATAGTTGACCTCACAATTATCTGATTTTGATATTATATCAAAAGTATAAGTGGAGAGCTCAGTTTAACCTAAAATATGGAGGAATACATATCACATTATCTTCATCTTCCTTTGGACGTCTATAATTCTTAGCAACTCTTCACAAGATTAATATAGCAAAAGTAATCCTAAGACAAGCAATTTAAAACACACATAAATTTTTATATATGTTCGAGAACCCTCACAAAGCTTTTATTCATGACTTGGAACAAATTTCTTGGAAGGCATTATCGACCGATTGTTTATAGCTAGGCACCAATTGATTGGAGTACTCGACTATCTAGTTGATTGGTCTCCTAAATAATACCAATTTATTTGTATACAACTCAGTTTGAGTTGACTGCCTAATTAGCTCAACCCTTAGTCATTGTCGGCCGAAGGATTATTTTAATTGATTGACATATCGACTAATAGTATAGCTCTGTCCACCTAAGTTGAGAATTATCGAACCGTCAACTGAGTATATATATTTTCTCTCAATTTTTATCTCACATATAACTATCTCCACGGTAAGAAAGAGTATTTGTGATCAAATTTCTCATCTCTCGTATGCACTTGAGCTCTTTTCTTGTATCATCCTTTAGAAGTTTTTTCGAGATGGGTCTAATGACAAACACATAAGGTGATGTCAATTTGATGCTGAGGTTATAAAATCCCTACACATGTCAAATTATATAAAAAAAATTACCCAAGAATTGAAATAACACAATTACATAAAAGAAGTATCATAACATGTAGAATAATTGGATAAGCTATAATGACATGTTTTGAGTAAAACAACAACAACTAAAGGCTGCCAAACCATGACAGATGACACGGGGATGCGGCGAGAGCGTCATCAATCGCAATCAGAATTTAGGTATTTTTTGTTGTTTGTTTAAAAAAAATGGTTACGGCGGTTGATCTCAAACATATTATTTATGATTATAAAATTAACCACTGAATATCTATACAACTCAAAAATTATTTTTAATATAAATTTATAAGATAATTATTTCTTTCTTTATTTCATTAATTAGGCTAAAGAAATTGAACCATCCAAATTAATTAGTCGATTGATCCTAATCGACTCAATTTGAGTTGATCAGGCTAGCTATATGATCTGATTGATTAAGCAAGTAGCTTAAATGGGTCAAGATGAACGACTAGGTGGAACGATTGAGTTATGTGGATTTATTAGACTCACCGGGTTGGGCATGCTAGTCAAGCTAGATGGCCTATGCTAAATTGTGCATGCTAGTCAAGTTAGATGACTTAGATCAGACTCGAGGGATTGAATAGGTCTAATGAGTTGGACATGCTGACTAATCCATCCTATTGAATTGGTCAAGTCAATTAGATTGGATAAGTCAGTTAGTTTGATCAGACCTAAGATTGAGCTAATCAGGTTGGGCTGGTTGAGATGGGCCAAATTAACAAGTTGGTCAAGCTCGATGAATAGTCGGATTGGTCCAAGTATGTTAGGTCGAGCTATTTGATCCAATCAAGTCAATTATATTTCTGAGGAGACTTGATTGGGCATGTTGAGTTATCAACTCTATCTTGCTAGTAGGCTAGGGTATAACAAACTAATGAAAGAGATTATGAAAGTAGAACAAGCTGAACAAAATTATATATATTTTATTATTAATAAAATTATAGCTTTTAAAATAAATTGACAAATCAAACATAAAAATATTAATTAATTTATCTATTCGAATCTATAAATCAAACTTACTAAACTTACTGTTCCTTATTATTATGTTAACCAGTCAAATTCTCTCTCTTTTAATAATTTAAGTAGTCGGATTTTGCTGAATTAATCCGTGATATAATTTATACACCATTCAAATTATATCCTCTTACTACTTTACTAATATATCATCGTATCTGTGAGGCACCAAATATTTTTATATTTATTTATTTAAGTTGACATTAACTATCTAATTTTATGAACCTATTAATTTCGGAGATCGATTTCATCTGATGCGTAAATAAGAAAGTGTGAACTTTAAATCCTTGATTATTCATTAAAGGATCAAACCATTACTTGAATTGGAGCCAATTAAGAAGTTCATCCCAAGTTCTTAATTCCCCCCTTGAACACTATTCCTCTATAAAGCTAGGCAACCTCTCCTGAACCTTTTAGCAATCAAATATGCAAGTCATGGCTTGCAAGAAGTGTCTTGAGGTGCGATCAAGATCTTCCTTTCCTTCCCCTCCCATGCTTCGACTTTGTATGATTTCGCAATCCTGCTGTCGGTAGCTTTCCATTTTTTGACACATAGTCGATGGAGTAGCATGGAAGATGGCCATGAGGTGAGTTGCTTGTTTCATAGATCAAGAGAAGAAAAACATCAGTTGCTTTTTTGTTACCGAAAGATTTGTGGTTAAATTTACAGGTCAAGAGCTGTGAAATCCCTTTGTTGTAGCAAAACAGGTTCAAGAGCGTCGATGAAGCATCAAGAATCATGCAAGAGATGGATACTAGACCCCGAAAGCCTTTCATTCATAGTGTGGAATCGCGTCTTCCTTGTTTCATGCTACATCGCTTTGATCATCGATCCGATGATCTTCTACTGGCCTATGATCAAGGTCATCGCCGCCGATGGCTCTTCGTGCATCGACTTGGATCGGAGATTGAGTGTTTCGATCACTTTGATGAGCTCAGTAACCAATCTATTCTATCTACTTAACATGGTAGTAAAGTTTCACACTGCATACACCGCACCCAATTCGAGAGTATTCGCAAAGGGGGAGCTTGTCGTGAACCGGAAACTGATCGGAAGACGGTACATCAAGTCAGATTTCTCCGCAGATTTAGCCGCATCGCTGCCTCTCACTCAAGTAAAGGTTCCGGGTATAACTAACTCTGGATAGAGTTCAATGTCGTGGTAGGACTGATTAATCGGTTGCTTTTGCTCTGCAGGCTGTCACTTGGCTTCTGATTCCAGAAGCAAGAAACTCCAGCAACGTGATGGTGACTTTGATCATCCTTGTTCAGTATTCACTGAGATTGTACCTCACCTACACTTTGACTGATCAGATCATAGAAGCCACTGGTGTGATCACCAAGAGTGCCTGGGGAGGAGCTGTATACAATCTCCTGCTGTACCTCCTCGCCAGTCATGTTCGTTTATCGTTCAGGGAAGACTCAAACATCAAAATCATCATTTAAACATCTTCACGGAGTTTTTTTTGTTGTTGCAGATAATAGGAGCGATATGGTACCTGTTTACGATAGCAAGGCAGATGACATGCTGGAAAGAAGAGTGCCTGATGGAGGGAACGAACAGCAGCAGGAATGGAACGACCTGCGAATTCAGGTTTCTGGACTGCGACTTCTCCGGTTTGACGGAGAGGCAGGTCTGGGCGAACGGCACGCGGGTTTTTGCCAACTGCGATGCTAAGAACTCAAGCATCGCCTTCCACTATGGCATCTTCTTGAATTCTCTGAGCTTTGGGGTTCCCTCTGTCAACTTGGGGGATAAGTATTGCTATGGCCTCTGGTGGGGGTTTCAACAGTTGATGTAAGGGTTTAATTTCTTCTAATTGTTTGTTCGTGTGGGCATTTTGCCGCAACCAAAATGGTTCTCTTGCAGCTCCAATGGACAGAATATGGTGAACAGCACCTTCTTCGGGGAGACGCTGTTCTCTATAGGCATCGCCATGGTCAGCCTCATTTTATTTGCTCAATTGATCGGGAACATGCAGGTGATGATTAGTTCATTTCGCAAAAAGATGCAATTTTGGAGATGAACAGTGATGAATGGTGTTGTTCTGATCAGACGTATTTGCAATCCATCATCGCGAGAGTGGAAAAATGGAGGCTGAGGCAAGGAGACACGGAAGAGTGGATGCGCCACCGCCAGCTTCCGCCTCACTTTCGCCGTCGAGTCCGCCAGTTCTATCGGTCCCAGTGGCTCGCCACCAGAGGAGTCGATGAGGAATCCATACTCCGAGGCTTGCCTTCCGATCTCCGCCGCGATATCAAGCACCACCTCTGCATCGATCTCGTCCGACGCGTGCGTATGAACACCGCAGTCGATGGAGGAATGGTGCTACTTTTCTTGTTTCGTTCATGGATTCCTCTTTTGGATTCAGGTTTCTTTCTTCTCCGAGATGGATGACGCTCTCCTCGACGCTATCTGCGAGCGGCTGGTGTCGTTCCAGAGCGCCGCCGGCACGGTGCGGGTGCGGGCGGGCGACCCGGTGACGGAGATGCTATTCGTGATCCGCGGGAAGCTGCGAAGCTCCGCCGCTGGTGGACGCGGCGGCCGGTCGGGGCACCACGGCTCGACCATCCTGGGGCCGGGCGACTTCTGCGGCGAGGAGCTGCTGCCGTGGGCGCTGCACCCGGCGCCGTCGCAGTCTCCGTGCCGGCTACCGGTCTCCGCGCGCACGGTGACGGTGGCGGTGCAAGCGGAGGGCTTCGCGCTGCGGGCGGAAGATCTCCGGTTCGTGGCGAGCCAGTTCAGGAGGATGCACAGCCAGAGGCTGCAGCACGCGCTCCGGTACTACTCGCACCAGTGGCGCGCGTGGGCGGCGTGCCTAGTGCAGGCAGCGTGGCGGCGGTACCGGAGGAGGAAAGCGGCCAGGGAATCGGGGCAGTGGGAGTCATTCGTGTCGAGATCGGACGAGGTGGAAGGCGGGAACGGCGGATGTTGCAGACACCAGGAGGATGGTTTTGGCGGGAGCGGAGATTTGAGGTGCGACAGCCGTACAAGTTCCCGCGGGAAATTTAGAAGAGTAGAAACGATGGCGATGGCCAAACCGGAGAAGCCACACGAGCCTGATTTCTCTATTTTTCTCCATGGCTGATGGTCTCTGCTGTTGAACGATGACTGTGTGCATAGAAACAATGAACTCTCAACTCTGAGTAACAATTAAATTTAGACTCTTCTATAGCTTCAAAATTTACTATAGGAGTTGGGATTGTTTGCTTATCGCATTTCAATACAAAATTAAATAGCCATTTCATTCCTCAATATTGAGCACGGCCCACTCATTTCATTCCTACATTTCGATAGTGAAGATTTTTGAAATTGGTCTGTATTGGACCAAATTTCATCACAAATAGCTCTACAGAGGAATACTAAATTTCATTTTACGGCTGAAAATGAGTGCCTGCCAAAGATCAATGGAAAGAACATATCGAAAAAAGAAATGGAACATCAAAGAACACCATTTTTTTTGGCTCTACATCCTGACATCCTTTTTATGCTTCAACAGGGCACTGAATGGCTGATTTGGTCACAGCCATTAAATAGAAGAAGGTCGTGATCAGTGATCAGTACAGGATCAAGGGCACGGTGGTAGGCACCTTAAGCCGAGGGATTTGGTGAGATTTCATGTTTGAAATATTTAGCATCCAGATTTGGTAGGAGTTTTGCGGAAACATAATGCTAAGTTGCTAAAGGATTCCACAGAGATCGATGTAATTTTAACAATAGATGAGGTGTTTCCACCACAAAACCAAAACTCTATTGACAAAACGAAAGTTGCCTTTTCTTATTATGATGCGGTATCAGTGCCAAATGGATTAGACTACCCATGATATGATTTTGCATCACGAAATGGACCGTACTTGATATCACTTTCTTATGAATGAGTCATGTCGTGTCATGCTCAGCCTTGCCCATGCATCGGGTTGAGTCAAGACATATTGATCCACAGGTTAAGCTATACACATCTAGGTGTTATTCAATATCTTTAACGGTCAAATGGGTATTTGCATATTGCTTGCCATGAAGTTAACTCTAGATGGCTCAAGAACAAGACTCACTGGCAAACATCAATACCAATTTCAAGCTCACTAACAGTGACGTCCAAGCCATGTTTTAGTGCAGATAGCACAATAAGAAAAGATGCTCGAAATAGGATGTCTTGAAATGTACATACATCTAAGGATTAATCTGAAGTAGAGTATCATCTACAAGATCAAGGCAGAATGTTAATATGTAATTTAAAACTCTGATGAAGCTGACCCAAGTGATAGAGTAAGATCAAGTCTAACGTAATCTCTAAGAAAGGTGTTTGAAATATTAATAAAATCGACTGAGATTAAAGAAACTCTTGGAAAGCAAAAATCGACAACAAAAAGAGGATTGAAATTTCAATCATTCTCCAGATCATGAACAGACATTGGATAGAACTGCTTTCCTTTGGTTTTCCAATTCAATTCCACCTCAATATATCGGCAAACAAAAGAAGACTGTACCTGGAGAAATTGGCCACCAGAGGGATATGATTACATATCAGTACAATACCTAAATTGTAAATCACATTCTGTTGTTTGCTCAATATTCTCTAGCTCAGTATGCTACTCAAGAAGCCCCTGACATGCAGATATAACTAGATAAGCTTTTGTTCTGGTATTAGTTATTCAAATGTTTGTAAATTGAGTTACCGTACCAGACTCCAGCAGCTCTTTTCTCTCTATTTCTGCAGAAATAATCACATGCATCAAATTCAAACAAACCATTATTTATTAATTCAATAGTTTTAACTACAATTTGTTTAAAAAAAAAACTGATATTTAAATTCATGAAAATACTTATGACAAGATCTAATGAGGTATCAAAATGACAAAAATGCCATAAGGTGAAGATACATAATAGATATAACAGATTTATTAATAGCTTTGAAGTTCATGATTGATTGTTAATTAACCCTTACAATTACATAATGTTTCATACAAAATTGTACTGATTTTCCACAACAAAAATGCATTTTCCAGAAGTGTGATTTCTTACCTTGGCTTTCCTTCAAAAGCGTCGTTGATCTCCTCGCCAGTTGGCTTTTTAGGAAATGTTGCTATAAGAACATACTTTTCTTTTTTCAGTGATTCATCGATCCTCTTGTAAAGTTCATAACCCTGTGGGTAAGACATCCTGCAACACATATTTTATGATCACATTTGTCTATTTTAAAGGTCCCATTTGATTGGCAACCGATGCAAAGCAGGCAAACCAAAAAAGACATGTTAATCCTAAGATCTAGGGGTAAACCAGGATCCATCCTAAAACTGAATTGAACATTGATAACAAAATTCTGAGTCTGCAGAAATGCTTGTAGCACCAAAACAGTTAAGCACTAATATATGCTAATAGCAAAAAATCAAGACAATGCCCTATGCCCTTCTTTATTCATATCATCAAAAGGGCACCCCTCTCTCAAAGTTTCCTTTTCCTTTTTTTTCTCTTCTAATTAACTATTAGAAAACAAAAAAATAAATTTTTTATTTAGATTTTCTGCTGTATTTCTTTTCTTTTTTCCTTTTCCTTCTTTTTCTGTTTTACTATTAAAAAAACAAAAAACAAAAAAAAACCTTACAAAAACAGAAAACTAAACCAAAAGAAAAATCACCTTGGAGTTGCTTTGGTCAAAACAACATTAAGGTTTGCTTTGGTCGAAGCAGCACCAAGGTTTGGAACTGCTTTGATGAAGCATAAATCAAAGCAAAGTAGCTCCAAGGTTGAATTGCTTTGGTTAAAGGTTTGTAACTGATTTGGTCAAAGCAGCACCAATGGTGTTGTATTGTACAACTCTAAACTGTAGTGTGAAGGATATTTTAGGCAGAAAAAATATAGGTCAGATGCTGTTTTGATTTTGAAAGAAGGCACCCTTACGATGATATGGATAAAGAAGGGCGCTGTTTTGATTTTCTGGATGCTTAGTGTAGAAACAAGATGATTATGGGGATAACAGTTGATTGAAGATATTAATTATTGTATACATGACATCATATTTTATAGACTGTGATACAACACAAAAATACAAAGATTCTAACATTCTAAAAAGAAAGATCAATGCAAATCAGTAGATTATTAGATAATTCTTTCCTCTACCACCCCTATCAAACTCAATATGTTGCAAGTACCTTCAGTCTGTATTGAACCAAAAGAAGATGATCGGATGAACACACCGATGTTTCCGGATTTCTAAAGCAAATCAGATGACACACCTAGCCTAGGATGATTTGTATCAACTTCAAGACAACAAAATATCATCAGAGTTACAAGATGATTGATAAAATCAACAAGATTCTTCAAGAGATTAGAGAGACAATGTAACTCCATTTTTGTGCTAATTGCAACTGACATAGGCCACCTAGAGCTGATTAACAAACAATATTATACAAGGGCATAAAAGAAATTCTGCCAGATCAAAGATATCTGAGGAAACAAACACCCATAACTATGTTCATGAGAATCCTGGCCTTGGCACAGTAATGAACAAGATGAACACTAATCTCAAGGATGGTGAGGATTAGGCATGCATACAATCTCTCCTCGACACCAACTCTCAAGAGGATTAGGAGATGATCAGTGATGGCTCTGATACCATATAAAAGAGCAATCCTTTAACACTTAAGAACTTAGATGCCCTCATGTAATGAAACAGAGAGCTGAAAATATAGAAGCCAGCACAAATTCTGTAGGTCTCCTAAATTTGACTTAGAAGGAGATCCTCATCCAATAGGCAAAATTAAAGGGCAACCATATCAGGTCCCTCATAAAGAAAAACTTCCATAACCTCCTTCAAAAATTTCCACTGTCCTAGAGTATCCTATTTTGCCATCAAGTCATTTCACCAAACAGCCTGACAAACTATATTTTAAATTAAATTTGTGCTAAAATTCACCAATAAACCCAGTTTCTGGATATCATCAACATTAATTTCAACACAGTTTTGATACAAAATGATGTTCATCAAGCTGACTGAAAGTTTGCCGATATTATACTTTTGACAGTTCATCCAGATGTTTGAGCATATTGTAATCATCTAAATCAATATTGATGACATATCATTTATTAATTTGGGGAAACAGTTTGAGGGTTAGAAAAGGATACTTGGTAAAATGGAGCAGAGTTGTAGAGCTAATAGCAATTCAGTTCCCTTTCAACTAGTGGTTTTCTCTGTTTAATTAGAAATTACAACATACAAGAAAGTGAAATGTAAAAGAGATTGTAACCTTAAAGCGCCCATGATAGGATACTGTGTTCCAGAATAATACAGCAGCCGAAAGGAGTAGCAATTCTCGAATGATGCAGCATATTCTAATCTCTCTGCTCTCCCCATTGTCTTAAAAAATTCAAATAATGCTCAGAAACAACACGGATGAATTTTTTTAGCAAATTGCTAGTGTAAGTAAAGTTTCACGTACTTGCATTATGCCACTTGATGCTGGCAAATCCTGAAAATCTCAGATGTGGGAAAATAGTATCAAAATGAGATAAATTTCTAAGCGACATGTACCATAAATTCCTGAGAACATGAGAAAAAAATGACAAGCAATACATAGGTACAGAAGAATCTTTTCAAGTACTTGAAGCAATGAATACTCAGTCTGTACATCACAATAAACAATTAATGTGAGGAAAAATCAAGCTACATGGCCACCAGCAGAATGTTAAGCCGCTTCATGCATAAAAAACAAGTGGTGCATTTGATTTATAGGAATAGCTATAATTCCCATGGAATAGACATTCAGAAGTGGCATCAAAATACCAATCCATACTGAATTATTAACCAATTCATAAGACAACAATTCTTGAGTAGCTATTCCTTATATCCATTTCATCCCTGATTGGCCTGAAAGGCCCACCTGACTTGGCAAGTTGGGTAGGTTGGACACAGTGGGGCTAGAGAGATTGAAAGGACCATCAAGCTAGCTGCATAGGCCTGGCTCAGGCATCCAGTCCAATTGAATATGTCAAGCAAATCAAATTGTTTGGGCAAATTGAGTGGGTTAGGGAAGCCTAAGTGGTTGGGTGACTATTTAATCGAATGGTTGGGGAAGGTATTTGAGCTAGGTGGGGTCGGGTGTACTAGGATGTCACATGATCAAGTGGGTTGCGCAAATTGGTCAAGTTGGATGAGCCAATTAGGGCAAACAACCAAATCACGTCAATCGGGGCTGACGGGTCGAAAGGCTAGTTGGGGTGAATAGGCCAATCAACCTGGATGCGCCAAGAGGTGTAAGCAGGGTAATGAACCTAGACTAACCGATTGATTCAATTGGTCTGCTTCTACTAGTAACCGATTGATTCAATTGGTCTGCTTCTACTAGTAACCGATTGATTCAATTGGTCTGCTTCTACCAATTATGTCGACTGGGTCAGCCAGGGGAATGTCGGACGGACTAATCATGCTAGATGGTCGAGTGAGCAAACCATGTGAACTAAACAAGTCAAACAAAATATTTAAGTAGAGAAAAGTTTCCATTAAAAAATTATTATTTATTTATTTCTTGTAACATTTCTACTAATCACACCCATAGTTATTTTGTAAAATTAGAATAGTTATTTTGTGCCTATTTCATTATGCAAACCAAACTAAGGAATGCATATTCGATATTTCTATTTTATTCCCTAAAA
This sequence comes from Zingiber officinale, assembly GCF_018446385.1. Classification (NCBI taxonomy): domain Eukaryota; kingdom Viridiplantae; phylum Streptophyta; class Magnoliopsida; order Zingiberales; family Zingiberaceae; genus Zingiber; species Zingiber officinale. The sequence goes on from NC_055996.1 coordinate 97,922,318, forward strand.
TATTTATTCCATTCCTCTGTGAACAAAACACACCCATAGTTGTTTGAAAATTTTCATCTAAGACAAGCTAAAGCTCGAATATATTAGTCATTGGTATACTTATATCTGTTAAATAGTAGAACTTAATATCATAACTTTATCATTCAAGATTATTTAATTTTCCGAGAGTTCTATGATGTAAATGGGTTTTTAATCCAGATATTGAGGGGAGGTGTTTGGATATGCAATGGATTGTCATTTTTGTTGGTACCTAAGGGGAGAGAGAACTGATTTCATCTGAATTTATGTCTTTGATTAGTTAAATGTGCAAAAACAAAACTCAGTATCATCCTTCCATCAATTAAGATTTATTCTCTAAAAATTCTATTGTGCAGTTACACTGTGCTTAAACATAAGTTGTATTAAGTGTTTGAGATCCCATAATCGGTATAGCTGTTAAAGTGCCCACACTACAGAAAGTGGTTTCCTTGCATATGAGAAGATTGAGAAAGAAATTGAGAAAAACATATCTTTGATATGAGAGAAGTTGCAGAATATTAAGAAACATTTGTACAACCTTAAGGCGGGGATTGATAAGAATCACAGGACGTTCACCGGCGGCATCTGTCATAGCTTTCATGTCCTAAGCACACAATCAGCAGTTAGCCAAAATTTTTCTATATGAACAATAAAACAATGATTTTTATGATAATCACTCACATCAATTATACAGTTTCCAACAGCATTTTGTGGAGCTACAAGAATAAATATATCATCTTGTTCTTCAACCTCTTTAGGACCTAGTTTCTGACAGAAGATTAATTAACCATGCAAAAATTTGTTTATAATAGCTATCTAAGTTATCAAGTTCCTGAAAGGAAACCACATGGATGCCATTAGGAAATAATTTCTGCATGAATAACTGTAACAGAACAAGGGCAATGAATTGCCAGGTGCACACGTGAAAAATGATATATTGGTTTTAGTGTATCAAATTTTGTGTGAAGTAACCCTGTTTTGGCTTAAAAATCAACAATTAATATGCTTTCTAGCTGTGAACCATTATTAAGAGGATGGTTGGTGGCTTGGTGCATGTTTGAGGAGAGCAACAATTGTTCACGAGAAGGATTTGTTACTAAATTTTAGATACTTAAATGTTTTATTCAAACACAATATATGCTCTCATCTGCTGTTCAGGATGACAATTCAGTTTATGCTATCTATGATCAAATATCCAAGGCTCAATTGTTGATGAAGTTGGTTACGTTACAGCTACTTTGACCTTACTATAATGTCGGAGCCAACCCAGGAAATGAAATAGTAAGCTATTGAACATGATGATAAGCAATTAAACATTTCAACAAGAAGTAATGCTGGTACAAGAAAGAAATTAGATTTTAGTGGCAGACCTATTGATCCAATTTTAACAAAGGTTCCTAGAGCACCATATTCACCCCAATCCATAAATTCAAGAATCTTTCGGGTTCCAGCAAGCTGCAATGGCATTCCAGAAAGTGCACCTTCACCCATTGATCCTTGAACACAAACCTAAGATAGACAATTGGCAACTCTTAAAACTTAACCTGAACAATTTAAAACCATTTTTACAGCCCTAGTCCAGAATTGACAACTTACTTTTACGCACTTTCCATCGTCAGCAAATGAAAGAGCAAGAGTTCGTACAAGTTCCATAAGAGTTCCAATTCTGTAAACATCCTGGACAGCACAGAGGAATAGTAAGGTACAAAGCAAATTTGTGGAGGAACATTGAAAATATTGGTTACCATTTCTGGGTTAAGCTCGGGAATGTTGATCTCTACCTGTGTGATAGAAAAAAGCACTAGTTTCAACTTTCAACAAAATAATCTGTGTGCAGAAAGATATACATCATATCCTTAATGATACAACTAATTAATGTTTCTTCGCTGCTAAATCAGCAGAGATAGTATTATTCTAAGATTTATTCCCAGTAGGAATAAATCTGCAACTCTTTTCCATTTAAGCCACATGAGCACCTTGAAAATTTGTCATTTGTACATCATTAGAGATCATGAGCATCATATGAGATAAAAAGACAAATTCACAAAAGATCATCATTGGGGAGAGTTGCAGAGTTGCATTGGATTTGATTCATGTGAACCAAATTAGATTGAATAAAAAATAATAAAATAAATATTTCTATTGTTTGGGTACATTTTAGAGTACTATGTCCAGTTTCAGAACCTAAAGCGAGTCTAAATACAATTATTCTAAATACAATTAGGCCTCAACATGGCAGGGCCGTGTAATTTGTCCTTACAGCTGGTATCTTAGTCTTGTCAATATGGTTGGAGTTAAATCTAAAATACCTTGCTTTACCAAAAATAATTATAGAAATTGGAGTCTAGTCAGATGGAAAAAATTGTTTGCCTAAGAAAACATGAAAGTATAGAAAGCCGACGAGTCTCATGTTGATTAGTTAACCCTTAAAATATGTCAAACAGACATGACAAAACATTGAGGAAAACTAGACACTCTTTCCTCATCTATAGAGGCCAGCATAAGGATATTCAAAAGTTGAACAACTTCATGGAAGCACAAGGAATCTAAAGAATGATATGAGATCATCAAGGTTGTAAGAATTGCAATTCAATTTTTTCTCATTGAATTGAAGAAAATATGAAAACAAATTCATCCAAGACCATTTTGGACTTTACAAGGGAATCAAATTTACAGGTCTATCCCTAAAACATGACTGACTTGACCAGAAATTCAGGTTTTCTTCTTGAGTCAATTTAGTTTTTAATTCAGGATGTTTTAAAAAAATAGATTTCTATACAAAAACTGGAAAAAATCAAACTTGACATTTTCTTTTTTTGACATTTAGATTTCAATACAAAAACTGAAAAAGTCCGATCTGAAAAAGGTTTTAGTAGCATCTTAAACGCATCCTTTGGATTTTCCCTCAATAGGTGCAACCTCGACTTTTTCTCTAATATTATCATTTTTTATCATGTGCATCTTCTTATATCTGTACATCCACCTTAATATTCTCATCTCTGCGATTCTTATCTTTTACTCGTGTGCTCATTTCAAGTCCCACATTCAGATTCATATAACATACCATATATTCTCTTTAAGTTTTAGAGGTACCTTACAATCACAAAGAACACGTGACACCTTCTGCCATTTTAACCATCCTGCTTGTGTTATATTATTCTTAAAGATATGGTTTTAAAATAAAAATTGCATAATATAACTTGTCCCAACTCAAATGATTCAATTTGAACCAAGTTTGATAATTTTGCATAGAATATAAATATTTTAAAATTTTTTGAGAAATTGACAAAACTGAACATCTAGACGGAACTCAAGAAAAAACTCAATAACTAGATCCACATTACAAGGTAGAGGTGCATTTAGGTATATATACATCTTACTTCATGGTTCTTAACTAACATTATGAATTCTACAAAAGCAAATGGATAAGTATGGAAATTCAATTTTCTACAACTCAACCAACTATTCAAGTTCTTCACAAGAAAAATAGTTCTTAGTATCTGACCTTCACTCTTCTTCTTTTATCATTGATAGCATTTTGAGTAGCATGTAGCACATCAACATAGAAATATGTCCGTATCTCTTTGGAATGAGGAACATTATTCAGTCTAGTAGGAATACCTCTCCATTCTTCCTGAGGAAGAGCATTTAAAACAAAATGAATCTTATAACTTTCTTGATGCATTGTCATCAAGCTACACTAATAAGATTGATACATACCTTGCTTGATGAAGAGAATTTCAGAGTGCTCTTTGAGTTTCCTAGTGAAGTAAAATGCAACGGAAACCATGATACATGGTAGCTTAAATGACAGATATGGGACAATATGAAAGTTCTAAATAACTGTATTCACATGAAATTTTACAGGGAGAAATGAAAAAACTTAATCAAGCAAAATCAATTCAACTAAATTCTTCAGATTTGGGCCTACGGATTTTATAAAGGATATTTGAAATCTTTCCAGTAACTAAAGTAAAAGGCAAAAGCAGAGACTTGCAAATCAAGGATAACAATCACTCAAGTTTTGAACACTTCAATGATTTCATATTTCCTATATAACCAAGTAAAGAATCCTGGGAAAGGGAGGGTATGCCCCACCCACATAATTTAGCAAATTTAAAAAAAATGTATGCTATACTCCCAAATACTAAAGATGACATGATTCAATGTTGTATTTAGTCTTAGGGAACAAAATCAATATAATAGACGATCTAGATTGCATGAGACCGCAGCAGCTTTTGACAAGCCTCTGGACAGGTTGTCCTGCGCACCACACAACTTTGATGCTTGAAGATGCAATAATTTCTTTCGGTTTAAATGGTTTGTGCCAAACAAACAATCAGTCTGTGTAACATGATCATAATCCTCTTTGAAACAGACCTGGAGATGTACAAGACAGTGTCTAAAGAACACATGGGGAGCATTGTCGAGCAAGGTTGACTATCCAAGAACAGTATAAGAGAACGTGCAGCATAGTTCTTTTTGTGTTTTGTCCTGGGAATCCCACACTATGCAAATTGGGGCACACAAGGGAGGGTATTGTCAAACAGGACTATCCAAGAATAGCATAAGGACAGGTGAAGCATAGTTGTTCTTGTATTTTGTCCTGGGAGTTACACACTATGCAAATTGAGGGAATAATGATGTTACAAGGTATAGGAAGGCTTTTGACAGAAGTCAAGTGTACAACCATCCATCCAAAAAGTTCACCTCTAGTGTGGTCCTCACCTTCCTAAGGAGGGCCATGGAAACAAAGGCCACCAAAGTATATGACATCTAAGCTAATTTCATAGAGAAGCAATCATCAGGGGCCAGCAGCCAGACAAGTGGATCCTTACCGTGGAAATATTCAGGGATTATAATAGGTTAGCTAAAATTTTTAATAAGGGATGGGAAGAACTGAATTCTTGCTTTTCCAAAGAAAAAGCAGCATTCATCTGAGGTAAAATATAAAGAAGTATCAAGTGCAAAATCTCCCCAAGAACAAATTGACTCTTCTCCTGTAGGACAAGGTATTGAAGCTACTAGGAATATGATACATACATCTTAGTTTCAGCGAATATCATAATAATGTGCAATCCTCAATTCCTCATATTCTTTCAATAAATATCTAAAAGTTGCAAGCAATAATGAATTTGTTGAAATGCTTCCCTTGTCATTATCACTTCACTTCACAATGTGACAATGAAGATGCAAATCAGAATTAATTTTTTCTTGTAAGTTCTAAAGTGTTTACCATCAATTACCTCCAAGTATTTGGTCTTTGCAAAATCATCACTAATCTGCTGCAACAGAGAGTCAATGTCGGCAAACACATTCTCTTTTGGACGATTTCCATTGACCTATGTTATTCAAGTATTTGGATAAATTATGTCACAACCTTTTCCCCATTTTGGTACAAAATTGATATAGAATCTAATAGTTAAAATATACACCTTCTTCAACAAGTCCTTGTATATCGGCAAAATGGAGTCACAATTCCTCTTATATGTCTCAAGACGTGATTTGACCTGGCCATAGAAAAACACTCTCCATTTAGATGATGTTATGTTTATAAAAGAAAAGGGACATAGGCTGTTGATAATCACATTCCACAATGCATGGATTCCCGAGTGCAAGAAAAACTCATGATTTGATGTTGTCAAATAAAACACAACATGCTATTAAAACACAAAGTACTTTGAAATTACAGAATGGAAATGCATGTGATATAAAAAAGGCAGCTCAGTGTATAAGGTCCCTGCAAATGTAGGGTTCCGGGGAAGGGTCTATTGTATGCAGCCTTACCTTATTTTGCAAGAGGCTGTTTTCGAGACTCGAACCCACGACCTCTAGGTCACACGATAATAACTTTACAGTTGTGCCAATGCTCCCCTTCGGAAATGCAGGTGATATGCAGGAAATTTATTGAGTGAAGAAATTTCAATATGCATCAACAATTAAGATGTTGAACAAAGATTTACTACAGTATTCTTTTGACAACCATTAGGTTTTCAATTGCAATTGATACCAATGCTGTGTTATCTGGAGAATTATTAAGATGCTATGACACTTGAAGCAGAAACAACAAACTATTGATTGAAAAGAAAAAATCTCTAATTAGCTAACATCATTCTTTTGACCACCATTATGAAACATCATTCTTTTAACATCATTCTTTTAACAAAGTGCATTGATTTCTTTCTCATTGGAAGGGAAGTCCACAGAATAAAAAATAATAAAGAAACATTGTTAGACAAAGTTACTACTTACTAAAGCAATTGTTCCTTGTGCTTAAACAACTGCCTAAAAAGAGAAGCCAACAACTCACCATGAGTTGAGTTCTCCTTAGTGAGGGAGAATAATGTAGGCAAGAAATCAAATAACAAAATGAAGAAAATAATTTTAGAAAAAATAAATTGAAGATAAATTTCAGAATGTCACATCCACAATAAAAGGAAAGAAATTGCAAAATATTGAAAATTCTTGCATTTGCAATAAATAAGAGACTTGATTTTTATCATTCAGTAATTAACATTTTATATTTTGATAATAAAAAGAAAATAATTATAATCCCTATTAAGATTAGTCTATTGTTATTATTCAGAATATTTATTGTCAAGTCGTCTATAAAAGAAGTTGAGAGTCCAGTTTTGCATTTTAATTATTTTTAAATTAATATAATTTTCAATTTGACTTTTTTATGTGAGAGTTTTTCTCTAGGTGAGGTTATTATCTTCTTCACTTCATCAACTTCATTCCAAATCTGTGATAATTCAACGGTACAATTTTGGTGTTGTGTCAAGTTTACAACCAAGAAAAACATGAAAATAGTGGGAAAAGATAAGGGTAAGCTAAAGGCAAAAGCATAATAAATACTGAGGAAAGAGAAGAGTACAATGACCTTTTCCTCACTATCATCAGTTCGAGTTATTATCCGTGCAGAAATTTCTTCCGTCTCAGGAGGGAAGTTCTTAAGATGATAAATCTTTCTAGTAACTGGGTCCAGCCTTCTTCCGATGCATCTGTCGATTAGAATTTCATCAGGAACCTGAATGTTAACAGTAGAAGTATGTGAAAAATCAAGCCTGTTAGGCCTTGAGTGTTGTTACAGAGCATTCAGCAGGTAATATACAAATTTGAAATCAATTAAATTTACATGTACCTATCCACATGTCTGAAATAAATCTCATTGTGAAAAATTAACTAAATCTCTTTGACTTAACTCCATAAAATTTGCTAGAAACTAGGAAGCAGGAATGCAGAATTTGGTCATAAATGTTTTACATATCTATCTGTGAATATAAACAAAGTTCTGTAACTACCCACTTCTCTGTTTGATGACTATATTTGTGGAATGTTTTGTAATCAGTTTAAATTTTCCAATGAAAAGTTAGAGAGACTCATTAAAATATTAGCATGTTTTTTAAAAAATATTTTTTTAAAAAAAAGATTACCTTTTCATTGTCAAGTACTCATATGCTTCTTTTATCCTCACCTAAGTTCTTAAGAGAAATTCCAAATTTTGGTATTCGCCCTGTGTCAAGTTAGTACTATCTTTCTATTTTTTTTTTTACCATTTTAAGTTGTGTCATTAACCATCACATGCAGATACAAGAACTTGAAACGAAAATTGGATTGCAAATTCAGATACTACACTTTGATAACGAATACCATATTATTTGTAAGGTAGATAAATTAAAATGATCACGTTTTAGATATAAATGTCCTTCCCATTGCAAGGCTCAACAGATGAGAAGCCAAGATCTTCCACAAAACCAATTAAATATGGATTACTGAAAGCATACTTTCCATGCATCAATGAGATTGTATTAAATGATCAGGAGTTAATTTTATCTAGCAAAAAAAAAAAACTAATATTATGACCACAAATGACATACATCTAGGAGAATGAACACATCAGGTCTTAGTTTCACCCCCTCAAGGCTCGCTGCTTGCGATGAACTCCTCGGATACCCATCAAGAAGCCATCCTTTCTCTCTCACATCATTTTGTGACAGCCGTGATAAAACCATCTGACCATGAAAAGCAGTACAGTTAGAAGGCTTTGGAATGAAATGCAAAGGTGCCAGAAGCTTAAGAGTATACATTTGTAACTATTTCATCTGGTACAAGCATCCCATTATCCATGAATTCTTTTGCCTTCTTTCCAATCTCTGTCTCTGCAGCAACTTCTGATCGCAGAAGATCTCCGGTTGAGATGTGCACCAACCCATACTAGAATATAGATTAACACCAAATGAGAATCTTTTAAGATGTAAATGATAATTGAAAACCAAGTGCAATTGAAGTTTCTGTGACTGGTTAATATTGCAATTGAACTATAATTGCAGCCATAAAAATTACAGAGTAAATGTGTAACAGATCCATCTTGTTTGGGACAAGCATGACTTGATGACGATGATGATTTTGGAGCCATATAGACGGAATACAAGTAGATAGACATTCTATATCTGAAGATGCATTGATTGTTTGGGGCAAACACCTAGTTACCCTTTGAAAACAACAAATTTCATATTTACCATTATAGAATCTATTATTTCATATATATCCTTCTAATTTACAAATATCTCATAAATACCATTGATTTGAATTAAACTTACGTTAATGATGTTTGGTCAAAATTAATACCCAAAATATCCTTATTATTATTTTGACAATTGTTTAATTTCATTTTATCCCCTTCCTTTTCATTTTTCCTTTTACATTGTTTCAATCATCTACTCCTATTTAAATGTAATTGGAATATTTCATAAAAGACGCTTAAAACTGACAATTTCCAACAGATGCACCTGGTTTAAACAAGTCCTGAAGGGCACACTTCCTCTCACCTCTTTCTTTTACAAAAAGGGCAGCCCAGCGCACGAAGCTCCTGCCATACGGGGTCCCGGGGAAGGATCCATTGTACGCAGCCTTCACCTCTTTCTTTTAGAAACTGAAATTATCTTTAATGTTATGAGCATTATTTTTTTTTCATTCTATTTTGCGGACCTCAATATTATTATTTTGCACAAGGGTACCACTGCGATATATTTGATTTGTTAGTTGTTTTAGGCAAGTTTTAAAATCTCAACCTGTGCCGAGGTTTCAGTCCTAGACCGGAATGATACAGTTTCATTATCGTATCGTGCCAATATGATTTCGGTATTTTTTTTATTTATATATAGTAATTCTTAGATAATTATGTTTATTATGTATAATTTAAAAATAAACTGTACATTGATTTTATATAAGTTCTCCATTATTGAACAACTTAATATTGTTAGAAAAATAATTAAATATAATTTTCTTTAAAGAAAATTGATATATCAATAACTCAAAATAAAATTGATACATCATAATATGTTACCTTCCTAATACCAAAAGCTGTGGCGAGAATCAAATGAAAGTTTTTGCTTAGGTCAACTCAATAGTTCTTCAACACCCAGATTAAATAATCATAATTATATAAATTAATACAAAGATACTATTTTATATATAATAATTATATAAAATTTATTCATTTAATTAATTATTAATTTAAATAATAAATATTTAAAATAGTAAACAAAATCAGAATATTAATTAAATATTAAAATAGTAAAAAAAATAAAAAAATATATCAAAATATAAATATGATTTATTAGAATTTTTTTTAGATTTTTTTAAATAAAATAAAATAAAAATAATTCAGATTGTCAATTAATAAAATTTATTATTATTTTCAAAATTTTAAATATTTTTTTTTATATTTTATTAGGATAATTTAATTAGGATTTATGAAAGTCATTACGAAATATTACACTTAAGTTAGGAATTGTTTGAATTCATTAAATCACATTTTTAATTTTCTTTGGAACAACAACATCGCATGTCGGGAGACGCTGTTGGCGGCGCCGAAGGCATCTTGAGACGCTAGAGCGTCGCGGGACGCCTAGGACCCACATTTTGTCGTGCGACACGTGCGCGTGATGCACGTGATGACGCCACACGAAATTGTCACGCATATAGTGCTAGTTACGCTCTAATGTCGGAACGGTAAAAACCGTCTATGATCGGCACGGAACGATATTTCAATCAATGATTTTAGTACATTAAGGTGATTAAACAAATCACTTTGATGACCTCCCATGATGATATACAAAAATAAAGCATGGACATGTTCCTAGGACAACATTGATTAAAATATGGTCTTTCTTTGCATTTTGACATGTTTGCGATGGTTCCTTGACCAAAATACCTTGATGTTCTTCTCGTGCATGAAATACAAAAAAAAACAGCATGAATGTGTTCCTGAGACAGTTACTCCAAAGTTTTACTCATATTTTCTATTAAGTCCCTTAGGTAGGATCTCTAGAGGGGGAGTGGGTGAATAGTGTGCCTATAAATTGTAAAATAATTTTCTCTTACTACAATTTCAGAAAGATAAACACACAAGTTAGCGAAAGTTAGATCAAAATACAAGCACACACCATAGAACATGTCAATTTATGTGGTTCACAATTTCCTAGAATTGATAGTCCACAGCCGATGCACACTGAGTTCACTATCTTTCTCTTCTTTGATAAAGTGTCGGAAGTGGACAATTACACCAGTAAGCAAGTAAAACAATAAATAAAACACTCGAAGGCTCTAAAAAAGGAGAATACAATTATTGATTTATGTGTCTATGTCTATGTTTTGCTTCAAGCCTATTGTCTTATTTATAAGCTTCCTCCACAAAGTGTCTTGTTGTTATGAAGTTGCTGATGTGGAAAGGTTCTAGTAGCCCATAACACTTTTTGATTGACCGCACTTTCAATCGCCTGACTTCTTTAGTTGGCTTCATTCACGAGTCCTTCCGGTCACCCAAAAACTTCGACTACAACTCTGATCAATTAGAATCTTCACCCGAATCTCCTGTATTAATTGACTCCATATCTTGTTCATCGAGATGACTCCTTATCCTATGCACCAGTTGATCGAACATAGTTCTGATCGCTCATAGTTCCGATCGTCAGAAAAACCTTTTCGGTTGCTCGAAATTTTGACTTCAGCCTTCTACGGCTGAGTCTGCCTAGGTTGAGTTTTACTCTTCGCTCGAATACAAGTTCACTCAATCTCATCTCACATCAATTTACCTTGACTTTTTTGCTAAGTTTCTCGTCCCTCGGATGCACCGAGCCTGTCGGCTCTATTCCCTTGCTATCCTTCTTGACTGTTTGCGTCTTGTGCTCTAGGTGTACCTACCTTCAATACTCTTCATCCTCCGGTCCCTCAGGTGTCTCATACCACCTTTCTCCATACTTCCACATACCCGTCATCGAGTATACCTGTGTGTATTTCTAAATCCTACGCACTTAGACACACACATTAGATCACTATGAAAAGCCTAATTTAAATCTTTTGCCCAAACATCAAAACCAGTGGTCAAAGCACTCGGGGTACAACATTTTCATGTTCAAGGTCACCAAGGTGATTTGACTGGGCCAACATGATGGCTCTTGCACATAAGGGGATAGTGGGAATAAAGGGGTATTTTTGGTATCTAAAAGAAAAAGGTGAGAGAAATGCATCCTTTGGAAACTTCTGATACCAAATACCATTGTTGAGAAATTCTTAACTTTAGGTGTATCCTTTGTGAAATTTACCAATGTAATTCTAGAAATATTAAAATGTCATTTTGAAATACTAAACAAATAAAGTATATTGAAGAAAAAATTGTATTATCGATAAGTGATATATTTTAAACTTCATTTCATATATCTGAAAAATTAGGATAATATTACTAATTATTACTTTATTTACCATCTTAAGAAAAAAAGAATTCCCGAATGGCATATAAGCAAAATTTTAATTTAGACTGGGATATTACATAACTAAAATTAAAATGTCCAAATACTAAACAAATAAAGTATATTGAAGAAAAAATTGTATTATATTTTAAACTTCATTTCATATATAGAAAAATTAGGATAATATTACTAAATATTACTTTATTTACTATCTTAAGAAAAAAGAATTCCCCAATGACATATATGCAAAAATTTAATTTAGAATGGGATATTACATAACTAAAATTATGTGGTAAATATGCAAAATTGTATTTGCAAGGATGTTCATACGATTTCGACTAATTATTTTGTGGCATTTCCCTCTTCACATTGCACCTAGTGAAATCCAATACCATACAACAAAAAACCAAATCACACTATTTGGTGTGGCTATAGAGATTTTGTCAAGCCAATGAATTCTATGAAAGGTCATATGGCAAAGTAGAATTGTATTTGGTCTTCCCTTACATCTAACCTCTTTAATTCTACAATTCATCTTGTTCAACTATAGAAATTATTAGTTGTCTTTGAATAAGCTCATCGTGTTTTATATGCATTTTCTATCATTTGACCATCTATTGGAACTCCATCTAGCTACTCACATATGGTAATATTTTATTTAATCCTATCTCGTCACTCTATAAATTCGTCATCTTAACAAATCTTCTACACTTTTTTTCTCCGTGATATTTTTTTGTTCTGACTCAAATACAGTTGGTACCTCACTTCAATCAATACGTTGGTTGTGCAAATTGTTTGGGTTAACAATAGAATTTTTTTAGAGAATTCCAGTCCATGTATATTGTCAAGTCTCCATCAACTGGGGAGACTGATCCTTCTATGCAAACTTTCACGCTGAAAATTGCATAGTGGCATAGCATGAAGATAGAGAACGCACCTTCTTCACGATCATCTCACACTGAGTTCCTTTTCCGGAGGCAGGAGCCCCCGATATCATCACCTTGAGCGGCTGTTTGGCGGCGTAACAAACCAACCGCAAGTCCTGCGCAAGCGATAAAAGATCAGCAATTGCGGCAAAGATCTTCAATTAAAAAATCTCGAAGAACATACCCTAGACTTAGGGCTTCTTTTCCACGAAGGATTCCCGGACCGGAGACGGAACGGGCGAGGGAGGCGATGATGACGAGAGGGGGAGGAGGAAAAGGAGGAAAGAGGGCCGGTGCATGTGGCGGAAGTTCTCGTGCGGTAGGTTATGGTGGATGCGGCGGGGATGACGGCGCCGGCAGTGGCCATTGCCTCTTCGTTCTCGTTGCAAAGTTGGAGGAGGTTAGAGGGACTGCGGAATTGAGATGATAACGAGCGCATTACTAACCACTCGTAGTCGTAGCACAAGGCTTCTTGCTTGGATAAACTAAGGAAAGCGTTGCGTGGCCCTTTAATGGGCCCACAACGCAGGCCTTAGGCCTTGATATAAGCTTAATTTTTTAGGACAAAAAATAAAATGGCGCAGCGTTTTAAAGGTTTTTTTTTTCTTTTTTCTTTTATTTTATAATAAAAAGGGCACCCCTCCTCCATGTTCCATTTATTATTTTTTTTCATTCTAAATTTGCCTTTCAAAGCCAGTTGGAACTTCACATGAATTATAAAAAATCTACGTGAATTATAATTTTTTAAAAAAAAATGTTAAAAATATTTTTTACAAAAAATAAAAAAATGATATAAATTATACTGTACAATTTAAACTTAATACATGATTTTTAAATTTATTTTTTAAAAAAACTTATTTTACATGACCCCTAAACTACTCTAATTTCTTTATAAAAAAACACTTAAATACATTACCTAAAACCTTCTACAATTGATATATGTTTTTATTTTTTTTAAAAAAAATTAAAGTAGTTTTATATAAAATTGCTATCTGACCTAAACTACTCTATATTTAAAAAATATACACTCTCATATATTCATATATTCATGGACCTCCTTTTTAAATTGCTACAATTGCTACGTTACTTTAGACAATTATGACTATATAACAATTTTAAACAAAATTGCATGCTATGGACCTAAAATAATTATTTTTTCATAAATCAAAGTTACAAAGTAAGTATTTTTTTTCCTCTGTGCATATATGTTAGAGTTGTAAAGTTATAATTTTTCTCCTTACATTTATATCAAACTTACAAAGTTATAATTTTTTTTCTCCATATACATATATTAGATTTATAAAAGTATGATAGTATGTATGCAAAAGGGAACTCTAGCAGCGAAATAAATGATTAGGTAGTTTTAATAGGAGAGGAGATCCTCTGGATCATTTTTTACGGTCTAAAGGATGCTCTTTTTCTATGCATTGGTGGAGATACATAGTCCCCACTTGTAAAATAGGTAGGGACCATGTATCCCCATCAATATATGGAAAGGAAACATCCTCTAAACAACAAAAACGATCCAGAGAATCCGGGCTCTTTTAACAGTGGCATAACACCCAACTTGTCACCTTATTAGAACAATTTTATCTCTTAAACACAAGATCATTCCACTATAATTTGTTTTTATATGCAATGCCTTAGTGGGAATATGTTATTTGTGAAAAGAATTATTTGCCAAGCCATTGAATATGAAAGAAATAAATATATATTATTAAATTTTCATAATATATATATATACACAAAAATTTCAACAAAGGGATCACGACCTTGTGGTGTAACCAATTCTTATTTGATTAATTCACGACCTATCAATTTTTCAATTTACTTATGGTTTATTTATAACAACTTATTATTTAACCAAGAAATCAACAACTAATCCATTAATTAATCATAATAATCAAAATGAATCTGTAATTTATAATTAATCAGCTAATTGATTAATCAATTACTATCAATTAATCAACTTCTATTATTTCCAAATCACATTATTAATTTAACAATTAGTATAGACAATTAATTATCCTAATTAATCATAAACAAATCCATTAAACTCAGATCAATGACAATATGATTTAATCAAAATTTATCTAATTCCATTTAAATAATCAATCTATTAATTAATTAATTGACTTCTTAATTAATCCATGATTCATATTAATCAATCAATTATCACGTAACATAGCATATTAACTATGTCCAATAATTCTTATATAATTAGTCTATTAATTTAACCCAACTATTAATTTAATTAATAATATTAACTAATTAAGAACTTTAACCTAATTAAACCATTAATCGATCATTACCTAATCTTCTTCTTAGACGGCTCAGGGCAGTGAGGGTTGATCGACGGTTGGCGGAACCTGCAAACCATGGTGTGGTTGATGACAGTAGAGGACAAAAGCAACTACCGCCCGGGAAGGGAGGAGGCAGCGACGTTGCTCTAAGAGGCGGCGGGCATTGTCTTCTTCCTCGACGGCCTACACAGGACTAACATAACTCTCGACATTCTAATGTCTCTAGCTAGTGAGGAGCAACTTCTTGGTTAAACCAAGGAGTATAACATGTGCTAGTCTCTCAGAATAGATGATGTTCGAACTCATTAATTTTTCGACTAGGAAATATTTCAATACATTCATAATTACATATATAGAGATGCTCACTAGTTATGATCTTATCACAAATTCTCTCATGCTATAAATTATATTACGGACATTTAGTAAATATATTTAAGATTCAACCGTATATATAAAGAATGTATACTCAAATAGTGAATCTTTATTTATCCAATAAATAGTGCATTCTATAAGGCCGATTGTCTTAGAATGTCTATCAAATATAACAATATCTATAAGTAATTGAGATGTGGATTAAATTTGTAAATCAATTAAATGTATCTCTACTTTCTCATTTTGAACTGCATTATGGTTTTGGGCCGTGATAGAGTTTGGCATTTCTATGATCAAGTGAGCCTTCATTCAGCAAACTGCTAACTATTCACTAGATCTTCTTCTCTTCATTAAGTATTTAAAATAGAAAACATGAGCAACTTGTACTGCAAAAATAAAGGATCAAACTTGTTGAATCTTTTATTTGCATAAACCTAAGCTAAATTATAGTTTGAATGTATTCTAGTATCTATTCTTAAAGTTGAATCATACCATAAATATTTGAATAATACACACTTTTTTATGGATAAAGCAGGATATTCAACCTCAATAATTTTGTCAAGTATACTATAATAATTAAATTCAGTATTACTGACGTTGATAGATTATTTTACACAAATACCTAAATTATAGGTCAGTGTGTGTAAATTGTGTCATGCCATGTGAAATTTGAAGTTATTAACATAGTAACCAAAGTAAACTCTTATGTTACAAAGATCTCCTGATGCAAAATACATTATTCTTTCATCTTGCATATTTGATATTCTACGATTATTCACTTAGAAAAATAGTTATGATATAAATTATCGGTCGCTAATAATATACTTGAAGAAAAAATTTAGTCTCTAACTTGCATATATTTCAAACCAGAATATAAATCCCATCTCTAACTTTTCTCTACCTCACTTGCACCTATTGATGGATTTTGTAGTTATAGTTGTTGTTTGTAAAAGTTGTCAAGGAAGATAATTTTAAGACATATGGTATAACAATCAAGCATAAGGGGATAAATATTTGAATATAAAAGTTAACTTACTTTATGTAGAGTTTAACCTCATCACAGTTTAAGAATATATATGTTCTTGTTGCATGGTATTTTTTTAAGATTTAACTATCTATAAATGGATGCATCTATTATCTTATCAAGAAACTTGAAAATAGAAAGCATATTTGGGTTTATCTGTTGAGTGTCATTAGAATTTTGAGGGCACTTACTATTAGATTTTGAGGGATGTCCTAAGATAATCACCTTATATTTTACTATTTATTTGATAAATATAGATTCACTATTTGAGTGTATATTATATGTTTGATGGTCTTAAACTCATTTATTGGGTGTCCGCAATACAATTCATAGCATGAAAAAAATTTGTGATTGGATCATAACTTGTGATTATCTCTACATGTGTAATTATGAAAGTATTAGAATTTTTCTAGTCGTTAAATTGATGCATTCGGACATCAACAATTCTGTAAGACTAGCACATGTTATATTCCTTAGTTCACCAAGCAGCAATTTTCTCACTGACTAGAGACACTAGGATGTTAAGGGTTAAACATGGATGCTAGTTATGACTGTTGGATCATGGAGTTTGCTAGAGGGGAGGGGGGGTGAATAGCGATCGAAAAAAAATAGTTATTAAATCGAGTACGCAGCGCAAAAATAAAAGGCACAACGCTAACACAAACTAATTTTACTTGGTTCTGAGCCTTCGTCGACTCCTACTCCAAGGCTTGCATTCGTCGAGTGCTTTCGTTGGACAATCTCTAATAATTCGTAAGATAGTACAAACTTAAGTACAAGAATAATTAAAATAATACTGACAATACAAAGAAAGAAGTTGAATCGTAGGTTGCCGGAAGAGTCTCGCAGTGTCGTAGGAGAAGAGCACAACAGAGCAATCATAGAGGAAGTTGCTGTCCGTAACTCTGGAGGAAGGCTCCTTTTATAGGAGTGCTCCGTGCCCCCCTGATTCCTTCCGGGCGCCTGGACCATGACATTGGCCTAGCCAATCAGCGCGCTCCACGTGGCGACGAGATAAGTTTTTGTATTCCGAGCGCCCGGATCCCTTCCGCATGCCCACATCCTTTCCGGGCGCCTAGACCAGCTCTGGGCGCCCAGATCCCTTCTGGGTGCCCGGACCACCATTTTCCAGCACATTAATTTCCTGCAAGAAAATGTTAGTTTGAGGTAAATACAAATTATACTACCATGTAAAATAAAGTGTTAGCACAATTATAGTAAAAAGGGTAGTAATTAGATTCTATCTCACCGAGACCAGAATCTAGTCACGATCTCAACTTAGATTCCCGAAATGATTCTAAGTTGGATCGATGTCTATTGTTCCCTCGAACGAAGAACGCATCCTCACCAAGTCACTCTCCTCCAGTGACTTACCTTAACTCACCTGCCAGACATTCGGTCAACCCGTCGACCTATCTGGACTTCGTTCTAGCTTCCGATCAGTCCGTCGACCTAGCTGGGCTTCGTGCTAGCTATCCGGTCAGTCTGTCTACCTAGTTGGGCTTCATACCAGATATCCGGTCAACCCATCGACCTATCTGGACTTCGCACCAGCTATCTGATCGGCCCGTTGACCTAGCTGGATTTCTCTTGCACACTTAGTCAAAATATTAGATCAAAACAAACCTAACTTAACCTTCTTTTTCATTCATCAAAACCAAAGTCAGACTATTAGTGCTAACCGCACCAACAATCTCCCCCTTTTTGATGCAATGACAACCTGGGTTAAGTTAGTGAAAAATATGTAAAAAGTAAATAGTGTTTTTCAAGTTAGTTAAGTTAGTTGGTGTTTTATGCTTGGTATTTTTGGTGTTAACTTAATCCACCTAACCCTCTCCCTTCGACATTCATAAAAAAAACATAGAAAAGATAGGAATAAGCGACTAAAAAATTGCAATAGAGATTGCTAACAGAATCCAGAGTTACTTGGGAGAGTTTAACTTTAAAAAAAAACCTAAGCTTTCAACTTTTATATTGGAAATAATTTTCAACATCTACTAACGTTTTCAAAATAGCTAAGTTTTGAAAGATAACTTTTGAACACATATTCAAAAACCTACTAACTTTGTAAGTTAACTTATTTTTTGTAAGTTAAAGTAATTTTCGAAATAATTCCAAAAATAAGTTCCTAGAGAAAATAACCCCCTCCGCCAAGACAAAATACCCTCATCATCTATATGAATGCATCCTAAAGAAAAGTTCCTAGACCCTACCATGTCAAACTCAATCAGGGCTCTGACATCACCTCCAGTGACATCAATCTCTAAAGATGCAAGGTATGCGGTCAAGATGTGGTAGTAGGGCATATGAACCCGTCTACTCGTGATGAGTCCAGCTGAGTAAATAATGACATGAAAAATATATAGACTAATGTCTATATCTAGTCTATGACATAGGGCATATAGTAAGAATGAGTGAAAAGGACGCATCATCACGACGTCGCGAGTGGTCAGTGGCAAAATGCAAGAGATTAAGACCCTATAAAGAGCATAGTCATGAACTCTAAGAATGACTGACCTAAATAGGGTAACTGTGGGTACTTGCTCTTCCCCCAAAAAAATACGAGTAAATCATATCAAGTGTAATGTGTGAGTAGGGATCACCAAATGGCGGATCCCTAGGGGGATAACACTGAAAAGTGCATGCAGAACAACGTAAATCTAGAAAGGCATGGATGACAGCAGGGGATAGTGTGGTATCAATATCAGTTACCCTAGTGTTGTATATAAGGTCATCTACTCTAACTAGGTTATTGTACAGTTCATCACATAAACCTATGCTGATTGAACTGGTACAATAAACCAGACAATGCAATTTGTAGTAGTCAATGACCTCTATAGCAAGAATGCATGAACATATAAAAAACTGTCTATCTAAACACCTAGTCAAGATAGGCATGTAGATAGTACTAGCAAACCTAATCCTAAGTTTCTCAGTCGGAAACCTAGAGTCCGTACTAGCAATAGAGGGTCCAACACCAAATCTAGAACGTTTTCTAATTTATCAAAGAAAAACTACACTAAGCATAAAATATTAAAATAAAACAATTTAGAAACTTGGGAAAAGAAGGAATTTTACCGAGGTATCGTTAATGAAGATAATAGAAACGCAGCGGTGTAATAACCGAAGGAAAAAAGTAAAATTTTAAATTTGATCCCTCTTGAGTTAAAGCCCGGTGAGAGCCTTTGTAAGAGTGGAAATGCGAGGTGCAAGGAATTGGGAGGACCTTTGCCGCCCCTTATATAGGGTGGTCCAAGCGCTTAGAGCAGGGTGCCGGGGTGGGGCGCCCAGAAGTGCTTCCGAACGCCCGACATGCAATACTAGGGGCGCTCACCCCTAGTTTCTGACTATTTTTTTAAGTTAAAATAATTTTAAAAATTAAGAAAATTTTTAAGTTAAAATATTTTTTAAGAAAATTTTAAGTTAAAATAATTTTTAAGAAAATTTTAAGCTAAAATAATTTTTAAGTTAAAATAATTTTTAAGATAAAATAATTTTAAAATAATTTTAAGTTAAAATAATTTTTTGAAATAATTTGAAAGTTAAAATAATTTTAAAATAACTTTAAAAATAATTTTTAGTTAAAATTAATTTAAAATAATTTTTTAAAATAATTTTTAAGTTAAAATAATTTTTTAAGTTAAAATAATTCTTAAAATAATTTTTAAGTTGAAATAATTTTAAAAATAATTTTTAAGTTCAAATAGTTTTTAAAATAATTTTTTAAGTTAAAATAGTTTTTAAAATAATTTTTAAGCTAAAATAATTTTTAAGTTAAAAGAAATTTTTTAATTTAAAATAATTTTTAAATTAAAATAATTTTTAAATTAAAATAATTTTTAAATTAAAATAAATTTTTAAGTTAAAATAAATTTTTAAGATAAAATAATTTTTTAAGTTAAAATAATTTTTAAATTAAAATAATTTTTAAAATAATTTTAAAGTTAAAATAATTTTTTAAGTTAAAATAATTTTTAAGTTAAAATAAATTTTTTAAGTTAAAATAATTTTTAAGATATAATATTTTAAAATATATTAATAAAATTTTAAATTAATATAATTTTTATCATAATTTTTAAGTTAAAATAATTTAAAAATAATTTTTAAGTTAAAGTAATTTTAAAATAAATTTTTTAAGTTAAAATAATTTTAAAATCATTTATAAGTAAAAATAATTTCAAACTAATTTTTAAGTTAAAATATTTTTTAAGTTAAAATAATATTTAAATTTAAAATAGTTTTTAAATTAAAATCATTTTAAAATAAATTTTTAAAATATTGTTTAAGTTAAAATAATTTTTTAAGATAAAATATTTTTTATGTTAAAATAAATTTTTAAGTTAAAATAGATTTTAAATTAAAATAATTTTTAAAAATAATTTTTAAGTTAAAATAATTTTTAAGATTAAATAATTTTTAGGTTAAAATAATTTTCTAAAATAAAATAATTTTTAAATTAAAATAATTTTTTTAAGTTAAAACAATTTCAAATTGATTTTTTTAATTTAATTTTAAGCTAAATTTAATTTGATTTAGTTTAATTTAATTTAATTTCAATTTTAAATCCTTAGTCATGTCACCCGATCTATGTTTTCAATCAGGGAATCCTTTAATTTTTGTGAGATGAGTTAAATTCAATTTCGGGATTTGGCTTAACTTTGCATTAGATTCAGATTTAGCTTTGTGTTCAACAAACAAGCATTCTTTGGATAAACTTCTGGGCTATGGTGAGTCACCTGGACATCATTAGAGTAATCATGCCTTCGAGATTTTTCAAATAATCCTATCAACTAAACTTAGTATAAAACCTTAGTCTAACTAGTTAGGATCCGTAAAGGGTAGCTTCAGTTAGTTTCACTCAGCCAAATGCACCAGGTCGAAGTCATATCTTCCTAGACATGTATAGACAAAGCTTCTCTAACATACTATCATCCAAAACTTCACTAGTATCGTAGGTCAAGTTAAACTCTGTCCCTTTTTAAGCTAATCCTAATTACTCTGCCGGATAGATTATTTTTGGAGGTGTCAGTTATTCTAAAGTCTCCTCTGAATTAATGACTTAATTTAGGTTTTAGTATTTTTAAGTTAAAATAATTTTTTAAGTAAATTTTTTTTAAGTTAAAATAATTTTTAAATTAAAATAATTTTAAAGTTAAAATAATTTTTAAGTTAAAATAATTTTTTTAAGTTAAAATAATTTTTAAGTTATAATATTTTAAAATAATTTTTTAGTTAAAATAATTTTTTTAGTTAAAATAATTTTTTAAGTTAAAATCATTTTTATCATAATTTTTAAGTTAAAATAATTTTTTTAAGTTAAAATAATTTTAAAATCATTTTTAAGTTAAAATAATTTCAAACTAATTTTTAAGTTAAAATATTTTTTAAGTTAAAATAATTTTTTGAAATAATTTTTAATTTAAAATAATTTTTAAATTTAAAATAGTTTTTAAATTAAAATCATTTTAAAATAAAATTTTAAAATATTTTTTAAGTTAAAATAATTTTTTAAGATAAAATAATTTTTATGTTAAAATAAATTTTTAAGTTAAAATAGTTTTTAAATTAAATAATTTTTTAAAATAATTTTTAGGTTAAAATAATTTTTTAAAATATTATAATTTTTAAATTAAAATACTTTTTTTAAGTTAAAACAACTTGAAATTGATTTTTTAATTTAATTTTAAGCTAAATTTAATTTGATTTAGTTTAGTTTAATTTAATTTGATTTAGTTTAGTTTAATTTAATTTAATTTTAATTTAAAGTCCTTAGTCATCTCACCCAATCTATGTTTTCAATCAAGAAATCTTTTAATTTTTGTGAGATGAGTTAAATTCAATTTCGGGGTTTGGTTTAACTTTACGTTAAATTCAGATTTAGCTTTGTGCTCAACAAACAAGCATTCTTTGGATAAACTTCTGAGCTATGGTGAGTCACCTGGACATCATTAGAGTAACCATGCTTTCGAGATTTTCCAAATAATTCTATCCACTGAACTTAGTATAAAACCTTAGTCTAACTAGTTAGGATCCGTAAGAGGTAGCTTCAGTTAGTTTCACTCAGCCAAATGTACCAGGTCGAAGCCATATCTTCCTAGACATGTATAGACAAAGCTTCCCTAACCTACTATATCATCCAAAACTTCACCAGTATCGTAGGTCAAGTTAAACTCTGTCCCTTTTTAAGTTAATCTTAATTACTTTGCCGGATAAGTTATTTTTTGGAGGTGTCAGTTATTCTAGAGTCTCCCCTTGAATTAATGACCTAATTTAGGTTTTAGTTTTGAGTTTATGTCGATTATTTTTATAATTATAATATACTTGATTATAATCTTGGTTTAAGTTGGTTTTATGGTTATTTCTATGGTTTGGTTTTAGTTTAGTTGATTTAGGTTTATATTTTGGCTTTTGATTTAGGTTATTTGATTTTGCATAATATATTTTATTTTTAAGTACGCTTTTAGAACCCAAGCTTTAATTTGATTTTTGTTTTGGGTTACGAGTGATACAAATGATTTATTTGTTGAGCTGGACTTGTATCCAAGACCAGATTTGCTGTATACACCTTTTTGACTTTTTATAATTAAGTCCAAGTTTCTAGATCTTATTGTAAAATTTTCTAATAATCCTTTAAGGTTGTTTATTTCAACTTTTTGTGTTGAATTTTCCTCCTCAAGTTTTACAACTTGATTTGGATTGGGTTTTGTAATTTGTTCCTTGAGATGTTGGTTTTCCTCAAGGAACATTTTATTTTGATTTTCAGTTGCAGTTAATTTTCTATCTAGGCATGCAATAACTTTAAAAACTTTTTGTTTAAGCTAAAGTATACCTTCTCGGAACCTTCAGAAACGATTGCGGACTCGTGGCTCGATTTGGGTTCGGACCCGTCTTCTGATTAGTCTTCCGATTCTGATTCGCGGGTGTAAAATACGACACCTAAATAATGATTAAATAATAAGGTTATTTGTCAGATAATTTTATTGGATTTTTGAGGAATTTTCAGAAATTTTCTGAAAATTTTTCAGAGTTCTTTTGATGTATTTTAAGGTGATCAATTGTGGGAGGTAAGAAAGTTTGTTTGAATACCGATTTTAGTTAGGAGTTGATTGAAAAATTAACTTAGGATTTAATTGGAGATGCCTAAGTTTATTTTTCCTTATTTCTTTCCCCTGCGCCGAACCTATCTCCTTCTTCCCTGCGTCCGAGTTTCCTCTTCCTCTCCCATCTCCCGATTCTTCCTCTTCATCTTCACCCGACGGCGCCGCGGTCTTTCCTCAACTCATTGTCGCAACCCATCTCAGCGCCGGCGAAATCCTCCCTTCCAGATCTATCACCAGTGACTCCGTGCCGCCCCGATCATCTCCTCCCCTTCACCGTCGGTGCAGCCTTGACACAATGAGCAAGAGCTTCAACACCTATCGGTTTCCCCTGCTGCCCCTTCATCTCGACTCCTATCATCGCCTCTGATCGTCGCCTTGAGTGGTCGCCGCCCTCTGCCCTAATCCAAACTCCTCCCCATTCATTTGTTTCGATCCATGGTGATGCCACCCTTCTTCATCATCACGCACACCACCCGGGTCTCTCTAACGGGATAATTGGCGGGGTCAGTTATGCCTGTGCCAACGACAGCCTCGACCAGAGAAGATGCTCCTTGTGCTTGTAGCCTGGCTCTCCACTATTAGTTATTCTTGGGAGACAGACACCTCTGCCGGTAGGCCATCTTATTGCTATCACTAGCCGTGATTGGAGGAGGAGGGCATCTATCAGGAGGGAATCTCTATTCCTTCACAACAATGACCAGGATCATCATTGAACGGTGATGGGCTTGCATAGAGAGTTTCCTCTTCATCATAGTAACCTCTGCAGATTTGGATTGAAGGTAAGACATGTTTGGTATTTTGATTTTGGGTTGTAGAGATCTAGATTGTGATTTCTGATTGGGAGGTTTCTGCTAATTAGGATGGTTGATCATTGTAGCTTTGGCAATGGATTTCTACCGCTTTGCTCGGGCCATAGTAGCTTCACCAGCAGCTAGTCTTGATGGGTGTCTCAGCTGATCATAATGAGTTTCCACGTGCAGGTAGTTCGACGTTTGATTTAGGTAACAAACTAAATCTAAATAGATTAATTAGTTGATAAATCTACATCTTGTTGATAACTTTGGAACGATTGGGAATTTATAAATCTGTTTGATTTGGGGAGCAATAGAGATGATTCATGGTAAACCTAATCTAATTAGGTTGTAGTATGGTTAAGGTTAATTGGGGATTCATCTATAACCATGTTTGATTAGAGTTACTCTAATTAGCTAAATATACTATGTGATCGCAGGACTTGGATTCGGGACGAACGTCTTGATGTGGGATTTCTGGACGTGATCTATGTACTAAGGCGGATACTTCTTGCTTTAGCTCTTTAGTATTTTAACCCTAGTGCATGAGCTTTATATTCAGATAGTTGTTGTATCTATCTTGACTACACTCGTATTTCTCCTGCGTTTGATACTTCCACTCAATTTTTGAACTACTCGTTTCTATGTCGATACAGTTTCACGTTGCTATCTATGATATTTAGCAGATACCAGTACCATATACTAGATATTTGGTATTCGATACCAGATACTAGATACTTGATACTAGATGTTAGATATTGGATATATGGATACTAGTTGCCATGTTTACCTGCTTTGTATGCTGTACGTTTACATACCTTATTGAGCATGTTGGCTTCATGCAGCATACCTATTTTCTGTTTATATATATATGATGACTGCTGCATATTATGCATCATGTCATTGCATGCATGTCGTCGACCATGTCTCCCTTGTGGTTGAGAGGGTCGTTGGCTAGGGCCGCACGCTCGGCCACTCATGGGTAGTGGCGGTTGGAGCGTGCCGCTTGTCTTGTCGTGTCGTACTCGACCACTCATGGGTAGTGGCGGCTGGAGTAGTGAGTAGCAGGGACCCTATTGCTACGTAGCTATATAGCTACTATATAAACTGTCCACTCGATCACTCGAGAGTAGTGGCGGCTGGAGTGTCGTACAGTTGTCATCGATCCGGCCTCTCGACCATATAGGGGTCGTGGTGCAGAGGGGTGGGCGGGGTGACCATCCATGCATACGCTGTTGTTATTATACTTATGCTGCTGGCTGCTTAATTATGCTGTTATTGCTAGCTTATGCTGTTGTTGTTTATTTATGTTGTTGCTAGTTTATGTTGTTGTTGCTTATGCTGTCATGCTTACATATGTTGAGATATACATCTGTTGTATGTGTTTAGACACTGACTCATTTATTAGTATTATGTATATACCTCACATGCTATCTTTGTAGTTATGAGCAGTACTGTAGCAGATCTTTGCTACCTCCGACCTTCTATTACTAGTCTAGGATATGGCTTCAGGTATGGACACTTAGTATTATATTACTGTAGTATTTGCTATATTCCCTACGAGACTGTATACCTTTGTATCTCTAGTTCTGTATTATGTTCATGCACTATCTGTCTACTACCCGATGAGTCTTTATACTCACCACCCCGTAACTGGTTATTTTGCCAGGTAGCAGGTAAAGGATTTATGGAGTTGCCTGGAGAACCTGTTCGTCAGTCCCACGTCACATTCGAGGACGATCTTATGAGTTTGGTATTCCTTACGCTATTTATATTTTGGTTTTGTATTTGTTCTTGTATTTGTGTATTCTATTATTTGTAGTATCGTCTGTGGTATCTTGTATTTAGTTTTTTAATATCGTGTTAAGCCGAGCCGGCTCACAGTTAGTTGTTCTGGTGTTTTATGTTCCTTATGTTGTGATTTCCGCTGTGTTATGTTTCAGCCGTGTAGGTTGCCTATTAAAATTGCATGGTTGTGTTATTTATCCAGCTGTGTGGGCTATTATATACTGCTGATGAGTATGTTTGTGGTTATATGTACTTATGCTTCATATTGTCACAAGTACAGGGGAGATGTTATCGAAATTTTGTCCGTAGGAACTCCTCCGGGAGCGTGACAGCAGGCCTTTAGCGTGAGGTGTCTTTGGTGCCTCTGCTCTTCGTCTTCCGATTCCTCTGAAGACGATTCATCCCACGTTGCTTTGAGTGTCTTCTTCTTGGTTGTCTTTGACTTATCGTTCTTCAATTTTGGGCACTCGTTCATGTAGTGACTCTTCTTGTTGCATCCGAAGCATGTCACATTTCTTGGTTCGGTGGTAGAGTTGATCTTCTGTATGTCTTTTCTACTGAAGTTCTTCTTTTTCTTGGTGAACATTTTCCTTACTAAGTTCACTAGGTATTTTTCATCTTCTGAGTCTTGGTCAGACTCACCTTCTGATTTAGGCTTGTTTCTTGATTTTTCTTTGGAGGAACCTGTAAAAAGAGCAACACCTTTCTCGGTTCTCGCATTAGTTTGTCCTTGTAGCTCAAGTTCACAAAATAATTTGTTCAATTTTAATTTTGAAAGATTCTTCGAAATCTTGTAGGCATCCACGATAGATGTCCACAATGCATTTCAAGGAAACACGTTCAGGGCGTACCTTATTAAATCACGGTTCTCCATTTGGTGGCCGATGGTATGAAGCCCGTTGAGGATGTCTTTGATTCTCGTGTGGAGTTGACTCGCGGATCCACCTTCCTGCATCTTAATGTTAAATAATTTATTTAGAAAGAGATCTCGTTTGGTTACCTTACCGTCGCTCGTTCTCTTGTGCAGTTCGATGAGCTTGCCCCACAGTTCTTTCGCATTTTCATGTGGGCCCACTCGGTTCAGCTCCTCCTTTGTTATGCCTCATTGTAGTGTGTTGAGCACCTTAAAGTTGATCTGGGCTTTCTTCCTCATTTCCAGATTCCAATGTTCTGGGTCTATTGGGTTTTCGGAGTTGTCAATAGACGCATTGTAGCCTCTGGTGACGCTGAACCACTGGTCGAAGTTGGTCTTCAAGTAGATTTTCATTCGTTTCTTCCAATATGGGAAGTCGTCCCCACTGAATAGGGGAGGTCGGACAATGTTGTAACCTCAGTCTGGGCCATGAGTCCTGCACACAAAGAGAGAAGAGAGAGAGGGTCCCAAGACTTGGTCTTGGATTAGTAGTATGGGAAGAAAAATAATATTATGACTGAATTAGTATTGCACCAGTTCAGTTTAATTTGCTACAAAGAAAATGTTTCCAAAAAGGTAATAATACCAATTTGGAATATATCGAAAAAATTGAAAACCAAAAAAAATAAAATAAAGATTTCACCCCCTTTGTCTAATTGGTGGTTGCTCTGATACTACTTATTGGATCGTGGAGTTCGCTAGGGGGGTGAATATCGATCGAAAAAAATTTCATTATTAAATCGAGTACGCAGCGAAAAAATAAAAGGCACAACGCTAACATAAACTAATTTTACTTGGTTCGGAGCCTTCGTCGACTCCTACTCCAAGGGGCGCACTCGTTGAGTGCTTTCGTTGGACAATCACTAATAATTCGTAAGATATTACAAACTTAAGTATAGGAATAATTAAAACAATACCAACAATACAGAAAAAGAAGTTGAATCGCAGGTTGTCGGAGGAGTCTCACAGCGTCGTAGGAGCAGAGCACAACAGAGCAGTCGTAGAAGAAGTTGTTGTCCGTAGCTCTGGAGGAAGGCTCCTTTTATAGGAGTGCTTTGGGCGCCTGGATTGTGACGTTGGCCCAGCCAATCAGCACGCTCCATGTGACGATGAGATAAGTTTTTGCACTCCGAGAGCCCGGATCCCTTCCGGGTGCCTGGGCCACCATTTTCCAGCACATCAATTTCCTGCAAGAAAATATTAGTCCGAGGCAAATACAAATTATACTACCCTACAAAACAAAGTGTTAGTACAATTATAGTAAAAGGGTAGTAATTAGATTCTATCTCACAGAGACCAGAATCTAATCACGATCTCAACTTAGATTCTCGAAATGGTTCTAAGTTGGATCGACGTCTACTGTTCCCTCGAACGGGGAACGTGTCCTCACCAAGTCATTCTCTTCCAGTGACTTACCTTAACTCACCTGCCAGATATCCGGTCAGCCTGTCGACCTATCTGGACTTCGTGTCAACTATCCGGTTAGCCCGTTGACCTAGCTGGGCTTCGTGCCAACTATCCGGTCAGCCCGTCGACCTAGCTGGGCTTCGTGTCAGATATCCGGTCAGCCTATTGACTTATTTGGACTTCACACCAGCTATCTGGTCGGCCCGTTGACCTAGCTGAATTTCTCCTGCACACTCAGTCAAAGTGTTAGATCACGACAAACCTAACTTAACCTTCTTTATCATTCATCAAAACCTGAGTTAGACCGTTAGTGCTAATCGCACCAACAATGGTAACTAGTTAATTAAAGTGACTCGCTATAAGACTTCATATGACTATCTACATATATGGATATGTCTGTGAAGCTCTAATTGCAACTCAAGTGCAAGTTTCATTCGACTTGAGGTATACAAATCATCTTGGTCATGGAGGCTTATACTTTGACATCTTAAGCAAGCATCTCAACGAGGTACGAATCCTGGATGATTAGGTATAAGTTGAAGTACTCGAACGTGTTTGGATAACTCATAGAGGATTCACCATTCCTTGCAAGAAGACGTATACCCTGTGGTCACTCGTTAGGATTATTACTCAAAGTTTTTTTGTCAAAGCATCACATGTTAAGAGTACGAGATTCTTAGACACATGTATGAGTAATTTGAATTCGCAGAACGAGAAAGTATTACTTGGGCTAGGTGTGACATAGTTAGCCTAGTGGGGACTGATATATAGACCATGCCCTAAACCAAGTGGGTATAAGATGAGTGAAAGGAACGAGACACCACTAACTGTAGCTGCTGAAGGGTTCATAATTAATTTTGAAATCAACTATGATTTTCTGACTAATTAGGGATCATAATGTACTACTAGGTGTTATTCATGATCATTCCATAATTAAGTAGTTAATTATGGATGTCCAAGATAAACCAGGAACCTATTGGGTCACGCGCACTACGAGTCTCTAAAAGACGTAAAATAAGTTAAAGAATATGATTTTTAGATCAAGAGATAAATATTTAGTTAGACCATGCATAAGACAAATACGAAAATATTTGTCGAATCAGAAATGCGGATAGGCCACATCTCTTATGGAAGAGTTAGACCCTATTGGATTAGTCATGAACCAACTTGGTTTAGTTGTGAACCAAATCAAGGGATTAATGGGCTAATTTTTTATTAAGGGCTAATGAATTGGATTTGGGCTTTCTAATCCAACTCATTAATGAGGCCTATATATTGATATGGTTGAGAGAAAAATTAGAACATAAGATCATAATTGGCTTGATAGGGTTTTAGAAACCTTAATCGAATTTTTCTTCTCTCCTCTTCTCTCTCCTCTGCAGCCAACAAGGAGAAGTTTCTCCTTGTTGTTGTGACCACCACAAGGAAGAAATATCTTCCTTGTGTGCTTCTCTTCTTCCTCTTGATCTCTCTTCTTCGCTCGTGGCTAGTAACTTCTGAAGGAGAGGCTTGTACTCACGGAGTTATCTTGAGGAGCTCAATGTGGATACGAATTGAGGCGAGGTTCGACAATGTGACTACGGTTGATGTCCTTCTCGTTATAGGTCATCCGTAAGGTATATCTAGAATAATGGTTATTCATTTCATTTTTGTTTTATTATCTTGTCTATGCGATTGTATCCAACATGTGTGTGGTGTGTGTGTTGTAATAAATTAGTTTATTTACGTTAAGTTTTTCGCTGTGTATGTTTACGAAATGTGTATTTAGCACACAACACATCAGACATATCCCAACACTTGCGATGTCTAATAATGTCAGCAAAATAATATGAGCAAAAATAAAATATTTTTTAAACCATATAAGTATTACATATTGACATCTCAACTCTTGTTTTATTACGAATATTATTTTTTAATCTCCTCAAAAATTATTCAAATTGATATATCTATATGTACTACATAAACTAGTTAGTCGTGCCTCATAAGGTATATGAATTGGTAGATGTCTCATTGAATAAAAAAAATAGGTGGAAATATGTGCTCATGTTTACATAATATAAGAGGAATGCCTATTTATAGTTGAAGTATATTAGCCATCATAATAACTCTTGATGCCAAATCTCTGAAAAATAAACTCAATTCTATAAGTATTTGCAAACATTATTAGAAAGTATGTCATGAAAAATTATTAGAATAAATATTTGTATAAACATATGACAGTCATGATTTTTCATTCTAAATATTTTTAATTTGTTCATATCTACACATCAAGCCATATTTGAGGCATACCCATAAGAGAATTTGATTTCTTTTAATCAACAACATAAAATTTGCTTACCTTCTTTGTCCAATATATAACAAACTTTTAAAAATTTATTAATAATTTTATTCTGATGTATCTCAAGTCTATTAAAGACATCCCTAATAGAGGACTAAATTGTTAGATTTAAAAAATAGACTTCTATTTTTAAATCTGATACCATCTTGGGTTTTTGGTTTAAATAAAAAATTTAGTTCCAAAATCAAGAACTAATTTTTGTTGGGCCTCATTAATATCTAGCCACCATGTTTGACTATATAATAATAATAATAATAACAATATTTTTTTTAGACCAACACTCCTATCTAATTTTTCTACACCATCACATCTATATTCATATTTTTTAACTAATAGATAGAAATGACAGTCACCTTGGGGGAATTATTTAAATTCTTCCAATTTAGAAGAAAATACATCTTCCCAACAATCCAACATTCGTCCCCAAAATTTCCAACATCCATAAAATTTTTCAATGATTCCGATTAGTGCCCATGGAGCTCCAATGTTTATGCATCTACCCGAATATTTTCAGTATCAGTTCATGCCACCCCCTAATTATAGATTTGCTCCTCAACAAGCACCGATAATTGGTTCAGACGAATGAAGAAGGACGTGTACAGGTGAATTTGGCACCAAAAATGAGTCTATGACACCATCTTGTGTTCCAGAGTAAGGCACCACATTCTCTCCTAGAGTCACCTTTGGCTACTGGACTCAATAACATTGCCCTTGACAAGGATACAAAGTTCGGCAAAGAGAACATTCTTGATGCAGATGTATCAGACGATTAAATCTATATTTTGATAATGATAAAAAAATTCAAAAATTAAGATGTGATATCGAGCTTGTAGGAAAGTCCTAATGAATTCTAGGCAGGCAGAAAATCCTAGGAAGAGGTAATCTTAGGTCCTAGGAGGTGGTAACCTTAGGTTATGGAAAATCCTAGGGCGAGGTAACCCTAAGTCCTCGGGAGTGGTAATCCTAGATTATGGAAAATCCTAAGGGGTGGTAATTCTAAATCCTAGGGGTGGTAATCCTAGGTGATGGAAAGTCCTAGCTGCGGTTAAGCGGGTGGAAAACCCTAGGGGTGGTAACCCTATGTCTTAGGGGGTGGTAACCCTAGGTGATGGAAAGTCTTAGCTGCGGTTAGGTAGGTAGAAAATGCTATGGGGTGGTAATCCTAGGTCCTAGGGGGAGGTAACCCTAGGTGATGGAAAGTCCTAGCTGCAGTTAGGCAGATGGATAACAATAAGGGTGGTAACCCTAGGTTCTATGGGGTAGTAACCCTAAGCGGAAAGTCCAGTTGGTCTGGAGAATCAGTCTTGCAATAGGTAACTTCTACTGAGAGGAGTAGGTGAGGGCGCATTCCCCGTTGAGGGAACAGTAGACATCTGTTCGACCTAGGATTTCCGGAGGAAATCCGAAATTAGAATCGGACAGTCCGAAAGCTGTCAAGTTATTTATCAATTGTTATTTGTCTAACTCTGTTCGGCAAAAAACTAACAAGTTTTGTAGGGTCAAACTTAGCCTTGATCGGTCAACCGAACGTCCTGATCGGTCGATTGAACCCTAGTACAGCAGGATCATATTTCCATAGATCAGACCGGATTCGATCGAGGGATCGATCGACCGAACCTCGGGATTAGTCGACCGAACCGAGGATAAGCGGTGACCAGATCGAGCCAGGTTGATCGGATCAGATAAGATGGAGACCATTAGCTGATCGATCGACCGAACGAAAGGATCGGTTGACCGAACGAAGGCTCATCCAAAGAGACTGCATCTGGACGGAAGGCCGGGTGGATTCAGCAGGTTCAGTCGACCAAACCTGGGGATTGGTTGACCGATCCGGGTCAAGTCAAAACTTGATCCCAAGATCAGAGGATCTGGACTAGATTTGAAGAGGCTATAAAAAGGGGTCTCGACTAGCACTTCAGGAACACCAAAACTTAGATTACTTGTGCTCCTGTGTGCTGCTCCGAAACGCTTCAACAACGCTCAACTGCTGCTCCGACAATCAACGACTCTTTTACTTATTCTTATATTGTCAGTATACTTTGTTTAGTTTTGTACTTGTAATTACTTATTTGTAAAGAAATTCCAAGCTATTAGTGATGGTCTACCGAAAGCGATCAACAATCGCAGGCCTTGGAGTAGGAGTCATCACAAGCTCTGAACTAAGTAAAAGAAATTGTGTTAGTAACTGCTTTTGTGTCTTTTTTTATTTCGCTGCGTTCTTACTTTATGTTTTCAGATAAACGAACGAATTAATCACGAATGTCATTAACCCCCATCGATCCTAGAGACACAACTCCACAACCTAAAAAGATATTTTGGTCACCCCAAGAGGAAAAGGTCCCTCCAAGTCGTGGGTCTATGATAGCACGGATTCGAGGATTGGCAATTCTTAGAAGATGGAACAACTATGGCTAAGGATTGTAATGGAGTACAACAACAATTGACTAGCTAGAACTCTTGAGAGGCGATGACAACAATTAAAATGACATTTCAACACAATGCAAAGATTGGTTTCTTCATTGAATGGAATCTATAATGTCTATAGCCAATGGGCAACAACACGGATATACTGATAAAGGCACATAAAGAGTGGATGACAAATCCAAAGAACAAGAACAAGCCTTTCAAGTACAAGCACATGTGGAGGATTCTTGCAGAGTGTGAGAAGTTGGCTCTCAATCTGTTGATCACCGCAGTTTAAAGAGGGCAAAGACTGCTAGTGGGGTGTACACATCCTCATCTAATCCTAAGATGAGCATTGATGAAGACGAAAGGCGAAACCATAGTCATCCAATTAGACAAAAAGTGGCAAAGCGGAAGGGCAAAGGCAAGTCTACTGTGTACAAAGAATGTCTATTCGAAATATCTAAAACTATGGAGGAATTTAAAGGGTGCACAGAATGGAAATTGGCAGCAATCAATAACCGCACCGAAACATGGCAATACGAAATCCTTATGAGAGATACTATCGGGATGACACAAGATCAACTTCGTATACACCTCCATATTGTTGTAAAAATTAAAAAAAAAAAAACACTGGGGCATAGAGTAGTTATTTTCCGCCCTTCATTAATGCTGTTTATATTATTTATTTTCCCTACTTTATTGTTGTTTGTATTATTAATTTTACAGTAATGTACTTTTTAGAATATATATATATATATATATATATATATATATATATATATATATATATATATATATATATATGCTGCGGACAAAGCCCGTGCGGACCGCTGTGGACATGCTTCCTGATCGGTCACCAGACCGATCAGGAGATCCCTGATCGGTCTGGTGACCGATCAGGAAGTATGTCCGCAGCGGTCCGCAAGGACTTTGTCTGCAGCATAGTAATTCTATATATATATATATATTAAAAATTAGCCATTGTAAACTAGCTATTAAAAATTAGCCATTACAAATGAGCTTATATATTCTAGCAATGTCTTCATATTCATCCACTATACATTCTCCTATGGATATCATAAACCATCTAAAATGTCTAGAGATCCCTATCCACTTACCTTTGATAATAGTGACAAGTTCTTCGAACTATCTATAAAAGATGACACAGATGAACAAATGATGCTCACTATACTCTAACACTAAGCAACGCTCCTTTAGGCAACAAAAAGGTCTGACACCATAGGAAAAAGGAGAAGGCATGTGATGCAAGATCGTGAAGTTACACATGCTCATCTTATGAATGATTATTTCTCTCAACAACCTTTGTGGGGCACTGAAGTATTCTGTCGACGTTTTCGGATGCGAAGAGATTTATTTATCCACATAATCACTGCCTTGGAACATCATCACCAATATTTTCAATGGAGGGTGAATATAACAAGAAGAAAAGGGATCTCACCACTTCAAAAATGCATGGTTGCTATTCCTCAATTGGCACATGGAGGCCCAATCGATCATTAGGATGAGTACCTATAGATTGCTGAAACAACGACAATCGATTGCTTGTTTAAATTTTGTAGTGTGTGATTGAAGTATTTGACGAGCGATATTTGAGAAGACCCAATGCCAATGATTGCCAACACTTACTTCAAATGCATGAGCAGAGGCACGACTAGTCCGACATGTTGGTTGATTGTATGCATTGGGAATGGATAAATTACACGGTCGCTTGGAAAGGACAATTTACTTGAGGCGACCATGGGATCCCAACAAAATGTTTAAAGTAGTTGCATCTATAGACTTGTGGATATAACATGTATTTTTTGGGGTCGCAGAGTCAAATAATGATATTAATGTGTTTAACCAATCACCTTTGCTGAAGGACTTGTTCCATGAAAAATGCACCAAGGTCAATTTTATAGTTATTGACACAGAATATACAAAGAGTTACTACCTAACACATGAGATGTATCCGGAATGGACAAGCTTTATCAAGAGCTTTTCTTACCCTTAGAATCCCAAGAGAAAGAAGTTCAAGGAAATACAAGAAGTCGCAAGAAAGGATGTCAAGTGAGTATTTGGGGTGTTGTAATGTCGCTAGGCAATAATCAGAGGTCCAAGACAATTTTGGTACAAGGATAATTTAAAGGATATTATGTATACTTATATTATTTTACATAACATGATTGTCAAAATTGAAAGGGATACTACAGCCAATTAGTCGGATGAACCTAATGACAATACGTCACCACAAATAATTTAAGGTACAATTAGAGAATTGAACAAGTATATCAAGAGAAATTGTGAGGTTTGTGACAAGAAAATATACTACTAACTTCAAGCCAACTTGGTTGAGCACGTATGGAATTGCTACGTCAATAATTAATTATTTTGATATTTTATTTTACAAATTGATTGTAATATATATTTTTAATTGTTGTGCTCTATTTTCAAGATTTAAATAAATTTTATATTATTTTTTTGAAACTACTATATTTAAATTATAAAGATTATTCAATTACCAAAAAAAAATATAAAGTGAAATTTATAAATAAAGATATATGAAATGAATGTAGAAAAAAAAGATATATGAAATAAATTATATATTTTTATTTTCAAAAATACTATATTTAATTTATAAAAATATTTAATTACTAAAATAAAAAAAAATAAAGTGAAATTTATAAATAAAGATATATGAAATGAATATTGAAAAAAAGGATATATGAAATGAATTAGTGGGTTTATAACTTTTTGACGTGGCAGGTGATGTGGCAAAAATAACCTACTTTTTAGATTTACCATTAGGGATGCCATTAATTAGTGGATTTATAATTTTTGATGTGGTAGGTGATGTGGTAAAAATAAACCTACTTTTTAGGTTTACCATTAGGGATGCCCTAACTAATTCTTTCAATTCCTTATGTGATTTTGTTGTGTCTTTAATTTTTTTTAGGAATATTAATCACAGTATCGAATATATTATTAAATTTTTTTTCTCAATATGTATCCCATCTAAATTATATCGAATGAGTAGATATTTTCAATATAATAGCTCCCAAAATATGCTTCTTTTTTTCTTCTAATCATACTTGTACACCTTCATAATGTATTTATTTAAATCACAGAACTCGTCTGAGTTCTAGTACAAATCCATAGTTGTCTATTTTCTCAAGTATTTCCTCTCCAAACTTGATTATCAGTTGAAATTTTCTGATTACTTTATTTTTTTATGGACTCTTTCTTATTTCACCTGAAAGGATGCTCTTTTGGTAAATTTTTTTGATAATTATCAAATCAATATATCCTCTCACAACAAGGTAGTGGAAATACATCAGACTCTGTCATACAATGTAGATATGTTAATTTGTCAGTCGTGCTCCATTTTGATAACACTCAGTATGCTGAAAAATCACTAATTATTCATAATAAAGCAATATGCAAAGAAAAATTAATTTTATTTACAATATCATAAGTCTTTGTAAGATCGACAATCAGAGGTTGCAAAAAATATATATATTTTCTTATTCGGATTATTTTGCCCTGGAATAAGTATAGTAAGGAACATATATTTATCTTCCATGTACATCCATGGTGACAAATTATATAATGTTAATATAACTAACTAAGATGAATATTGCTATATAGATTGACCAAATGGTTGAAATCCATCGATTGAAAGTCTCAATCTTGCATTACGTGGTTCCATTGCAAAGGAAAAAAATATTGTATCAAGATCTTTTCATATAAGAGAGTTAGAAGGATGACACATTATATCTTCTTCCTGTGCATGCACATGATGTCACCTTATTTGGTTTGTTGTTGCGACAGATGCATACAAGCGTTGAAATCTAGTAGTTAACGAGAAGTAATATATAACTTTCTATAGTAAATTCTTTTTCTTTTTTCCCAGATATGCGATTAAGTTGTCTATAATGAGGGTGATTACACATTTTGCATTCAATAAGTTCACTGTCTTTATTCCAAAAGATATTTTAATTATTTATACAATGATCAATTTTTTCCACAAGAAGGCCTAACCCCCTAACCAATTTCTTTATACTATAGAAGTTATCAGTCATTATATTATCAGCAGAGAGCAACTCTGACATCAATTAACTAATGCCATGGTAACATCGTTCTGAGGTATAATGTTCAATAGTCGCAGTAGCTAATAGCTGAGAATGACTAGAAGAAATATCTTCCCACATTTCTCTTTCACTGGCTTTAACATGTCATATAATTTCTAAACTTTAGGTATTGGTATTTCATCTATATTCGAATAATCAATCGCATTCATTATGTTGGCAACCATTGATTGCATTGCATCATCATTAGATGATGATTCCTCTTGAGCAATAGGGATAGATGACGAAGCAACAAAAGGTTCAATTAGCTCAAACAAATACGGCTCCTCATGAAAGTATCAGTTGTAGTAATTTAGAATAAAATTTTTTCAACCTAGATGTACTATCATGGTATCCTCATCGCAGAAAGTTATATTTCTATATATGCAATGATTACACAGACACCACAATTAATCACTATTCATACAATTTAGATGATGTCTAACAAATTCCATAAACTCTTCAACTCCATCAAAATATTCTTTAGTGATAAATCCATTTTCTAACCTATTGTGCATCTAAGATAATGAGAAATAAATTTGCAACATTATTAAACGTCTAAAAATAAACAACTAAGCATGCATATAGTTTAAACTTAAGCTTAATTAAATCATTAAATAACCATCAATAAATAATCATTCATGATATACCTAAAACCAGCGCATAAAGAAGCTAGAGTCTCTGCAAAGCCTATACAAACAATGCCAAATAGAGAAGCCTGCACAAAAAATATTATGAAGTCAACAATCAATACAAGTGTGCTTACAAACAACAATCATTTCCAAAGGTTCATGTTCGCCTAAGAAATACCAAGCTCTTGGACGACAAAGCACAAGGCCGAGGCCGAGTGATAAACACAATTTTATCGTGGAACGGATATCAAATAATATCACCGAACCCCTTTTACATTAATGTAGTATAGGGTAGCTTCAATCGTATCTCACAAGGGATGTAAACAGTAGGATGATAGTCTTAGGATCAATTATTATTGGTTTGGGGGTTTTCTGGATAAATTGTGATTTTAGAAATGACTTTTGAACAAAGAGAAGAAGTAAGAACCAAAACCTCTGCTACATTTGTAAATTCAACTCATGGAAATTAACAAACAAAGAATCTAACTAATCTAATCTATTGCATTGAAAGAAATAATAAACAAGAATAACGTAATACAACAAATTAAACAAAACCTAAATTGATTAGACATCAAGAACAGTGACATTAACCGAAGATTTCAAAGCAATAGCAAGGGAATTTGAATCAACTATGCATTGATTAACTGCAACAAAGCTACAATTCAAAAAAAGATAAAGAAACTAGAATTCAAAAGATTCACACTAATCAAACAAGGGAAACCCTAACTTGGATTTCATGTGCATCGGATAAGGAACTCTGCGATGAAGATAAACGGAGGAGGCTCTATTGAAGCTCGGCAGATGGTGCTGATCAGAGCTAGTGGCATGCAAATGGAGGCGAAGGATATAAGGAAGGAAAATCCCTTTACCTTGATGGATTTCGGTGGCTGTAGAACGACCGACAATGGAAGATATGAAGAGGAAGATCTGTTGTAGACGAATGCAGGATGGATGGGATGATGGAAATAGAATTATGAAGGAAATGGTAAACCCCTATCTCCTTTGTAACTTCGATCTTCTTCCTCTCGTCTCAGAACCGATTAGGGAAGAAGAAGAATGGCTTGCGGCTGGTGTCGATGGAGTAGATAGTCAGATGGAATGAAGGGACATTGAGTGGATCGAATGGGGAAAATGGTGTTCGGAGCTTCTGATGGAGATAAGGACGGATGATGAAGGGAAGCCTTGACCTTGGTGGAGCTCCGGTTGTCGGCTGCCGGTGATAGATCAGGAGGAAGAAGATTGCTCATCCGCTGCTTCGCGCGATCGTGCCTCCTGTAGAATTTGACAATCAAAGAAGAGAATGCCTTCCCACTCCACTGTAGCACCTCATTTAAATCAGATCTAGAACTGATCAGATGGTTGTAAATAATTCATATCTTGATCAACAGTGGGAAGTCACTTTAAATCTGATCCAAAGGTGCTAATCTTCATCAAAGATCCTGATATACTCTTCCTTAGGTTGGATGGGCCGAATCATGATAAATGGCTCAGATCTCCTCAAGTATATGATGGACGATCCAAATTACTCCAGAGCTTGATCTCTTCATTTAAGCTTGGATTTGAGCTCAATCTAGGTTGATCAACCTCAAGTCCTTGCCCTTTGATGCCTACAAAGATCATATTCAAATATTAGCATCAAATATTGTAATAATAAGATAGTTTGCAATTAAGTCCAAGAATAAATATAATTCATTAAATATGATGTAAATATGAGCTTGACCTATGAGGAGATCATAAAAGCATGCATTTGTGAATCAAAATATTGTAGCAAAATTGATGGTTATCACCGGGCTCATTGCCGGCTAAACTCACGAGCAAGGCTAGCTGAGGTAGCAGTCAAGCAAGTTGAGGCCACCTCCGACACTCGCTGCGGCAGCGACTAAGCTCGTTAAGCCCACAGCCAAGCTCGCGATCAAGCTAAAGCCAGCCAAGCTGAGGCCACGAGCTTGGTTGTAACCAGCCAAGCTCAAGGCAAGAGTTGAGGCAGCAAGCTTCATCATGGTCGGCCAAGCTTGCGATCGCCTTGGCTGAGGCCACGCACAACCTTAGCTTGTGACCGATGGGAAGGAGAGATTAGGAGAGGGAAGAGGATTACCTGTGTGCTAAAGGGGTGATCATGTGATGCAGGGGATGATGTCGGCGATCGGAGAGAGGAGAAGAAATCAATGAGACAAGGGAAAACTCGGGCTAGGGAAACCTTAAATTTGCTAAATTAACGTTAATTTCATTTCCAATTTAGCGACAAAAATAATCGCTCATATAGCGACAAATTTTATTTTAGTCTAAATAGTAACAAAAAAATAAATTTATGTAACCAAATAGTAATGGAAAATAAATTTCTATCACTAATTTAAATATATTTAAAATTATTTTTATTAATAATGACCGAATTAGCAACAGAAATATATTTCCCTCACTAATTCGGTCACTAATTATTGGTTTAATTGTAGTGTGTGGTGCAATGGTAAGCACTTACGAATAAACAAGAGGATCATGTTGGTGTAGGTTGTACTGATAATCAGGTCTTGATGTATGACAAATAGGTTAAAGTTAGATGTATTATTTGTCTAACCTTTTACCAAGTGTGTAGGACTTGATGGATCTAGAAGATCGAAATATTAGGCTGAAGTCCAACTAGGTTGATAGCTAACACGAAATCCAAATTGGTTGAGATCTAGCAGGAGGAAGTCCAGTTTAGTTGACAACTTGCTGAAGTCCAGATTGGTTGAAATCTAGCAGGAAGTCCTAATGGGTCAAGGGACTTGACATCAAGGAAGTGTTGGATTTTTCGAGCCGCGAAAACCGCTTTTCGCGTCGCGGAAATCCCGAATCACCCAAAGCCGTAGATCCGTGCAAGGAAAATCGAACGAAATACAAATACGAGTTTCGAAATCTTTAGATCTACTCCTAGATCTATGTGTTGAGAACTTTACCCTTGTTGCGTGCCCTTTCGCGTTCCCGCTCTTCCAAGGAGTTGCCGGATCTCAAGACCGTCAAGCGTCGGTCCTCTAGAAGTATCCACACGGACACGTAGGTGGAGAAACCTCACACAAAAGGTGTGCTAGCACCTTGGTGAGATTCGGCCAAGCAAAGAGGAGAGGGAGAGGGAGAGCTTGAGAGGAAGGAGGAAGAAGATGTCCACATGAATGGAAAAATCAATTCCCATTCAAAAACAAAGTGGCCGGCCACTTCCATTGTGTAACTCCCCATTAAATGCAATTAATGTGAAGTTATTAAGAAAATGACTTTGTAACTTCCATGAGGTGGCAACCATGATGATGTGGTGCATCATCATTAGTCCACATCAATGCCAACTCACCAATGAGGTGGCATAAAGTCAAGTCAAACTTGACTTTTAAAATTCCTCTCAAGTCAAGTCAAACTTGACCAAATCTCTTCCATGGTTGATCTAATCTAACCATTTGATTCAAGCCAACTTAATATAATGAATCTAATTCATTAAATTAAGTTGATTTAATGAGTCATAATCTAAATTAGACTCATTGAATACATGAATCAACTTGAGTCCAACTCAAGTTAGCCCAATTAGGATTACTCTTAATCCAATTTGATTCATCAAATGAATCTAATCCTCTTGGTTCATCATATGAACCTAATCTCCATCTAATTGTCCTTAGTGTGTGACCCTATAGGTTCTTGTAACGTTGGCAATGCCCTAAACACATTTAGGAGCATAAGTAATGAGCGGTATCTAGCAACACATCATTACTACCCAAGTTACAAGAATGTCGAGATCCGACATCACCTTGTGACTACCAATTGTGACTCCTCACAAAATAATGACAAGTGTCCTTCTATCCTAGACATCTAGATTGATCAATATGAGGCATAGACCGTGTCATCCTCTAATCAATCTAAATCTTGAACCCCAAGTAGACTCACTCAATCAAATGAGCTTAACATCTCATGTTGACTCATTTGGGCATGGCCATGCACTTAGTGGTCTCACTCTATCAAGAATATTGATGTCGCTCCCGTCATATGGGAGGGATAGATCCCATCTACATCACTCACATCCCTCTGCATAATTTGTTACATACCCGGTAATCGCCTTTATAGTCCACCCAGTTACGGGTGACGTTTGACGAAACCAAAGTACATAACTCCTTATGTAGGGATCCATGGTGACTTCAGGTCTAAGGACTAATAGTCATACTAATAGCCACATGAGAAAGTATATGACACTCATATAACGATCCATGATACTTTCTCATGGCGGGTCATTCAGTATACATTCTCCAATGTATACCCATGTGTCAACTTGATATCTCTATATCCATGACTTGTGAGATCAAATCATCGAGTTGACCTACATACTAGTCTTATTGCATTAACATTGTCCCTGAATGTTAATACTCGACTAGGAATGATTAAGAGTAGTGTTCCCTATATCATCTCACTATCGGTTCAACTAACCGATTGATATAGGTGAGAACCATCTACTCAAGGACATTATTATACTTAGTTTATTTGGCACCAATACAAGTAAGTATAATAACCAAAATCCAAATGCCTTTATTAATATACAAGAATATGATACAATGAGTCCATACAATCATCAAATGATTGGCTCTAGGGCTCTAACTAACAGGAAGTATGCAAATGATAAGTGAGGTAAGTCACTAGAGAAGAGAGATCTAGTGAGGACAAGTCCCGGTGGGAATATAGGCGCGGTCTAGCTTAGAGCCATTTGGGAAGTCTAAGCTGAGACTATGACTAGATCCTAGTCTTGAGAAGACAGGATCTAAGTCATAAATTGATCATATTCTTAATATGCTAGCTTTGTTTTGTAGGACAAACATATTATGGTTACCTAGACTATTTTTTTTTAGGAAAGAGAAAGGCGAGAAAGAGTGGTCCAAGCACTCGGAACAGATCTTAGCGCCCGGAGTTTATCTGGGCGCTCAAACCAATTTCGATGAGGGCTGTGCTAGTACCTAGCCAGGCACGCGGGCGGTCCAGGCGCTCGGAGTTGCTCCAGGCACCCGGACTAACAAAGTTCTTCTAGAAGCTGAGTTGGAGGGTGATGACTGGTCGACCCACGTCAACGGTCCAAATTAACGCCCAAAGCGGTCCGGGCACCCGAAGGTTGATAAAGTTTGAGGATGAAGTTTCGACGAGAGTTCATCATGCCAACATAGTTTAGGCACCCAGGAGGGGATCCAAGCATCCGGATGGGGCTATAACAGAAGAATTCGACTTGAAACTTCAGAACATCAATCTCTACAACTTTCATATTCACGCATTGCTCCAAAAAGGTCTTCGGGATACCTAAAAGTTACACAGATAATCTGCGCTCAAGTTTTCAAAGATTGTATTGTCGATATAATTTAATTCTTACAATTGTATTTAAGTTATGTAATTGCTTTGTGATTATAGTGATTATCCAACGAAAGTACCTAGTGAGTGCAGATCTTGGAGTAGAAGTCGTCGAAGGTTTTGAATCAAGTAAAAATACTTGTGTTAGCGTTTGTATTTTCGTGATTCTTTTCCACTGTATATTCTCGATTTTCTAAAATGTGGCGAACAGTATTCACCCCTAGCATCTTTACGATCCAACAAGTGGTATCAGAGCGAAACTCCACTCTGAATTCGTGCAACCACCAATCAAGCAAAGGGGTTTTTTCTTGTTTTTTTTCTTTTTAAATCTTGTTCGATTTTAAGATTTTTGATCTAGTTCAAATTGGTGCAATCACCTCTTTTGGACAAGTTTTTCACATTATAAAATACTCTGAATTTGTCTAACACCAGTCGAGTTTCTTTTTGTGTTTATCATCTCCCACACTACTAATTCAAGATGTAGTCTTGGAAACTTTTTCTTATGTACAAGGTTCTATCATTAATGGCCCAAGGCAAAGGTTACAGCACAACTCATCGTCCACTCTTCAACAGGGATAACTTTCCCTACTGGAAGAGAAGAATAGAGGTATACTTGAAGATGGATATTGATCAATGGTTCACCATCCAACGAGAATACAAGGCGCCGGTAGACGAAGCAACTAAAGTACCTCTCAACCAAGAAAGATGGAATTCATAAGACAAGAAGAAGGCCTATATTGACTCAAAGGCAGTGAATACACTTCAATGTGGTTTGACGAAAGAAGAACTGAATTGCGTCTGCCCGCACGAGAATGTAAAGGAGCTGTGGAATAAGCTGGTCGAATTACATGAGGGCATGATCAATTCAAAGATAACCAAGAGAGACCTACTTTGGAATAGTTTATTTAAGATTAAAATACAGGATGGTGAGACCGTAAGTCAGCTCCACACCAAAATAAAGAACATCCTAAACAGACTCCAACTTAATTAGCCACTAAATGGAAAACCGAGATATAATTAGGTATGCCTTAAATTCCTTTCCTTGAAACAAATTGTGGGCATCTATAGTTGATGCCTACAAGGTTTTGAAGAATTTATCTAACTTAAATTAGACAAACTCTTTTGTGAACTCGAACTCCATCAGCAAACTAACTGCAGAAGGTCCGAGAAGGTGTTGTACTTCTTGCAGGTCCCTCAAAAGAAGTCAAGAATAAGAACAAACCTGAGCCAGAATCTAAGTCTGACCTAGATATATTTAAAGAAGAACAATTGGTAAACATAATAAGAAAGATGCTTACCAGAAGAAAAAATGACTTCAACAAAAGGGATATTTAGAAGATGATCAAGTTAAATAAATCAAGCATCACCTGCTATAGGCGCAACAAAAAAGGACACTACAAGCATGAGTGTCTGAAGCTAAAAGA
The DNA here is from genome assembly GCF_018446385.1 of Zingiber officinale. Classification (NCBI taxonomy): domain Eukaryota; kingdom Viridiplantae; phylum Streptophyta; class Magnoliopsida; order Zingiberales; family Zingiberaceae; genus Zingiber; species Zingiber officinale. The sequence continues at coordinate 97,966,980 of NC_055996.1, forward strand.
AGACAAACCCAAGACTACAAGAAGAAAGAAGGCATTAAAAGGAACTTAGGACTAATTATCCTCCAAAGAATCAGATGTAGAAAAACCAAAGCAACAAAACTACCTTGTGCAAATGGCATCCGAACCAGAATCAGAAAGCAAAGATGATGAAGACAATGAGTAAGAATACGAGTCAAGCTACAAGTCCGTACTCTTTTCTGAAGGTCTCAACGAGGTGAAATCTAACCTAACTGTTAGCTTTTTCAAAATCATTGCATTCTTGAACACAAAGTTAGGAAAATCATAAACTCAAATTAATCAACTTCTTAAAGAAAATGAAAACCTAAAAGAACAACTTAAAACAAATTCAATAGTTGAACTAGTTCAATCTAAAATTCCAACTCAAGTCCTAAAACTTGAGGAAGAAAATTTTAAATTAAAAAATAAAGTAATTGAACTCAAAGAACTTTTAGAAAAATTCACAGCAAGATCCAAGTACCCTGACATGATACTTAATTGGGTCATAACGAGCTATGTACAATTAATCCGGACTCGGATATAAGTCTCATTCAACAAATAAAATATTTTTATCACTTGTAAGCTAAAACAAGAAAATGTAGGACCGTTGGGCCGGCTAGGAGGGGGTTGTTGGATATCCTGCTAACACAAAAGAAAAACAAACCCTCCTCGAACTCTTTAAGCTAACACTTGCATAAATAAACTAAGCGGTAAATTAAAAGCATAAATAAAAAGCGAGGCAAAAGTATTTACTTGGTTACAACCGATGTGGTTGTTAATCCAAGGAAGATTAAGCTCAATAAAACTCCTTCAGGCGGAGAAGCCTCTTACAATGTTGAAGCGCAGAAAATAGAAGCTTAGACTAAAAGAGAGCGTGCAAGCACTGGATTTACAATCAGTGAGTTCGTTGAAAAGCTTCTGGACCAAGGCTATATTTATAGTCTTGGTCGGGGCGCCTGGAAGGGTTTCGGGTGCCCTGGGGGGGATAAAACTTATCCCCCAATGTTCAGATCGCGTAAATCACGATCTTGGTCAAAATCAGGGTCCGGGCGCTCGGAAGGGTTCCGGGCGCCCCGGAGCCCAAAGTCAACAGTGTTGACTTTTTCGTCCGGGACCTCTTCTCTGGTTCAGTCCCTCCTCAGTCCGGTTCTTTTCCTCCGGATCCGCTCGCTTGGGAGATCTCAGCCATCTGGAAAAGGGCTCACCCGAACCCAACTTCCGGTCTTCTCGAGTAGCCTTCCACTCCGGCTTCTCGTCCATCGGAATCGCTGCGTGTTTCCTTCTCGTCCACCAGCGTACTCATCCGTAGTCTTCGTCCCTCGGACGCACCGCGTGCCGTCCTTCTCGCTAGCTGCGTCTTCCGCTCGAGTACCTGTGCTCCTAAGCTCCTGCACACTTAGACACAAGGTTAAAACAACGCAGGACCTAACTTAACTTGTTGATCACACCAAAATAACTTTGGGGTTCCAACAATCTCCCCCTTTTTGGTGTGATCAACCCAAGTTAAGCTAGGGTTACAAATAGACATAGAATAAAAACAGTTTATTGCAATAACATGCAACATGATAGAAAAAATTGAATTTCAAAAATTTCAAATTTTAATTTTCAATTTTCTACCTCCCCCTAGACTTATACCTTCCCTTCTCCCCCTTTGATCACAATAAAAATGGGGTTTCCAGAAAAATAATCTAAGGGTTTGACACTTAGAAAAATTATAGAAATCTATTTCAATGTTTTTTTTTGGAGAAAAAATATTTTCAAGTTAAAGGAAAAAAATTTCTAAGTCAAAAAATGACTTTTGAAAAATTTCTAAGTTTTCACCAAAAATAAATCTTTCTAAGCCCAAAAATTTATGCAAGAAAATTTAAAAAAATTGATAGCATTAAAAAAAATTTCTATGCATTTATTTATTTATTTTATACTGATATTTATATCAAAAAGTTTTAAATTTCCATTTCAATTTTTCATCACTTCTTAAATCACAATTTTTCAGATTTAAGGCAACAAATATTAAACATGCTAAAAATTTTATTCGATCTTTTAACATGTCATTTTCTGTTATTTTTTGACTTTCTACTTCACAAAAATATTTCAATAACTTGATAAAATTTTTCGACAATATAATTTGTAAAACTTCTTTCGGCAATGTGCAAAATTCATTTAAAGAAATATTTTGTAATTTGCAAGAATTTTTTAACAACAAAAATTCTAATTTACAGGAATCTATTAACAATAGATTTCTTAATCCGAAACACCTTTTCGATGACTCAATTTTTAAATCGCAAAATTCTTTTGAGAGAGTAATTTGTAATTCAAAAAATTCTTCTAATTTGCATAATTATTTTGTCAAAATATTTTTTAATTTGCAAATTTCTTTGGATAATATTTCAAATTTGCAAGACAAATTTGACAATTGATTTTCTAATTCAAAAAACTTTTTCGGTAATTCAATTTTTAAATCGCAAAAATCTTCAGGCAATTTTTCTATTGAATTAACCGGTTGTTCAGTGGATAGAGACCATACCTTACTTACCTCGTTGGCCGTTGGTTCTCCCCCTGTTGAATTAATTTCTTCCGAAGATTCTCCCCCTTTATCGATCTCGGGATGTACTTCGGCTGTTGGGGCTGTCTTGGTAATTTCTTCCATCTCGGATTCTTCTGATGACAGCTCGATGTCTATTGAGGGGACGACTTCAATTGGTTCTTCGTAGAGTTTTAAGAACTTTTCCCAAAGTTCTTTTGCGCTGTTGTATTCGCCAACTCTATCAAAGTCTTCGTTTGGTATTGCGGTTAAAATGTGAAACTCTGCCCGACCGTTTGCCATTGACTCGTCACGTTGCTTCTTGTTCCATAGGCGTAGATCGAGTTCTTCTCCATTCGTTGTCTTTGGTGCTTCATAACCTGTTTTCATTATTAGAGAAATACCAATATCAGAGTTAAGAAATACCGTCATTTGTTGCTTCCAAGAAGCAAGCTCCCCCTCGAATGCTGGTGGGTAGTCGCTAGCTCCGACCATTGTTTTGTTACTTCAGACGGCGGTTAGTCCTTTTGAGGCGTACTCCGCTCTGATACCACCTGTAGGACCGTTGGGCCGGCTAGGAGGGGGTTGTTGGATATCCTACTAACACAAAAGAAAAACAAACCCTCCTCGAACTCTTTAAGCTAACACTTGCATAAATAAACTAAGCGGTAAATTAAAAGCATAAAGAAAAAGCGAGGCAAAAATATTTACTTGGTTACAACCGATGTGGTTGTTAATCCAAGGAAGATTAAGCTCAATAAAACTCCTTCAGGCGGAGAAGCCTCTTACAATGTTGAAGCGCAGAAAATAGAAGCTTAGACTAAAAGAGAGCGTGCAAGCACTGGATTTACAATCAGTGAGTTCGTTAAAAAGCTTCTGGACCAAGGCTATATTTATAGCCTTGGTCGGGGCGCCTGAAAGGGTTCCGGGCGCCATGGGGAGGATAAAACTTATCCCCCAATGTTCAGATCACGTAAATCGCGATCCTGGTCAAAATCAGGGTCCGGACGCCCGGAAGGGTTCCGAGCCCCCCGGAGGGCTCCAGGTGCCCCGGACTGTTCTGGGCGCCCCGGAGCCCAAAGTCAACATCATTGACTTTTTCGTCCGGGACCTCTTCTCTGGTTCAGTCCCTCCTCGGTCCGGTTCTTCTCCTCCGGATCCGCTCGCTTGGGTGATCTCTGCCATCCGGAAAAGGGCTCACCCGAACCCAACTTCCGGTCTTCTCGAGCAGCCTTCCGCTCCGGCTTCTCGTCCCTCGGAATCGCTGCGTGTTTCCTTCTCGTCCACCAGCGTACTCATCCGCAGTCTTCGTCCCTCGGACGCACCGCGTGCCGTCCTTCTCGCTAGCTGCGTCTTCCGCTCGAGTACCTGTGCTCCTAAGCTCCTGCACACTTAGACACAAGGTTAAAACAACGCAGGACCTAACTTAACTTGTTGATCACACCAAAACAACTTTGGGGTTCCAACAGAAACAACCCAAAGCTTAGGTTCCAAAAGCTTGTTTAACCAAGTAAGTATGACTCAATCAATTTTATGTACTTAAAAATAAAATTCACTACCTAAACCAAATCAAAATAAACTAACTAATTCAAACCCAAACCTAAAATATAAAATCAAATCAAACAAATCAAATTCAAATCGAAAAACTAAATTTAAATCAAATAACTACAAATTCAATCTAAACATAAGTTACAATCAAGTTTATTATAACTATAAAGCAAATCAACACAAATTTAAAACTTAAAATCAAGTTCAGTAATTTAGGGGAGACTCCAAATTAGTTGGTACCTCCAAAATAATAATTTACCCAGCTGGATAATTATAATTAGTGTATTAGGGATAAAAATTTAACTTGACAAATAGTAATAGAGAAGTTTTGGATGATAGTAGATTAGGAAAGCTCTGTCTATGCATGTTTAGAAAAATATGGCTTCGACCTAGTGCATTTGACTTAATGGAACTAACTGAAGTAACCCCTCACTAATCCTAGTTGGTTAGACTAAAGTTTTGTACTAATTTCAGTGGACAGGGTTATTTAAAAAATTTTGAAGGCATGGTTACTTTAATGATGTACAGGTGACTTACCACAGCTTAGACGTTTATTCAAAGAATATCTGCTTGTTGAACCCAAAGCTAAACTTGAATCTAACACAAGTTAAACTAAATCTTAAAATTCAAACTTAACTAATCTAACAAAATTATAGGGTTCCCTGATTGAAAATATAGATCGAATTAGATGAATAAGGATTAAAATAAATTAAAATAAAATAAATTGATTAAAATAAATCAAATTAAAATAAATTAAAATTAAATTAAAATTAAATTAAAATCAAAATTAAAATTTAAACTTAACTTAAAATTTAAACTTAAACTTAAAAATTTAACTAAAACTTATACTAAAACATTAATTAATTCTAAATAAGATCTAAAATAAGATTTAAAACTCTAATTAAACTTACATTAATTAAATAAAGTTAAACTTAAAGTTGACTTAAATTAATTAACTTAAACTTCAAACTGAATTAAATAATTAATAAGTAAATAATTAAAATTAATTGAATTAAACCCTATATGTTAATCCACTTAAGCTTTAAAATTAAGTTAACTAAACATTAATCTAACTTAACTTTAATTAATCTAACCTTAATTGATAATTTAGGATAACCTTAATTGAAAACTCAATTTAATTAATACCTTAATTCAACCTAATTAAAATTATATACTAACATGATTAAAATCAATCAAATCACCAATCAATTAACTTAATAACTAAGTATTATCAATCCAAACATACACGTAATTCGAACTTGAAAACTTCGAACTTAACTTTAACTTAATAAAACATTAGGAATCTAAGAAGGAAATAAAGAATATTAGACTAGAACTCTTATTATAAAATAAATTTTTTAAAGGATTTATAAATTCTAGAAAAATTCTTTATTTATAGTTTCTAAAAATTCTCATCTTTTTAGTATTTAAAAATCTATTTTGACCTTAGTGTAGGACAAATCCCTAGAAAGAATGATCATATAGATCTAGGTCTACCTTAATTGTGTATTCAAAAACTTAAAATGACGTGAGAGATGTATGTCTTTTCTTTGGACTTCAGATGCCTATATCAATGAATCAAAATAAGTCTGGGCTAAAAACACAATATTATATTAATCAAGTTAAGGAGTCTCTTTTCAGCAAATTTCTAACTGAACATTAGTATTTAACTTGACTAACCAAATAAATACTGCTATCATCTGATAGTTTATAACTAATGGTTAGACATTTAAAGATAATTATTAGATAAATATTAAATAAAATAATATTATATTCAAGAGGAGAATATTTAAAAACTACATTTAAAATATCTTATTTCAAAATTTTCCCTCTTCTTACTACTATTTGCAAACTAGTAGTTTAAACAAAAAAAAAAAAAATTAAAACTTACTTAAAGTTTTTTTTAAAATGTTTTGAATAGATATTTCAAAAGTTGCATTGAAAAATAATTACTTTATTACTCTTTGTGAAAAATATTTTGTAAAATACTTTCAATTTTTTTTTTCAAAACTTGTTTTTAAAAAAACACTTATAAATATATCTGTTTTGAAAAATAAACTAAAAGTGTTTTGAAAATTGCATTGAAAATTGCCTAAAAATACTATGAAAAATATTTTGAAAGATGTTTTTGAAAATACTTTGAAAAGCTTTATAAAATTATTGCAAAGGCTATCTTTTCACTTTAAAAATCATCTTAAAAAGTTATTCTTAAAAACACGTTAAAAAATATTTTGAAAGATATTTTTAAAAACACTTTAAAAAGTTTTATAAAATTCTTGTAAAGTTTATCTTTACAAAATGCTTTGGAAAATTTAAAAAAAAATCCTTTTAAAATTTCCTTAATTACTTTGAAACCTTCTTTGAAAATATTATACAAAGTCATTGTGTAAAATATTTTAAAAACTATTTTATAAATTATTTTTGAAAAACTTGTTTTGATAGGCATTTTGGAAAAATGGTTTTGAAAATTATTTGGAAATACTTTGCAAAATTTTCTTGAAATCATTTACTCCTCCTTACAATAAACCTCCAAGTTTTTATGTAAAAACTTTACAATTAAATTTTTTTTTACTTACTATGCTTACTTGTGTATTTCCATACTTTGGTATACTTATATGTATTATTTTTTTGATGTGTGCCCAAGAGGAAAGATAATGGGTTAGGTTAGAAAAATCAACTCACTTTACTCAAAAGTAAACTTAAAGTGTATTACATGTTTAATTCTTATTTGCATGTTTTTTTTCTAACATTAATCCAGGTTGTTATTACATCGAAAAGGAAAAGATTATTAAAGCAGGTTGCACTGATAATTAGGTTTTGATATATGATAAATAGGTTAAAGTTAGATGTGTTGTTTATCTAACCTTTTACCAAGTATGCAAGACTTGATGGGTCTAGAGGACCGAGACACTAGGCTAAAGTTCAGCTAGGTTGATAGCTGGCACGAAGTCCAGATTAGTTGAGATCTAGCAAGAAAAAGTCTAGTTTGGTTCACAACTTGTTGAAGTCCAGATTGGGTAAAATCTAGTAGGAAATCCTAGTGGGTCAAGGGACCTGACATTAAGGAATTATGCAAATACTAAGTGAGGTAAGTCACTGAAGGAGAGAGATCCAATGAGGATGAGTCCCGGTGGGACTATAGGCACAGTCCAACTAAGAGCCATTTGGGAAGTCTAAGCTGAGACTATGACTAGATTCTGATATTGGGAAGACAGGATCTAAGTCATAAATTGATCATATTATTAAAGTGTTAATTTTGTTTTGCAAGATAAACATATTATGGTTACTTGGACTAACTCTTTTTTTATAGGAAAGAGAAAGGTGAGAAAGAGTGGTCCGAGCGCCTAGATCAAGTTTCAATGAGGGTCGGGCGGGTGCCTAGCCAGGCACCTGTGCGGTCCGGGCACCCAGAGCTACTCCATGCGCCAGGACCAATAAAGTTCATCTAAAAGTTGAGTTGGAGCGTGACGACTCGTCGACCCACGTCAATGGTCCAGGTGCTCGAAGGGGGTTCGGATGCCCGGAGGTGGATAAACTTTGAGGATGAAGTTTCGACGAGAACTCGCCACGTCAACACGGTCCAGGCGCCCGGGAGGGGATCTAAGCGATCAGATGGGGCTATAAAAGAAGGCGTCGACTAGCAGCTTCAGACATCAATCTCCACAACTTTTGTACTCGTGCGTTGCTCCGAAAAGGTTTCTGGGATACCTAAAAATCGCACCGACAATCTGCGCTCAAGTTTTCAAAAATTATACTGTCGATATAATTTAATTCCTGTAATTGTACTTAAGTTTTGTAATTGCTTTGTGATTATAGGGATTGTCCAACGAAAGTACTCAACGAGTACGACCCTTAAAGTAAGAATCGTTGAAGGCTTCAAATCAAGTAAAACTATTTATGTTAATGTTTGTATTTTTGTTATTATTTTTCACTGTATATTTTCAATTTTTTAAAAAGTGAGGAATGTTATTCATCTCATCCTCCTAACGTGTGATCAAAGTTTGAATCTGAATGAGTAGGGATAAATATTTTCGAGCTTGTGTAAAAGTTGTATCGATTATATAAAAAAAAAGTTATTAATTAGTAAACTTTTACTTGGAGGTAAAGGGAAAGAGAAGGGAAGGTTTTTTTTTTTTTAAAATCCAACATATAAAACGTATATAACAATTCTAAAGTATGAACTAGTTCAATAAACAATCATCAATCATTCAAGTACAGAATAACGTTTCCACTATCCTAAAAAAAAAAAACTTTCTTGATACAAATTGAACGATTTATTTAACATTGACTGTTATAATATGATTGTACTATGCCTCGACAATATTAATTTTTTAATGCATTATTACTTTCATTCTGGTTGTCCTAGAAAGTGACTCGGTGAGAATTAACCGATCCTCAGCCAATCACTTAACTCAGACTTAATTCTTAAATTTCAATAAAATAATATTTATTTAATTTCTTGTTAGAAAGTACAATTATTGTATAGATTTGATTTGTTTACATAATAATTGAGCTCCAAGTCAAGCTAATAGATTCTTGTTTTAATAAATTAATTATATAGCGTTATTTGTTGGAGAAGCTAAATCTAATATTCAGAAAGCACCCTAATATTTTTCTTCATTATTATTTGTTTGAGTAGTTGTCAGTACTCTTTTTTATATATAATTTTCACATCCAATTGTATGTGTGTTTATTTAGCCAACACGACTACGAATAACTAGCATATCGAACCTCTAAGGGCAATTTGAAAAAGAGGATAAACTTTGGATTAAAACAAAATTTTCCCAAAATAAAATTGTATTATTATTATTCGTAGACTTTACATATTTGTTAGTCAAGGGGCAATCATTGCCATTTTGGAAAGTATCGAGGACCTTTTTCAAAAAAAAATACGGTGGACTATACCAAATTATCCTAACAAAAGATATATATATATATATATATATATATAAATTTTAAGTGCAATTATTGTAACCTAGTAATAGTTTATACAATAATTGAACTAATTAAAAATTATGCTTAAATAAATTAAAATTATTGTCAACATTAAAATGAGCAATTTGGAAGTACATGAACACGTTCACTTTCTTGTCTCTTGTGAATGGTGTATTTGGATCCTTAAAATATATATATATATTTAAAATATAATTTATTTGTTGATCTTTTGCTTTATTGAAAAACAGTCAAAGGCAAAAAATAATTGTGGTGGATTTTTGTATATATATATATATATATATATATATATATATATATATATATTTAAAATATAATTTATTTGTTGATCTTTTGCTTTATTGAAAAACAGTCAAAGGCAAAAAATAATTGTGGTGGATTTTTGGGTCCCACATTGGCCTAATTCAATTAGTTTTCAGAAAGGACCTCAATTTTCTTTATATATTTTTTTCTTAAGCAAACTTTTAAAATTGTTAACTTAAATGTACAACTATCTAGTTTTCTATAAAAGGCATAATAAATTCACGGTCTTTGTGTAAATATCTTTGTAGAAAACAAAAAACAATGTTATTATAAATTCTTAATTTATATTGGCTAGTGATTAGTTTGGACTATGATTTGTATTTTAGCACCGAGGAAGACATTAAATCTTAAATAATCAAGATCATGAAACTCTAGTTTAGTTCCTTCCACATAGATTGGGTTCATACGCGTTTATCTTTGGCCAAGGACAGAGCCATAAATTTCATATTAGAGAGGAGGTGTATTTATGTTGAGGGAGACGACCGTGTCATTACCTCTTATTCTCCCCTATTTTTATTGAATAAAATTAAATGTCTCACACCCCCTTCACATTTTACATGTGAGACTAAATTTCTCCACAAAAATTCTTGAACCTCTTTTTTCTACTTCTTCTTCTTCTTCTTCTCCACCATGTGCTTGAAAATTTTTTTTTGAAATAATTTATTTCAAAAATACCAACATCATTTACTTGGCCAAAACAAACCAAATTAACCACCACCACTATTCTATGCCAACCCTTATTATTGTTTTGACAAAAAGAAGAAAAAAGAATGTCCATGGTAGAATGGTGAAGCATGAAACAAAACAATTACACTAGCATTGGAGAGAATATGTCAAAGCTGATGGCATACATATTGCCCAAGAAATCTAGTGATAGTGATTTGGACCAAGATACAATGAACTAGATCTACATAATAGTACAAAAGAAGTGGGATATTTACTTGTATCATAAAATCAAAAAATGCCTTAAAATTTTCTTTAATTATGTCCTAAACATTTCTCTTCCCATTTTGTTTTCTTTATTCAATTATATGAACCCTAATGTTCCTTTCACAAACCTCGTCAGTATATTCCAGGTATCAACTATACCAAAGTCCTAGAAATTGAAGAATAATGAAGCAAACCTAAACTTGGTTCTTAGTGATTAAATAAATGTTTAGGTAGTCCTCCTGTGTTTCCTATATAAAGGCAAGACTCAATTCATTAACAAAAGATCAAGAGGATTCAAGAGAAGTAGTAAGGAAGGTAGGGAGAGCAACCATGGCTGTCGATGATCATGACGGTGGAAGCTTGGATATCGGAGAGAAGCTAAGAAGAGATGAAGGACAAATGCCCTCTCCCATACAACGACGGTTGGTCCGCACGGACTCGTTGCCTTTTGAGGCAGGGAAAATCCCACCCAAGCACACTTTCACTGCTCATGTATGTTTGAATTCCAAAAGGAATTAAACTCAACCTATCTTTAAAATGTCAAGACATTTATCCTCCTCTTCCACATCTTAACCTCTTTAACTTACAAGTTATTATGTGCAGGAGAGTTGGAGCCGGACGTTGCTCTTGGCATTCCAGAGCATCGGGGTGGTGTACGGTGACATTGGGACATCACCCTTGTACGTCTACGCGAGCACATTTCCAAATGGAATCCAACATCACGATGATCTCCTTGGTGCCCTTTCCCTCATCATCTATACCATCATTCTCATCCCTCTTCTCAAGTATGTCTTCACCGTCCTCTGGGCCAACGATAATGGTGATGGTGAGTGTGCATATATTGTTGATTGAAAATAATATAACTATCAAGTATTATCCTATTAAGTGGGATCAGTTATATAGTTATATGGATCCTTCTATGTTATTGGATTATATCCCCTATCATATCATCATTTATATTCAAATATATTTTATCTTATTTTATTATTATTAATCAAGTTTTTTTATCTTTCTCTTTTTTGTTTGATTGACGTACATATTTATCATAGTTATTGATTGAGAATGATAAGAAAAAATGAGTTAATTTACTTATCCTTCTTCTACAAACCATGTCTTGGAGATTGTTGGTGCCCATTAACAAAATTGTTGCATCCAAGGACAGAGATCGAGCACTCTATATAATTTGAATCGATCCGGATTAAAATTTTAATATTGATTAATTTTTTTATTAATTAATCATCATCAGTTAAAATTTTGGACTTTAATTTGCTGTGGATTTTCATTTTGATGATATTTCTAAGTTTTTGTTTTCTAGGAGGGACATTTGCACTTTATTCGTTGATATCTCGATATATTAAGGTGAGCATGATCCCAAATCAACAAGATGAGGATGCCAAGGTTTCAAACTACCGACTTGAATCGGTATCCAATCGACTGAAGAGGGCTGAATGGATTAAAGAAAAGCTAGAGAATAACAACATCGCCAAGATTGCTATCTTCGTAGTCACAATTCTAGGAACATCGATGGTCATTGGTGATGGTGTTCTAACTCCCTGCATCTCAGGTACCCATTTTATACTACCTTGTTATTGCTTCATCGAACACTTCCCAAATCGACTAGAGCAATTGACTTTACTTAATTACTTTGTTCCTCAGTTATATCTGCAGTTGATGGAATCAAGGAGAAAGCACCTTCTCTTGATGATAGTAAGTGCCATTAGTTAGACAAGTAAAACAAGAATTAACATAGAGATTTTCGATTCAAGCTAACACAACTTGAGAGTTCTTTTTCGTCTAGACTTTGATAACCAAATAACCCTTCTTTTGATCCTTCTTTTTACAGGTACAATCTCTTATATTTCAGCTGGGATACTTGTTCTTCTATTTGCCATACAAAGATCTGGCACAGACAAAGTTGGCTATTCTTTTGCACCTATAGTTCTTACATGGTTTCTACTAATCGGTGGCATCGGACTCTATAACTTATTCAAGTATGATGTCGGAGTTCTTCGTGCTTTCAATCCTAAATACATAGTCGACTACTTTCACAGAAATGGAAAACAAGGTTGGATATCTCTGGGAGGGATTGTTCTCTGCATCACAGGTGATCCATAACTTTTTTTTTTTAGTTTGCATAACCATCATGCTCATCATTGTCAATTCTTCATTAATATCTTCAGCCTCGTTTCGGAATAGGTACCGAAGCTATGTTTGCTGATTTAGGTCACTTCAATGTTAGAGCAATTCAGGTATACTTAATGCAACTTCGTGCCTCTCTACTTTCAACTTCTGATACGTCTTCATTGGTGCTAAACTATATATACAGATAGGCTTCAGTTGTGTTTTGCTCCCAGCAGTATCATTTGCTTACATTGGGCAAGCTTCGTATCTTACGAAACATGGTGATAATGTCGGCGACACTTTCTACAAATCAATTCCAGGTGACTGTGAATTGCAACTTAACAGAGTACATAATTCTTCTTTCTGCATAAACAAATCATAATGCAAAGATTGAACTTGTTTTAGGCCCGCTATTTTGGCCAACATTTATCGTTGCTATTTCTACGGCAATCATCGCAAGCCAAGCTATGATATCTGGTGCGTTTGCGATTGTATCGCAGTCTCAAAACCTTGGATGCTTCCCTAGAGTTAAAGTCTACCATACTTCTACCGAGTACGAGGGGCAAGTGTATATCCCTGAGATCAACTACATCTTGATGGTCTTGTGTGTTTTTGTCACTCTCCTCTTTCAGACTACTACAAAGATCGGAAATGCTTACGGTATGTATGAACGTTTATATCGATGATAAACGCTACCAAATTAAAATTAAATCTCTTTGAACATTACATTTTGGTGTGCAGGAATTGCTGTGGTCTTTGTGATGACGATCACAACATGCTTGGTGACAATCGTAATGGTTGTCATATGGAAAACAAGGATGTTGTGGGTAGTCCTGTTCGTCCTAGTGTTTGGGGGTGCAGAGTTAGTGTATTTGTCTTCGGTTCTATACAAGTTCAGGGAAGGTGGATTTTTACCCTTGCTTTTCTCACTGGTCTTGATGATAATCATGGCAATATGGCACTATGTTCATGTCAAGAAATACCGATATGAACTTAACAACAAAGTCACAAGCAACTATGTAAAGGATATAATTCAGAAAGGCGAGGTGCAAAGAATACCCGGCCTCGGTCTCTTTTACTCCGAGCTAGTACAAGGCATACCACCCATATTTCCTCATTTCATCGAGAAAATACCATCCATCCACTCGGTTCTCATATTTGTCTCAATCAAGCACTTACCGATCAGTAGAGTGGAGTTGGAAGAACGCTTTATTTTCAGGCAGATCAAGCCGAAAAGCAGTAGGATTTTTCGGTGTGTGGCGCGGTATGGATACAATGATGCAATGGAGGAACCAAGGGAGTTTGAGAACTTGATCATCGCATATCTGAAGAAGTTCATGCAGTATGAATACTTGGGATTGGAAAATGCAGCTGAAATGCATGGTGATACTGTGCATGGCGATGAGAGTGCCATCGAGAGGGGGAAGCCTTCCACAGTGAACAGCGAAGAGACGCTCAGTGCTTCTAATGGACTAATACAGCCCGCTACCGATAGAAACTTGTCGGATAGCTTCAACATTGAAGAGGAAATGAAAGTCATTGAGGAAGAGAAAAGGAAGGGGGTGGTGTATCTACTAGGAGAAACACAGGTTGTGGCCGAAGGCAAGTCCTCTCCCTTGAAGATAGCAGTTGTCAACTATTTGTATGATTTCCTAAGGAAAAACTTTAGGCAGGGGGAGAAATCACTTTCAGTTCCTAGGAATCAGGTGCTCAAGGTGGGAATGACATATGAAATATAAGTTACACATCTTCTTGGGAGTTTGATTAATAATATATACGATTTGTCGCTAAAACTTCAGATGATAAGATAATTAAGTTGCCTCATGGTGAGAATATGTGGAGGTGGCTTGCTAATTTCTTCAGCAGCAGATGATTTTGCAGAGCTGAATTATTTATTCTGAAAGGCTAGTTTGATGTTAGAGCTCCAATTTATTCACTGTCCTTATAGAAGAATTGGGTACAAACTTTTGTGTTTGTAATTATAATACAGTATTGAAACTTAAGAATTTGGCTTGCTATTTATTCATTGTCCTTATAACAGTTGACTGATAAATTTTCGATTTAATTAATTTATAAATTTTAAAAACAAAACCGAATCAAATAAAAAAATTAAAATTAAAATCGAATTTCTGAATTAATGGGCTGATATTTATAAAACAATACCACATAGGTCATGTTCCTTATCAACACTACTATTTTGTGATTTCTCTAACACATTGGTTTTTATCTTTAAATAACAACATCACACAGGTTCTGATGTCCCGTGTGACTAGGGTGCGAGAGGTTAGTTTAGCCTGCAAGATTTGGTGGTGATTTTTAGGGTTTTGTGTTCGTCATGAAAGTCAAAGTATAGCAGCTAGCGATGATCGTGAATCGAGTTGGTTCAATTATTAGGATAAAAAATTATCCAACCCTACTAGATCAGATAATACAATATCAGGACCTACATCTGGTCCTATATCTGGCGGTTATTATGTATCAGATATCCAACGGGTTGTCAGTTATTTGGATATCTGATCCTATATCCAATGAAATATAAAATATAAATATAAAACAATAAAAAAATAAAATATTTTAAAATGATAATAGACATTATTCATTACATGTTGTAGCAGCTAATCACGTTGTAGCAGCTACTGGTGATTAGCTGCTACAACGTGTAGTAACTTATCGGCAGTAACTACTACAACGTGTAGCAACTTATCGACAGTAGTTACTACAAGTAGGGGTGATCGCAGATCGGGTTGGTTCGGTTATTGGGATAAAAAACTATCCGGTCCTACTAGATCGGATAATGCAATATCAGGACCCTACATCCAGCCCTATATCCGACGGATTTTTTTTCGGTTCGGCTCGGTTAAGGTCGGTATAAGCGGGTTGATCGGTTTGGCGGGTTGAATGCTCACCCCTAATAGCAGCACATACAATTTACCATCTTGGATGAGCAATCGTTCAAAACCAAACCCACATAATTAACCAAGCCGAAATCGATCAAATTGATTTATTTTTTTATCCGATCAGACATCGTCGTTCTCCGGGCTACCGCTGGGGACAATTTGTGCATCAGTGATAGCCTTCATGCCGCTCCAATCCTTACCGG
The DNA here is from genome assembly GCF_018446385.1 of Zingiber officinale. Classification (NCBI taxonomy): domain Eukaryota; kingdom Viridiplantae; phylum Streptophyta; class Magnoliopsida; order Zingiberales; family Zingiberaceae; genus Zingiber; species Zingiber officinale. Next base: position 97,982,453 of record NC_055996.1, read on the forward strand.
CGGCCCAAGTGTCCAACATTCGACCGGTCGTAACATCCCAGTCTACGGGCAGAGCGACCTCAGAACCCTCTAACCAGAGCGGCCAGAGACAAATAACGATAATTATCCATTTGCCGACTGATGAGTGGCGTAGCCCGGACGATGTTGCATCCCACACTCCCTAGCACCAGATATGGATCCAAGGATCGCCTGCACAAATATAGGACGATGCTCGGGCTCGTGCGACGGTCATTTCTCCAAGAGAGTTCGCTAACAGTCATACCTAGATGTCCACTAGGGTATGTATGTTGCCTTTGTACTTACTTCTTATCCGCTCGACCCTTATAATTTCTCTGTTGCTACAGTACTGGGTTGAGAGTCTGACCATATGCCAAAGACTTACATTTTTGGAGCATTAAGTCCAACAGCTGCGTGCTCCAAACAGTCAGTTAGCGGCTTATGAGGCGCGCTTGGAGCAGCTGACTGCCGAAGCGGCTCAACTAAAGGCTGATTTGAAAATGAGCTCCGAGCTGCTGGAGGTAAAGAGGGGCAAAAGCGTCGAGCAAGGTTCACAACTGGTGAGGCTCAATAAGCAGGTCAGCTCCTTCGAGTCGAAGATCCATTCGGTCAATACCAGGAAGCTTCGAGCCATTGAGGACCTAGAGATCAAGAACAAAGAGGCTCGGATCCTGACTCAAAACCTGAAGGAGGCGAAGGCAACTTTGAATGTCGAGAGGGAGAGCTGATCGATTGAACAAGCAGTGGTGCAATAACAGCTGACCGCCAAGGATGTCGAGCTGGCTACTTTGAAGGCTAAGCTGGAGGCCTCCCAAATGACCTTTGAAGTGTATCAAGGTGTAAAGTCTAGCCGGTTCGAGGTTATGCAGTGGGATTACCTCCGCTTGGACCCTTTCAAAGATCGGCTCACCGACCGGGCACTCCACCTCTTCAACTTCGCCATTGATGAGACGTTTGACCAACTGAAAGATGACGGCTATATCTCAACCACATTGACCAACAAGATCATCAGTCAAGACAAGCTAACCGAGTCACTGTCCAATGATGTGCGGATTACCTTGAGTGAACCCGCCCCCTGCGAAGCTCATCTCCTTTTGCATTGCCTTTAGCAAACATGTAAAAATTTTCTAAGTTTTAACGCATGATCGCCCATTCGGCGTATCTTTCTTTATTTGATTTTGTATTTCATCATGCATCACCGTTCGACGTTTCTTCGCTTTGTTGGTTCTCGCATATGTTCATGCGTGCATCGTCATTCTGCGTTTTTTCGCTTTGTTGGTTGTCGCACTTGTTCATGCATGTATCGTCGCTCGGCTAGAGTAGGACTACGAACCACCAACCATTTTGCGAAAAATTTCAAGTATGGTTCCATGTCCTCCCGATCGTCGATGTAACTAGTCGCTGGGATGTCCGAGCAATCACTTCAACACTGTCGAGCAACCTTATTTTAGCATAAAACTATTGCTTCTAGGAGCAGCATGTTTCCTTATCAGCCTTATTCCCGGCTTATATATTCGTCGATTAGCTTCATTTGTCATAGACTCAGTCTTAGAGCTATTGCTCAGCCGTTATTTGTCGTAGACTCAGGTTTATAGCTGTCGTTCAGCTGTTGAAGGCGCAGACTTGAATTTAAAGTCGCCGCTCAACTGTTGACAAAGGCTGGGGTTTACAGTCACCGTTCGCCTGTTGACGTAGACAAAGGTTTAAAGTCATCACTCAACTGTTGACGTAAACAGGGGTCTAAAGTCACTACTCGATTGTTGACGTAGACAAGGGTTTAAAGTTACCGATCGACTGTTGACTTTAAAGTTGTCGCTCAACTATTGGTGTAAACTAGGGTTTAAAGTCGTCACTCGACTGTTGATGTAAACTAGGGTTTATAGTCATCGCTTGACTGTTGGTGTAAACTAGGGTTTAAAGTCTTCACTTGACTGTTGGTGTAAACTAGGATTTATAGTTGTCGCTCGACTGTTGGTGTAGACTAGGGTTTATAGTCGCCACTCAACTTTTAAATTGGTCGATCGGTACAAGAGTCTTGGATACTTGTGAATTTTATTAATCGTTCACCTGTGTTTATAGGGCATACTCTAATACAGTATTATTTAGATTTAACCACACACCTCTCACTCAGCCCGATAAGGCTAGAGATGGTTCATGCTCAAAGGCCGATCGAGCTTTCTTCCGTCTCGTCCTGTAGGTAGTAGGCTCCCAAGCGAAGTTTTTGCATGACCTTGTAAGGTCCCGCCCACAAGGCTTCGAGCTTGGTGACGTCGCCAATTGGCTTTATTCTTTTCCACACCAGATCATCAACCTGGAAGGACCTCGGGATCACCCTCCGGTTGTAATTTTGCTTTATTCGCTGCATGTACGCCATGAGTCGGATGACGGCCTTATCCCGAGCAATTCATCCACCAAATCGAGCTCCATGAGTCTTCGCTTGGAGTTCCCCTCGTCGTAGAGTTGCTCCCGATCCGATTCTACTCCGACTTCTACTGGGACTACTGCTTCATCATAGTACACCGGCTGGAATGATGTAACGTCGGACGCCTCTTTTGGTGTCTTGCGAAGGGCCCACTTAACACTGGGGAGTTCATCGACCCAGCTACCTCCTACGTGGTCGAGCCGAGCCCATAAACCTCCGAGGATCTCTTGGTTGGTGACTTCCGCCTGGTCGTTGCTCTGGAGGCAGGCCACTGAGGTGAAGGGTTGTTGAATGTCATAGTCTTCGCACCACTCCCTAAGCCTCCGTCCGACAAACAACCTCCCGTTGTTCAAGACGAGCCGACGAGGGATGCCGAACCGACATAGGATATTCTGCCAGATAAACTTAATGATCATCTGTACGGTTATCTTTGCTAGCGGCTCAGCCTCCACCCATTTTGAAAACACCACGACAAGTAGGAATCTTCGCTTACTGTTCGCCATTGGAAATGGTCCAAAGATATCCATGCCCCATTGGTCGAGCGGACAAGACACCATGGATACCTTCATCTCCTCAGTTGGTCAATGCGGGATGTTGTGATATTTTTGGCATGATAGACAGGTGGCGACTGTCTGAGCGACATCATCTTGAAGCGTGAGCCAGAAATATTCGGCAAGGATGATCTTTCGAGCTACCGATCGACTGCCCGGATGACTTCTGCAGGAGCCTTGGTGCACTTCCTAAAGGATGTAGTCCGCGTCCTCCAGTCCAACACACTTGAGCAGGGGCCTGGAGAGGGCTCTTTTATACAGCTGATCCCCGATTAGGGTGAACTGTTTGTCCCTCTTTTTTAGTAAGCGGGCTTTCTCCTAATCGGCAGGTGTGATTCTCGATCAGAGGAACTCTATCAGTGCTATCCTCCGTCATTCAGGAAAGTTATTCCTTCCATCCTATCGATGTACGCCACCAATGAGACTTTCTGGATCAGCTGCTCTATCATGATCGACGACAATGGACTGGCTAACTTAGCCAATTTATCTGTAGTCTAATTTTCTGACCGGGGAATCTTTTGGATCACCACCTCTTGAAAACTAGTCTTCAACTTCTCAAAAGCTTCTATATATAACCTGAGTTGGGCGCTACTTATTTCGAACGCCCCTAATAGCTACTAAGTGGTCAATTGAGAGTCCGAATGAATGAGGACTTTTGTAGCTCCGACATGCCGAGTTGTCTGTAAGTTGGCTATCAAGGTTTTATATTCAGCTTCATTATTCGTCGCCCGATAATCCAGCCGAACGGATAGCTGCATCCTGCCCTCCCACGGCGAAATCATAAGAATGTCTATCTCGCTGCCTTACCGAGTAGATGAGTCATCCACATATATCTTCCACGTTGCGTCTGGCTCGACATTCTGGATCTCGGTAACGAAATCATCTAAGGCCTGTGCCTTGATCGTCGTTCGGGTTTAATACTGTATGTCGAATTCGCTTAGCTAGGTTATTCATTTGATTAGCCGCTCAGATACTTCTGGGTTGAGAAGGACCCTTTCCAAGGTACTATTGGTCATCACGATGATCGGATACAAAAGAAAGTAAGGACAGAGTCTCTGAGCAGCGAGCACTAGTGCGTATGCCAACTTTTCAAGACAGGTGTAGCAAGACTCTGCATCTTTTAATATATGACTTAGAGAATACACAAGTTGTTGCTCATGGTCGTTCTGTCTTACCAATGTCGAGCCAACCACATACTCGGTGGATGACAAGTATATCTAGAACGGCTCGCCAGTGCTCGGCTTGGCCAGTACAGACAAGGAATTAAGGTACTCCTTGAGCTCCTCCAATGCCTTGTCGCACTTTGCGTCTCATTAAAATTTTATCGCTCGGTGCAACACCTTAAAAAATGGATGACTCCGGTTAGATGACTTGGAGATGAACCTTGACAGCGTAGTGATCCATTCGGTCAGTCGTTGGACCTCCTTTAAGTTACGGGGCAAGGGCATGTCCTGTAGTGCCTTCACCTTGCTCGGATTCGCCTCGATGCCCCGTTTGATGATGATGTATATGAGAAAGCGGCCACTCTTTGCGTCAAACATGCACTTGTTCGGGTTCAGCTTTATTTCGTAGGCCCTTAAGGTTTAGCAAGTTTCCTTGACATTTGCACAAAGGTCAATAGCTCGGAGGGGATTTATTAATATGTCATTGACATATACCTCCATGTTACGACCAATCTGTCGTCGGAATACCTTGTTCATTAGCCTCTAGTAAGTGGCGCTGACGTTCTTCAATCTGAACGGTATGACATTGTAGCAATAGGTTCTGTCAGCCGTTATGAAGTTGACCTTCTCTTGATCCTCTCATGTGAGCAACACTTGGTGGTATCCTTGGTACGCATTGAGCATGTAGATCAGCTCGCAACCCTCTGTAGAATCTACTATCTGATCTATCTTGGGCATCAGATAGAAATCCTTTGGGCACGCCTTATTCAGATCACAGAAGTCGATGCAGACCCGCCACTTGTTATCCGGTTTGGAGACCAGCACGACAATGGCAAGCCAGCTCAGGAATTGAACTTCCCGGATGTGACCGACCTCCATTAATTTTTCTATCTCCGCCTAGATGATCTGATTCTGCTCGGCGTTGAAGTCCCTCTTCTTCTGCTTCATAGGTCAGCCGTTTGGACGGACATGAAGCTCATGTTGAGCTACACTTGGCGAGATGCCCGGGAGCTCATGGGTCGACTAGGCGAACATGTCGTGATTTTGCCTAAGGCAGGTGACCAGCTCTGCCTTCCTCTCCTCTATCAAGTCGGCAGCGATGAAAGTTGTGGCTTCCGCTTGGCTGAGATAAATCTGGACTTCCTCCTTTTCCTCGTAGACCAGCACGGGAGGTTCCTCCCTAATGGCGCTCACTTCCAAGCGCAGGGACTTCCGTGCAGCTTTTGCTTCGTATTTGACCATCTCGATGTAGCATCGCCTAGTGGCCAACTAGTTGCCTTTGACTTCACCCACCTCGTTGTCCACCGAAAATTTGATTTTCTGACAAAAACTGGAGATCACCGCTAGGAACTCGTTAAGGCCTGGTCGACCCAATATAACATTCTAAGTGGACGGCGTGTCCACCACAATAAAGTTGGTGGTCCTCTTCCTCTTGAGAGGCTCCTCTCCAAGCAATATCGCCAGTCGAGCATGACATATTGCAATACTTCGTTCCCTGTGAACCTATAGAGTGGGGTCATCATGGACTACAGTTCACTTCGATCGATTTGCAGTTGATCGACCGTCTTCTTGAATATTATATTCATTGAGCTGCTAGTGCCAACAAAAGTTCAGTGAATGGTGTAGTTAGCAATTACCGCTTGGATTATCAAGGCATCGTCATGAGGGATCTCCACTCCCTCTAAGTCTCGAGGGTCGAAGCTGATCTCAGGTCCTTTTGCCTTTTCCTTGCTGCACCCAATAACATGTATCTCTAATCGCCGAGCGTGTGACTTCCTCGCTCGGTTGGAATCACCGTCGGTCGGTCCACCGGTGATCATTCTGATCTCTCCCCGAGCGGCGTTGTTTCGGTTCTCTTCTTCCCGAGTTGAGGGTCGATTCCATTCAACAGAAGCTCGAGCGGGACTTGTGTTGTTTCTTCTTTGGGGCTGTCGATGGCATGGTTCAGCCGTTGTTCATTCTTCATCTCTTCGCTCGGATGATCGGTGCCTGTAGTGTCAATCGGGCGATGGTGATCAACATGGATATCCTCGAGGGGTCGGCCTCCTCGCGATTGGCTTCAGGTCGTAGCAATCGCATGTGTTGTGTGTCGCTGACTGGTGGAAAGAGCAGAACATGGGCGTCCATGACTTTCCTTTCGCAGCGTTTGGGTGACCGGCTGCCACATGCTACACGTCATTCATGTTGGGCTCCTGATGTTACTGTGCTCCTCCTGCTCGGGGCCCCTTGGGTGGTTGATGACTGCTCGGTGGTCGTCGCTCAGATGCGACTGCGGACTCAGGAAGCGCGCCCTTTCTTCTTGCCGCTTGGGCTTCTTCCACGTTTATTATGTACTCTGTGGCCCTCTTGAGCATGTGGTCGAAGTCCTTCAGCGGCTTCCAGATGAGTGACCGGAAGAACTCCCCTTTGATGAGCCCCTGAGTGAATGCGTTCACCAACATGTCAAAGGAGACTGATGGAATGCTCATGGCCACCTGGTTGAAGTGCATGATGTAGGCCCTCAACGCTTCCTTGGGTCCCTGCTTCAGAGCGAACAAATTGACGCTCGTCTTCTGGTAGTGATGGCTGCTGGCGAAGTGGTGTAAGAATGTTGTTCGGAAGTCTTTGAAGTTATAAATCAAGCCGATCGGCATTCCTTTGAACCAACACTACGCTGACCCGGAAAGTGTAGTGAGGAAGACCCGATACTTCACCCCGTCGGTGTACTGATGAAGTGTGATCGCGTTATCAAACTGGGTCAGGTAGTCCTTCGGATCGGTCATTCCGTTATACTCGGCGATCGTTAACGGAGTGTAATGCTTTGGCAGAGGGTCATCCAAGATTCTCTGGGAAAACTGTTGATTGATCCGCTCAGGCGAATCATCATTCCTTGGTGCTTTCCCTTTACGTGCATCTTGAACGGGTGCTTCATTCGAGGAGGATCCTCGTTCCTTATCCGCTCGGCCAAGCTCCTCTGCTAGAGTGTGGAGCAAGGCTAGATGGAAAGGGATCAGCGCGCGAGGCGTGTCTCCGTATGTGTCGGCTAGCTTCTTACTATGTCCCCGAACGGATATGTGATCCTTTCGATCTCCATATTCGGCTGGATGGCCGCTACTGAAGTCGCAAGCTCCTGCACATGGCGAACGACCAACGTCTGTTACTGTTGTTGCTCCACTAATTTTGCCGCTCGGGCTTGTATCAGCGCATCCAGCTCCTCCTTTGTTAAAATAACTGTGGCGAGTCATCCAGCGTCCTCTATCTTCGCATTTTGGATTCAGGCTACGTTCTCACAGACGGTACCAATATGATCATGTCCGAAAATTGTAGAGACGGAAAGCTGGGGATGTGGCTACTGCGTTGATAGAGAGTAAACCGTGCGCTGATCTGCAATCAAAAGAAACATTAGTGCTGAGCCATGGAAGGGGTCCCAGCGTTGGCCTTCCGATGCTCAAGTCAATAACCGGCAGGAGGAAGAAGACTAAAAATAGTAGTGCGCGTATGAATAGTAAAAATAATGTGTACCTACGCCGATGTGCGGACCCCCTTTTATTAATGCCTTGGTGGGCAACGTACGCGCTTTTCAAGACGTGGGCATGTTCTCCTACTGGTCGTGGATACGTTATCCAATTGGTCCTGGACATGTGGTTACGGACACATTCTTCAATTGGTCGTGGACACGTTCTCTGATTTGTCCGTCGTATGATCCGCCTATAGACACTGCCACGTGCCTATGGCATCATCTCCCAAAGTATATCCAAATACACGTTAGCGTTCTCGCCGATCAGCCAAGTGGGGAAGCCACTCGGTTGGTACTCTTCCGCTTGGTCAACCCCATTGAACTTTCATGTGGTGGTCGGATATAGTAGTTTTTCTCCTTCCGCTCGGATAAGTGCTTCAGTGACCTTAGCGTTCTGCCGTTCCGCGACATTGTTCTAAGCTAGACGCGGGCCGACTCGGACAAACCTCTTGCCGATCAGACACTATCCCGCGCCGCTCGGCCATTTTAGTCGCCCTCTGCTCGGCTACCATAGGTGAGCCTCTTGGCATCCTAGTATTGATCACTTTGACTTTGACCTCCAAGTCAACTACTCTCTCCGTCCTTTGACTCGTATTTAATGGACCCCCTTTATCTATCAAAGGCCATCAAAGCCACAAGAGCATGCCCTTACAGTTGCATACCTAACAAAAGAACTTATAAGGTTACATTTTAACACGTTGAAATTCAATTATGTTTTACTCTCAGAACTAAAAATAAAAATGGTCAGAGAGCACCCGCCATATCATATTCATGGGCAACCACAATAAATATATCAGCTTAGGTACACGATCAGAATTTACCCAGTAAGAATTCACCTGGCCAAAATTCCATTTAGTGAGAATTCACAATAAATATATTCATGGACAACCACAATAACCCATTGACTACACAATCAGAATTCACCTAGTGAGTATTTCTAAGTCTATCAGCTTAAGTACTCAATACAGATCAAATAAGAAGATTCAGTATCAAATGGAGGTGGAACACCAATGTTTATGTTCTATATGTTACCTACAAAACAACTAGAAAGTTTCGTTAAATCAAGTTAATCATTTCTGAAATCGGGAGAGATAACATACTAGACAGATGACTCGGATGTTCACTATGAAAAGACTTTGAAGTGGAGAAAAATGATCTCGAATGCTCCTTTATGCGCACACTAGAGAGAACACATGGAGACGTTAGAGCGAGAACTGAGGGGATCCCTGACACAGATACTCTGGGCCGACACCTTGGTCCAGCGATAAGAAGTGGGGAACTGAGCTCCGATGAAAGTGGTTTGACTGACACTCTTAGCCGACCGACCATATGCTAAAGGCTTTGCCCGTGGCGAGTGAAGCGCTGAACTCTAAATGTCCAACTAGTGTTGGGTCTAGCCGTCTGTATGTTGAATGCCCCTTAGCATTGAGAAGTGGGAAATTGTACCCCAAAAATCCGACCGGTACTTGGGCCGATCAACTTTACGCTGAGAATTATCTGACCAATACTTTGGATGAATCGGTCATATGCTAAAAGTCTTAACAATGAAAAATGAGGAGTTGAGCACTAGTAAGAGTGTGACTCGTTTAGTTGTCTATACTCTGACTCTAATCTCCACTCACGTTAACTTTGACTATTATATTATTCTGGACTATCCACCCCCTCATTATTTTCATGACCACTAACACACAATATTAAAAGTCATATTAATTAGATCAAGAAGAAGCAGCATCTATGTAGAGTGAAAGAGAGAATGTCTCAGTAGTCCCACACTTACATCCATGGAGGTGGGCCATCTCCTTCTGGTTCCAATTTCCTCCATTCACATTATTTAGCAGCGATATGAAGACCCCAAACATCAGCTAAAGGATGCTTTCCTATAAAAAATTTACCCATTTTGTCCGTCCAATAACTAAATATATACTCGAAGAATGCAGGAACAACATTTAATTAGAAATAAGACTAAATATATGGATAACAGTATGTAATATGGATAATGCATAAATGTATCTGTAACTTGGAGAAAAACAAATTAAAGGAGGAAATAAGAATTTGAAGCAATCAGATCCATGCCCACTCCTAAAGATAACAACCTTAAGTTCATTACATGATTCTTCAGAATACAATGAAAAGATCTTATTGTCACTGACAGTGGTCTAAATATAATTATGCTAATGAAGTAATATGGGAAACTCAAAAAGTAAACACAATTGCGCTTGTTATATTTTTTGAAAACCAGGAACAATCTTTACTATGTACAACAATGAAATGTAATATAAGAAAAAATAAAAATAATGGAGTCGTACTGGTATGTTTGTCGACCTTTTCCTTCCTAATCACTTCATATTATTAATAAAACAATAAATACTAAAAAATAAAATAGTAAATATTAATTCTGCGTAGAGAAAACCTCTGCATACAGGGTGCGCAGTGTCAGGCGCGGCCAAGGTGGCGATGGCTGCGGCAGCGGCAAGGCGGGAGACACCATCTAATTAGGTCATGCTAGCGGCTGGCTTCGCGTGCGACAGTCACCGTGCATTTAGGTCGCGTTGACGGTTGTCACCGCACAATTAAAACGCAACTGGTGCCGCGAGTTGTAGGACGGATCAAAAAGATCGGAGAAAAGATTAGGATTACCTTTATGCCTCAACTTTTGGAGACTTGCATTTGCATACCTTGGTGGAAAGAAATGTAAAAACAAAAAAAAACAAAATTAGAATAGGGTTTGGGATTTTAATGGATTAAAATAAAATATATTTATAATTATTTAATATTTTTTTTTTTCAAATTATATAAATTCCAAACGGATTATTTTTAAATTTAATTTTTTTTAAAAAAAAATCATGAAAAAAATTTCAAATCAAATTCTTGCTTATCTATTTTTTTTTATAAAAAAATATTTATAAATTCCATTTCTAATTTATTTTAAATTGTGTTTTAAATTTTTTATATTATTTTTTTAATTGAAACGGATTAATAATTGTTGATATAATTAGCCGGTAGAGTTTTAATATTTGACAATATGTCAATACTTGATTAATTTGAAGAAGGATTATTTAAACATGACATGATGTTTGAAAGTGGAAAGTCTAGTAATCTTCCAGCACATTACAACAAAATTACTAATAGACAACGGTTAAAAATCGTTGTCAAAGACGTGGAAAAATCATTATAAATTGGTGCGTTGAGAAAGATAGGAGCGCTCAAAGACAACGGTTAATAATCGTTGTTCATAACGGTAAAAAACCGTTGTGTTTTAAGTGAACCGTTGTATTTCAAGTGAAAAAGACAACGGTTATTTCCTTAATTGACAATGGTTTCATCGTTGTGTTTCAAGCTAAAAGATAATGATTTTTAACCTTTGTCTTTGAGTGCTCCTATCTTTCTCAATGCATGAATTTACAACAATTTTTTTAGATCTTTGAAAACACTTTTTAACCGTTTTGTTTCAAGTTCAAAGATGATAGGTTATAACTGTTGTGTTTGAGCACCCTATCTTTCTCAACGCTTCAATTTACCACTATTTTTTTTAGTCTTAGTCAACGATTTTAACTGTGGTCATTTTATTATTTTAACCATTGTATTTTTAACCGTTATCATTTTTCAATACACACTAGAGAACAATACATTAGTCTATACAATAATTTACTAGTGTTGTGTTTTAATATATATCATACAACAACATCAAAGATTGTAGAAAACATATATACAAGTGCACTGTAACAATATGAAGTGCAAACCCATCTTTACAAACTAGTATTGTAGCAAAACAACTACACATCAAATGCTCACTATACTAAAAGTTCATAATCAAAACACTTGTAGATTACAACACCTAACCAAAAGAGTTTCAATATCTAAATTTCCCACTCATTAGATATATGGTCTTGTATACATTTTGCCCACTCCAAATGTATGTTATCAATTTTCTTTGCAGTAATCATAGTTTTTGCAAACTACATGCATGTGAATAAATGAGTGAAAATATTAATTGCACAAATTATTTTAAAAGTATGTTTCAATAAGAAAATTTAAAAATATATCTAATATTACTATGGGCTACAACGAAGCCTTGTCAATGAATGCGACTTCTTCAATTATATCTCTCATATATCGCAAGATAAAATAACCGCACTACGCTTCATCCGGTTGAAGGGGAGCCTGTGTGACAAAAAATAGTAGTAGCAAGACTGATTTCAAAAACCATAAAATAGTTGAATGATTAAAAATAGTAAAGAAATATGAGGATTTTAGAGTTTCTTCATTTTTAACAGATGCAACAAGCAGGTGTTTTATGGCAAGTCGGCATAATACAAATTCATCAATTAACATTTGTCTCTTGAGACAATCTTGTACAATTAAACTTATATAAGTAGTTGTACATGTATCTATTCACTAAGTGTTATTAGTTAGGTTAACTCATACATTGATAAAGTTATGAAATATGTCTTTCTTGACACACTAATTGACGTATTTGGGGTAATATTTCTTCAAATAGTCTTTCTTTTTACAAAAGAAATAAGTTAGGTCCAGATTTTTTTATTTTTTTTTTTGCACTTATGCCCTGAAGCCCCAGCCACTGTAAGTTGTTTACCCTTCCTCTTACTATTATCGCTTTTTTTTTTCTTCTTATTCAAATATTGAGATGAGGATACAAAGTGAGTACTATGAGATGTGTCATGCTTCAATCTCTCTTCTTCCTGACACACTGAGTTATAAACTCATTCAATGTCTATTTTTCCTTTTGAGCATTATAGCTAATCTTGAAAGGAGTAAATGTGTAGGCAAAGAGATTATAATGAGGTTCACAAGTACGCTTTCGGACATTTTCAACTTTAGTATCCCAAGCCTTGTAACCAAATTTGACATTTCCATGATATACTTCCTAATGTTACTATTCCCATTATACCGCATAGATACTAACCTTGTTAGAAGTGTAGTAGTCTCGACCTTTTTGTTCGAGGTAAATTGGTTTGCTAATTCTTTAATGAAGGTCTTAGCATCCTCATTCTCAGTTATTGAACCTCTAAGTGATTCCGGAATGCACATCTCTGTGATCATAAGACTTATGTGATTCGATCGCTCCCACTTGTCAAAGATCACCTTTTGATCCATAGTGGAATCACTAGTTAAAGGTGTCGGACAATCATACCTAAAAGTAAAGTCTATTTCAATGCAGCTTAATAAAATTATAATATGCTCTTTCTATTGCTCATAATTTGTGTCAGTATACATGGGGATGTCGTTTAGATTAGCAAACATTAAGAGAACTACATAAACAAAAGCAAAGAGCATAGCTCAAATTAACTAAACAAAACATGTATTTTTTTATAGCTGTACAGTAATATACTGCAACAAATAAAATATACAACTTTATGGTCATTAATTGATATACCTAGTGCAACATTATATTAAGTTTCTTGAACTAAATTGTAACTTACTAGTGGTACTCTTCAAATAATTCATAACTTCATTTGTCACACAACGCTCCTTCCTTTAGGCTGACACGTCATGCGAATGATTAACCTTATGCATGAGCTTCCATAGTTGGTCTATGTTTTCAAGCATCACTCACAACACTTCTAATTAGCCACATAGTGTGTCTTTCTTTGGCCTGACACACTATACGCATGACTTAGAAGCCAAATTAGATTTATGAACTTCCTTAAACATACATCCGTCATTAGGAGTAGTGTTCCTTTAGGCCAATCATCTTTAGCATGGATATACATTCATCAACACAAATACCCCTATCCTCCCTAGTAGTTCTCACTTTGACGATAGTATTAGCTTGCCTAAGTAGCAAGCATGAAGAAGAATATTGGAAAAAATTGCTAAAACTATAATTAATCAGTTATCAATAGATTGGTATCTACTACCAATCGATTCATACTCTTATCAATCGATTGTCTTCAAGTTGCAATCGATTGATATGCCTTATGTGTCAAGTTCACGACACACCAATGGCAATCGATTGGAATACAACAGTCGAGTTCTCTGATCGATTCAGAATGCTTATGTTCATGAGTTCATCCACCCCAATCAATTGACATCTAACAACAATCGATTTATGAATGTCAATCAATCCCACCGCTCGATTAGGAAACCTTCTGTAGACAACCCAACTAACAACAATCAATTGGTACTTATGGCAATCAACTGGTGAAAACCAGTTGAACTGCCCAATCGATTCTGCGACCTTCTGTATCCGACCCCAAGTTCAACAATCAATTGATCCTTGATCACAATTGATTGGTGAACCCTAGTCGATTTGCTTAATCGATTTCAAACCATTCTGTACACAACATAGGTTCAGCAATCGATTGATCCTCATGACAATCGATTAGTGAACACCAGTTGAGCTGTCCAATTGATTCCAACCCTTTCTGTTTGCAATTCTAAGCATCCCAATTGATTGGTTTTTATGGCAGTCAATTGGTGACCACCAGTCGAAATGCCCAATCGACTTGGGGAATGATCTACTACAGGAGTGGGCGAAAACTGAATCTCAGTCTCACTGGGGGTGAGTCCAAGGAAAAAGAAGAAGAATAGCCAAATCAAAAATACCCCAATTGAATGAAGTCTTCTCTTCTTATACAAAGCCCATCTTGTAGGGACTATCCACATAAAGCTCATAACTCATTAGCAATTCATTAATATTCATGAAATTGGTTAATAAATCTACACATTAAATCCATGTCCATGTAGCTTAAACCCCTTAATGAAATAAACATTAGATCATTTAATTAAGATTTAATTCCTTAATGATCGTTGTTGTGTGTTATTAATCTTCTATTAGCCCAAGAAATGGAGACTAAGGGGGCGTTTGGTTTAGGGGAATAGGAGTAGGGAATGAGAATGAGAATCATTGATTGAATGCAAATAAGGGAATGAATCCTTGAAATTGGATAATAACTCATTCCCATGTACCTCCCCTTCAATGAGTCATTACCCTATTTTCATTAATCAAAATATTCCCTTATTCCAAAAATACCCTTGACCTAAAACTAAAATTTTCTCCCTTAATATCAAATATCAAAATATATATATTTATTTTTTCTTTCATATCACTTCTCTCTCCTTATTCTCTCTCATCATATTTCCCTCTCATCATTTTATCACACACTTTCTCTCTCCTTAATCTCTCTTATCACACTCTCTTTCCTCTTTTTTTTCTCATTACACTTTCTCTCTCCTCAATCTCTTCCATTGCACTCTCATCCTTCTTTTTCTCTCATCATACTTTCTCTCTCATCATACTTTCTCTCTCCTCAATATCTTTCATCGTACTCTATTTTCTCTTTTTTTTTCTCATTACACTTCCGCTCTCATCATACTTTCTCTCTCCTCAATTTCCCCCATCACACTATATTTTCTCTTTTTTTCTCATCACACTTTCGCTCTTATCATATTTTCTCTCTCCTCAATCTCTCTTGTCACACTCCCTCTTTTTTTTCCTCAACACACTTTCTCTCTCATCACACTTTCTCTCTCCTCAATCTCTCCCATCACACTCACTGTTCTCTTTTTTTTCTCATCACACTTTCTCTCTCATTATACTTTCTCTCTCCTCAATCTCTCTCATCACACTCTCTCTCCTCATTTTTTCTCATTACATTTTCTCTCTCTTCATCTTCTCCTATCATAGTTTCTCTCACATTATATTTTCTCTCTCATCTTTTCTCATCATGCTCTCTCCTACCACACTCTCTTTTATCACTTTCTCTCATTACACTTTCTCTCTCTTCATTCTTTCTAATCACACTTTCTCTCTCATCATTCTCTTTCATCATATTTTTCTCTCACATTCATCTTTCTCTCACATCTAATTTTTTCACTTATTTTCCTTTAAGGGTAAAAAAGGAAATTTTGATTTATTCCGATAGAAAATATGCAACTAACCAAACATTGCTTTTAAAAGTGATATCCATGCTCATACCTATTCTCATTCCACAATATAATGATTCTCATTCCGATTCCTATTCCTAGGAAAGAACCAAACGCCCCCTAAATCCTTCAACTTCTTCCCAAGCACCACTCAATTCCTCTTCAATGATTGCCTCATCTTCGCCGGGTAAGATATTTTTATTTTGTTTGACTCCTTTGAAGTTGCACTTCATGGTGCAATGCATGGTGATGAACTACATCAGGAGCGAGAGTGTGGATGGGCCGTTTGAATTATCTAAACCTCAGGATCTTCCATCAGCAGTTTTTACGAGTTCATAAAAAGCAATTAGTGCAAAATTATAATCGTTCATAATCATCCTTAAATAGCCTCCAAAAAAAAATAGTTTTGCAATGAATATTAACATTCAAATCAACTATATCGGGTGTCAACTAAATAAAAAAATTGATAATTGAATAGGTTTTAATTGGAGACTTGGTGCCAACTAAATAAAGAAAACTGATCAAAGATTCAACATTCAATATTATCTATATCATTTTTTTGTTCATAATTATTTATAAGATTCATTTACATATTCATTCATATTTTGTCATATTTAAATTTGTTTTATAATTTTATTAGTAATCCAATTTTATTAATTAGTTAACAAAAATATAAAATTATTTATTATTGGTTCTCTTATTTACTCAATTAGTTAATTTCTATCCCATCAATTTTGTGTTAAGTTTAAATATTAAATGGATAAATGTATAATGAAACAAGTGCATTTAGATAATCATATGGTTAAAATTTTGATTATTTGGCACTCACATTTCTTAAGAATACAGGAAATTAATCATTATTTTTTTATATTTTATGATTATTTTTTATAGTTTTATCAAATTTTTTATGTTGAATTGGGTATGCTCATCCATATACAAATGGAAAATATTAAGAGCATAAATATATAAACTTTTCCTGGTAGTCCGGTTATGAGATAAATGGCTTAGATTTTGCTTTTGAATCTCTCTATTCCTCTCAATATAATATCCGGATTGATATCATTATCTATAATTTACCTCTTCCGTGTTAGCATGGAACGAATTAGCAAAGGCGCTGGGGCGAACATAATCGCCTTGCCACCATGTAAGCTTTTAACCATCTCAACAATAGTTTGTACCTCACATATTGTTGATCATACCCAATTGAATATTTGTCACTGGCACCATAATCATCTGCTAGATTGCTTTGTTCTGCTAATAACGTTTAATCAGCAGACATTCATGAATGCTAAAGCCAAAGGTGGTGGCTCTCATTCTTCCAAGTATATCGCAGCCGGATTTGCATACACACCATGACTATGCCAAGGGTGATTAATTACAGTACTATTTCTAAGGAAAATAAAGTGCCCTAAAGCAGATTAATATTCATAATATGCTACTGCAAATCCCAGAAAACTTGATACATAAATGCTACGTTTAGTTGGATATAATATAATCGAACTTGTAATGTAATTAAATTTGTTAGTTGGATATAATATAATCGAACTTGTAATGTAATTAAATTTGTAATGTACTGTAATCTTAATTACATTACTATGTTTGGTAATATAATGTAAGTAATCTTTGATTACAAGGATGATTATATTCTTTTGTTTGATATCCATTATTTTTTATAAGGAATATAATTCATATTATTATAAAATGATAAAAATATCCTGCGACTTCTACCAACGGTCGCCGCACCTTTGTCGGAGCTTGCGACCGACGACGGCAATGGCCGACAACCAGTGGCGGCGGCGACCGGCAACGACCGGCGACGAGCGACGGTGGCTGACGACTGCCAACGACGACGCCGACGACAACGACGGGTGGTAGGCGAGCGACGACTGACGACGACGACCGACGGCGACGGCTACTAGCGACGACGACAACGATCGAGGACGACGACAAATGGTGACTGACAAGCGATTGACGGACGACGGATAATTAGGGTATATTCGGTATTCAAATTTTGATTAAACAGTGACCTCGTAATGTAATTAAATTACATAATATTTACTTTGTAATCCAGATTACAAAACTTCACTACCTTTTATAATCGAGATTACATTATATTTCAAATTTAAAATTAAAACAAATAAAATAATCAACCTTGTAATGTAATCCTGATTACATTACAAGGTAAATTACACCCTACCAAATGTAATCAACCGGATTTGCATACACACCATGACTATGCCAAGGGTAATTAATTACAGTACTATTTCTAAGGAAAATAAAGTGCCCTAAAGCAGATTAATATTCATAATATGCTACTACAAATCCCAGAAAACTTGATACATGAAATGTAGAAAACAAGTACTTGAGGAAAATTTGTCTTGACTGACTTAAATTAGTAAAAATATAAACTGTCGGCAATGGACCAGTAAATATCAACTTTTCTCAAATGTGAAAAGAACACGACTTTCATGATTTATAAATCCACGCTGCAGCCAATCTCTTTGAAATAATCACCTGGTGACTCTGTAAGCCTGCAATTTCCATGTCCGAAACTTCAAACGACTCATCAGCACAAGTTAACAATAACATATTGTGACAAATCCATTGGGCACTATGGTGTTGCAAGCAATGCAAACAAATAAAAATTCAACTTGAGCGTGCGGTCAATCATACCTTCACAGTTTTTAGCAGATCCCTTGCCTGACTATTATTCTTGAAGTGGTCGCGTACAGGCTGCAAAAATTGAAGAATGGGCTAAATGTTCAAGTTGAATGAAACCAAATTATCTCTTCAGAATTCAGTCATTCAAATATTGACTTGAAAATAAGAGTATTCTAAAAATTACTAATCTGGATTCAACAAATAATACTTCAGCATCACTGGACACTATGTAGCAAAGCTGCTTACACAAGCAGTGGTAGGTGTTGCCGTCCCCCTTAGGTAACAAAATCAATGACGATAAATTCTGACTGAGACTAGATTCTGTACTGAAATCTACAGTAAATAATAAACTCTGAATACAACTCCAATAACACAACACAAACATGTACTGAGAGTCAATTATGTGCATGGCACTACTACAGGAAGATTACAACTGGCATGAAATGGTGTCTCCAACACATGTTCATTCATGATGCATTTGGTTCGTGGAATAACTTGATAAGGAAGAACCATTCTTATATAATGGAATTAACAAAAACAATAAAATAAGAATATCAACTGTCTCTATTTAGTTTATGGAATCAGACACATTCTTAATTTGAATTAATTTGTAGAAATGTAATTAGTAATAAACAAAGAATAATCTGTATGACAATAAATATCCCTACATGAAATAATGTTTGGCTCATCCAACTTGCCAAAGCAACCCAACGGATCATTAAGCCAGTGAAGCCAAACTAGCTCGCAGGGTCCACCGAGCCCAACCAGACAACTTTGCTCAAATATATAAATAGAGTAAGAATAGATATTCTTTTAAGAATAGAATCATATTAGGAATTGCTATTCCTTATAATCAAGGAGTTACAATTTCATGGGTACTAGTATTCCAAGTTCATTTTTATAAGCAAACCAAAATAGAAATACTTGTTCTATTTTTCTATGGAAATCTGATAGAAAGTAAAAACACATACTCCTATGAACCAAATGCACCAGTTGTCAATGTGATAGTATGATCATAACTAGACAATGCTTAACTTCAATCTCTTTCGATATCAAAGTCAAAACATAAGATTAGAAGTTTCATTTTACTTTCGCAATTATCTAGTAAAAGAATTATATAGAAGACTTCAATGAAATAATGAACTGAGCAAACAAGTTTGATTCTTTCTCTCTCTCATTTCGGTTTAAAATACATAGTGACTCATTAACAATATTAGCATCCATGACAAATTAGAACAAAATATCAAAGGATCAAAATAATACCTGTAATATGACATTAAGTGCTTTTGAAAGAGCAGGCTTTAAATCTGCTGGATGCAATGCCCCACTCTCATAGTCTCCAAGTAATTCTTCCATGTTGTTGTACACCCTTGAGGAAAAGGTCTAATGAGCCCGTATTTTGCAATTAACTATCAAGGGACTGAAACAAGACTAAAATGCATGACCCCCAAAGGCAACAAATTTTCAGAACTGCACAATGGATGCAGAAAACAAGGCAAACACTATCTGGCAAGATATACTGTTTAAAAACGCCTCGCACTTTACTAGTTAAGAGTAACTACAGTCCATGCCTGTGAATTCATGATTGTAATCTCTTAAATAGTGTTGTTCAATGATGATTCATGACATGATGCATGCAGAAGATTATACAAAGAAGCTGAAGTATGGAATGATTTTATAACAATGATACAGGATGAATAATGCATTTTTCCTTCCAATGCCAAACTTGTATATAACAATTTAATGAAACATTATTAGTAACTAAATAATATGACTGATAAAACTTACTTAGTTCCTCCATTTTCTTCCTGTCGCACAACTTCAAAATGACCAAACCATGGGAAAACAATATATTTGACATACTCCAGGCATGGATTTCCTTCCACAACCTTTGGAGGGCAGTAAGCCTTCTTTATCTTCACATTTACTTCAGCCTAGTCAGAAAGAAAGTATTACTCGCAAGCTCAAAATATGCATGGTACATACAAAAAAGTCACAAACCTTCCCACATGCATATATAATAGTTTTTAAGCCTTATAAATAATACATTCCCCTTAAGGATTGTTTGGCTTTAACATACTTTGCATAGTAATATTGGTCACTGATGCAACCAACATATGACAATCCTAAGGGAATAGCAATTATAAGAGGTTAAAGAATAAAAAAAAAATGTTTGTATGATTAGCCATCTGAGTTTAGAGGATATATTTCAGTTTAGCATTGAATTTCTTCATTCCATATGGTTAATCTTGTTGAAACCATACTCGAGTTTCAGTCTATGATTGGAATGATACTTTTTCGGTATTGTATCAGTTCGTGCTAGTACAATTTCAATATGTAGTTAATTGAATTATTAGTAAAAAATAATTAATTTTACGTAATATAAATTAAAATTTTTACTTAACTTTTTTTTTATTAGTACATACTTAGTGTTCTACTTTTTAGAATTAAAAATATTTGTGTCCATTTAGTTTTTTATTCAACTTTTTCTGTATCAACTTTTGTCAAATTGAGGCAATTTTAAATTTAAAGGCCCAAGAATCTTTATTTTTTATGATCTAATTTTGTTAGAAATGGACAAGTATTTTGACTTATATAATTTTGCAAAATATCTCATATGAATACCTACATAGAGAAAATATCCTTTTTCTCATTTCTACATCCAACAAAAGATAAATCTACGCTATCAATCTTTCCTCCAAGGCACTCGAGTATTTTTCATTTTCCTTCAGTATATTGTGTTCTACTGTAAATGTCACTTTAGAGAGAAACTCGCTGAGGAGATTAATTCTTCAGATCTCTCTCTTCATTCTCACTTCACTTGATCCTTTCTCTCTTTAACAGTGAGGTCAAAAGAATTGTCAGTTGCGTGCTCGGCTGACTATTTCTAGAACTTTGCTTTATTGTGTTTTTAGTTCAATGGTGATATCCTTATCTAGACCCTCCACTTTATGTTTCGATTATAAGAATTTTTCAAATTTATGAAACAAGCTGGAAAATAAATAATATTTATGCTCCCATTTAACAGTGTTAGAAGTATTAGGTTAACAAAGTGGGTGATACAGTGGGTCTAATCCCACATTGATATCTTCGATTTAGAGTCTCTACATTTATCCTATATATATATGATTGGTAGATGAGCCAAGTGCAATCCAGACTTCTGCATTAGTGAATCTTGTGTTGTGTTAGCAATTAACTTAATACAGTATAAAATCAAAGAACTAAATTAAAGCAAAGGTTAAGTTTAAGGAAGTTTAAAAAGCTAATACAGTATAAGATACAAAGTTTTGACTCGGATAAGAACAATATTGATATTCCACAAATTAGCATAAATTATCCATATATCTGACACTTGATAACTCTGAATAAGAATGCATAGAAACCATTTTAGCTTCAATTGTACTTAGAAATCATGTTTTTTTAATTACTATTTCATTAAGTACACTAAATTATTCAAACATCTTGTGCTCGAAAATGTCTGAACCAAAATGGGCAGAAACTCTTTAGCTTCACCACGACTTTGAACTTTGAAGTCATTATTGTGCTTCTCACATAGTTTGATGTGAATCAACTCCCACAGACTGTATGAAAAGGCAGCTTAGCAGTATCAAGAATCCCAGAGGGATCATCAGAATCATAATGAACTCTTTATTTTCCAGACTTGTTGGAGGGAAAGTCCCTTGACAAAATGGGTTATCTTCACCTTCAACCTTTAAAAAAATAGGTTGAACTTTCTTAAAGATATCCTCTATATTCTCGTGATATGGACAAATTTGAATAGGTCAAATGACACAAAGCAAACAACCTTGTGGCACTATATTTTCAACTCAAGCTTTTAGACACCGATGGTAACGCTAAGAAGCCTAAAAATGTACGAGGCATTGGTTGGTGCCAAATTTCACTGACTGATTATATTGCTACTGTAGAAAGCATACTGGTGGTATCTAAGATGATCACATATTTTGTAACCTTATTCATTTTGAACGCAATGAAATTTTCCTTCAGTTAGCAGTTATAAGTGTCATGTCATTTCCTACCTCAAACAGGACATTCACAAGGGCAGCAGGGAAAGGTATATTTATAAGGCAGCTACTGGCATTCACTGCTGCACCTTTCAATTGGTCATGGGATGGAAAATTATTCAAATTATGGGGAAAATAGTGAGTGCCAGCAAAGCTTGCTCTGATCTAATCAGATAAATTGCAAGTTCACGCCAAGATATGTGGGATATATGAGTATGGCACACAGAATTCGTTAGGCAATCTGTTCTGTCCAGCAATTTGTTTCACAACAACAACAGAAAAACAAATTGAAGTCGAGGCAGATAAAACCCATGAGCATGGCACATAAACCGTACACCGTACAGACAACAATCGAAAGACAGCCTTTAGAACCATCTGTGTAGCACAAGGGATCAGGTTTATTCATGGAATTGTCACAAAGGAGTCCCTTTGTTCAAAGTTGCTTTATGTGTCAGGACTTTAGTAACCCATTAAAATAAATGACTTTCAGTGTTCAACATTTACATACCACCAAACAGGATACTGCCAGCCAACAACAAGGATGCCACAGTTTCTGCACCTAAGCATTGTAATTTCTTGTAAACAATATAAAGATAATTTGGCTAGCAACTGTTATCCTTGTTTCCCTAGACTCTACAAGCTGTTGTCATACAGATTATAGCCAGCAAAGTCCACTCGAGACAAGATGATTTCAAGAAAAAATAATATTGAAGAAAAAACAGTTGATGCCTGTCCCACAGGTTACCAGTATGCAACGGTTGTCTTGTGACATGGATGTAGCATGCACTAATACAAGATTATCCTCATTAGCCATTAGGAAAGGAAGTGGAAGAAGTTGAGGTGAAGGAAACAATGGATTAGGAATTGAAAATAAGTCAAGAAGAGATAACAGTGCAGCTAAACCAAAAAAGAAGTGAGGACCAACTAAAAGACAAAAAAGAGATTAGTGAAAAAAAAAGAAGAGAGAGAATACAGATGGAAAAGAGAACAAGTAAACAGAAAAAAAAAAATCAAACATCGATAGATACAAGTTATAAAAAAAAAAAATCAAACATCAAGCAATACAAGTTATATAGCTGCTATCAAAGTTTAAAATTCAAACCATGCTAGAGTTTCGATTTATGATCAGTACCGTATCATGCAGTATCAATACATTTTCAGTATTTTTCAAATATAAATATATTACTGAAAAAATATTTCTATTAATATTTGATTGTCATAAATTTTTTACTATTAAGTAAAAGCTCATTTAGGATAAGTAGTTTAATTTAGTTTTAATTTAGTTTTAATTTATTTTTATCAGTTTAAATTTAAAGCAAATTTATATTATAGTAATATATTTTACAAGGATAGAAATTATATTGAATTTAATTTTTTTTTCTATTTTTCAAATAATCCATCTCCTATTTACAAAAGGAACAAAATTACGAGAAGGCAAAGTGAAGGGAAGGAAAGGAATTAACCGGAAGTAAAGAAAAAAAAATAAAAAATAGTCTCCCGGCCTCGCAGAGGCCTCCACGAGGCGACTTGAATCTGTCCCGGAACATGTTTCGGTTTAGGCCAGCAGACAAAACAGTAAATTCCATTCGTGCCAACCAGCACGACTCAGTATTGCATACCTTGGCTGCTATACACAACTCTCTAAACCGATAAGTGGTCATTAAGAAGATATAATAATCATTAACTGTAAATTGAGAAAAAATGAACCTCACTTATTTTTTCTGTGTTCTATTTTAGTGTTGAACATCTAAAGTCACTTATCAATTGCACTATAATGTTAGTTACAATTTCAAGCCTAGATGTGAGTCCTCAATGGAATGTAGAGTCTAATAATATACTACTATATTATGTCCCCACAACATTCTATTAAGATTTAGCCTCATGTGATGATATAAAATAACAGAAAAAATTAGAAGAAAATAAAGAGAGCAAAAAATATCAGTCAAATACCACTTTACCAATGGACTGAATGAGATTGAAATTTGGGACTGCTATTTTCAATCATATAAATTTTTAAAAACCATTTCAATCTTATGAGTGAAAAGTTCTGTTTAAGCCACCAAGACACTAAATCCCCATATGATATAACTTCTCATTATGTTCATTTCAAGCCTAATATGTAAGGAACAACCCTCCAGAAACAACAAAGGTGCCAACAATTCCTATTAAAGTATTTACACAGTATTCGTACCTCTTCATCCTCCATGAAAATGGAGGAAGATGGATCACTTTTTGACATTTTCTCCTGCCCCTCCTGTAAACCCGGAAGCATATCTGTATGGCAAGTAAAGCAATATCAATTCATATCATGACGGTAGAAGTCCACATGATTTCCATAATAGCAAGCATAAGATTATTACGATGGGACAAGATGATGGGCTTATTTTTTCTTTTGATATCATCACAATATTCTCTTGCAAGTACATTAACTTTCCTCTGATCCATGCCTAATTGGCAGATGTCAGCCTGCAAAATATTTGATTGAACAAGGAATTCATTTAGCCAATATGCAACTGGGGGATAATAGAAATTATAATAAAAATACGAGAACAAGAAAAAATATCAATCAATAATAGACATAACCTTCAGGAAAAATATATCAGCACATTGCATGCATGGATACAGAATCTGAGCTGCAGTCAATTCATCTTTTTCATTTCGTCCCATTATCTGACTGCATCTGAACATTATCGAGACACAAAATCACTGATCACCTTATTATCAATTTCCAAAAATTTCCTCACATAGAGATACTCAAAGAAAAACATGCATTTACATATACCTTATTATCCTGTGAAGTGTATTTCTCCGTGCTATATCCATTACTAGAGGCCAATATTCATGTGCTCGACTATTAATTTCCTCTGAGGACCACAAAAACTCAACCTTGTCAAGATTCATTCCAACAGCTTTCCATATTTCAATGAGATATCGACCAACTGTTTGAATTTTCTTGAGATCGCCGCCCATCTTGTTATTCAACTGTGCAAACCAGTCAGCAATCCAAATTTTCACAGTGCACCCAGCTGAAGTCAGCTTATTCACGCTGATTGTCTTCATAACACCCTATTCATATTTCAATTTGTGAATCATATAAATCAAATCCTGTTTAGAAAATTGATCATCTTGTTATTGTAGCAAAATGTATTTTTAAAAATAAATAAATAAATTGTTGTTGCATGCTCCTAGTTTTCCAAAAAGTTATTATTTCTGCATCATTAAGGAACTATTGAAATAGATACAGTTAGGTCTGTGCCTTTGTTTAGGAACAATTTTTGAATGAAAAGTAATAATACCACCTGAAGAGAAATAAATTTTTAAGAATTTAAACATTATTCCTTGTGTTTTGAAGGAAAAAAAAACAGAATTTCTCCATATATTCATTAAGTTATCTTTATAATTCTCTCATGCAAACTACCAAACTATATTTTTTAGTAAGAGATTTAAGTTCAGAATGTTTTAACCACTAGAGCTTGAATTCCTAAATTTATTGGTACCAAACAAGTAATTTCACTAGAGGTATGCAATAAGAATTCCATCTTTCTCTTAGTCTCAACGAGTTGTTGCTGGATGTGCAACCTGAACCAACATCAGAGTCATATTGTTCAAGATGAAAAGATGGCTATAGTTCTAGAATATAAAATAAATTGATGAAACTCGATCATGACAAAACTGATCCTAGCTAGTAAAATGATATTAGTTAGGTGGCTCTTGTCAATTAAAAGCACACTAGAACCTGCGCGATGTGCATCCTCCCAGATGGTTCGAATCCATCGTAGCAGACCGGAATCGGCTTCTTTGCCAGAAGATTCATCAGCTCCTCCTCTTGTATACATTCCTCCCCTACGCTCCTCACCAACGCGAATCGCTCCTCTAGCGTCAACCTGGGGGGATCGAACGTGATACGCCGAGAGTGGAAAACATTGATGCAAATACCAAATTAGGGAAAAATCAAACGAATGCAATGGTTAGGTACTCACTGGAGCGAGACCGATGGAGAAGGATCCAGCGATATACTTGCGACGCCAGAAGATTGATCGGCTGGAATCTGCTCATCCGATGCCCCTGCCATGGTAGCGAGAGTTTAGTCGGCAATGGGGCGATTATCAGGGTTTTTATGTGTGTTGTGTGTAAGAGGTTTTTATTTTTAGGGTTTCCAGACTGAGAGTATTAATTTAATAATATAAATTTATTTATGTAAATTTAGATTGACCTTAAATCGGATGTATTAATTTAATAATATATTAAAAAATTTAAAATGATATAATATCTTATTAAAATTTTCTGTATAGGTATTGATATAAAATTTATATCAAAATTTAATTATATATATATATATATATTTCGATAGGGTATCAATATGAATTTTTGTTAATTGAAATTTTCAATATGATATACAATATACAATTTAGATTTCAGTTAGGACCCGTCTTGAGATATGTCATATGAGATGATGGTTAGGAGTCTTCGATTTTTAATGACCCCTAAATTTAATATGCATATATAATATAATTATATTATATTATATTATTTTAATTAAATTTAAAATATATATTTTATTGGATTATTTGAATAAAAGTAAGAAAATATATATAGTTGAATTATTTTAATAAAAGTCAAACAAAAAAATATTTCTATTAAAATTTAATTAAAAAGTTAAAAAAGAAAAAAAAAATGAGAGTTAAGGATATTTTTTTCTCTTTTAAAATTTTATTATTTGTGTAATTTTTTTTTATTAATTTATTTACCGAGGTTATAAGACTCTAGTAACATTAGAACTACCAATGAAGAGGAAGCATGATGCTTCCTGTCGAATCCTTCCTCAAGTCTTCCAAGCTAATGAAGATCTAGAAGCCATGATTCTTTGTGGGTGACCATGGATGACAAACTTTGTCGATTGTCAACTGTTGATGTTGATATTCAAAATGTATAAATAAAACGAATTAAAATTATAAATGGTAAATATTTACAGCGATCTTTCATAGATCTGTAATCGGCAATGACAAGACTCGCTGTCGGAAAAACGATCATAGGATCAGAAAACTCTTTATAATTCCACAAACCAAATCTCACCGCCTCAAATGTTCTTCTCTCTCTTTTTCTTTTTCCACCATCGTGTGAAAAACTCTTCCTCTTTTTCTCACCTCACAATGAACCTTGGGCGCACCCCTTATAAAAAGTAGGGGTGACAATTTTTGACCCGACACGAAAACACGACCCGAACCGAACACGAAAAAATCAGGTTAGGGTCGGGTAGTTTCGGGTTCGGGTCGAAATCGGGTCGACCCAATTGACCCAATTAATAAACAGGTCGGGTTCGGGTCAACCTGAAATGACCCAATTATAACCCGTGAACCCGTTTATAATTTATAAATAATTATAAGTTTAAAGTTCAAATTAAAATTACAAATAAAAAAATAAAAAAAGTTAAGAAGTAAAATTAAAAACGGAAAAACCCTATTACCCTACCCGTCCCGAGACTCCCGAGACTCCCGAGTTCCCGACGCATCTTCAGCCGTCGACGCTGCGACGCAACAGCCGAACTCCAACGGCGTGAGAATCTTTTCAGTTTTCATCTTCCAATCTTTGATTCTTCTTCTGTTCTTTAGTTCTTCACCCTTCTTCAGAGCTCTCCACTCGCCGATGGCTGATGCTCCAACGCCACGATGACCTAGCCCCGAGTCCCCAACACGACAACCCTAGAGTTCGAAATGTTGACCCCCAGATGCCTCGATGCCCTTGACGTTGACGATCCGACGCGACGACCATCGATGTCGAAGCCACGACGCGGCGATGCCCAAGATAAGCCCTAGATATCGTTGCGGCCACCTAACGAGAAAGGTATCATCACGATTCACCCCATTTCTGATTTCTCTTTTGATTTGAATGTCTTGAATTAACCTTGAGTTGTCTTCTGTGTCTTCTCTGTTAGAAGCTTGAGTTGTCTTTTGTGGCTTGAATTAAACTTGATTAGTTGAGTTGTCTTCTGTCTTCTCTATTTTTATTACTGATATATTTTTTTATTGAAAATTATTTGTAGGTAAAATACTAAAATATGGAAAGGAATGAAGAAGATGAAATTTTAATGGATATTGAAGATGGCAGTGAGGATTCAATTCAAGAAATACCACAAGGCTCGCAATCTTCTTGCCATAAAGATAAGGCGAAAAAAGTTCAACCGTCAACAAAAAAGAGAAGACTTTCATCTAGAGTTTGGTCACACTTTAGTATGCTTCCTCGAAATTCAGACGGGAAACTCGAATGCAAATGCAACAAGTGTGGGGCTAAGTATGCAGCTGATAGCAAAAGTGGTACAGGTAATTTACATCGTCATATTAAAAAATGTGTGAGAATGACTACAAAAGAAATTGGACAATACATAATTGCTACGGATGAAGGTCCGTGCTTAACCACAAGAAGAACAACCTTTAGTCAAGATAAATTTAGGGAGTTAGTGGTGCATGCAATTTTGAGACATGATTTGCCGTTTTCTTTTGTTGAATATGAAGGAATGTGGAATATCTTTAAGTACTTGGAACCGAGAGTTTGCCATTTCTCTAGAAACACTGTAAAGTCTGACATTAAGAAGATTTATGGTGTTGAATTTAATAGACTGCGTACTGAGTTACTTGCATGCCCTGGTAGAATATGTTTAACCTCTGATGCATGGACTTCTATTGCAACTGATGGGTACTTGAGTTTGACTGCACATTATGTAAACAAGAATTGGGTGTTGCAAAAAAGAATTTTGAATTTTTCCTATATTCCACCTCCACATACAGGGGTTGCTTTGGCTGAAAAGATTTATAGTTTGGCTTGTGATTGGGGTATTGAAAAGAAGTTGTTTTCTATCACTTTGGATAATGCTAGTGCGAATGATGTTTGTGTTGAAATATTTAAAACTCAGCTTAGGTTAAAGAATGCTTTGATCTTTGATGGCACTTTGTTTCATGTTCGATGTTGTGCACATATTCTCAATTTGATTGTACAAGATGGTTTGAAAGAGATTGACATTGCTGTGGATAAGATTAGAGAATCTGTGAAATATGTTAAGGGTTCTCAAGGAAGAAAGGAAAAGTTCAAGAATTGTGTTTCCCAAACTTCTCTAGATTCTAAAACAGCATTAATGCAAGATGTTCCGACTAGATGGAATTCTACATATAGAATGCTTTCTAGTGCTCTTTACTATCGTCTTGCTTTTTGCCATCTTCAATTGAGTGATTCTAATTTTCAAAATTGTCCAACTGCAGAAGAGTGGGAAAGAGTTAAAAAAATATGTGGATTTCTTGAAGTTTTTCATAATGCAACTGTGGACTTTTCTGGATCTCGTTATCCAACATCAAACTTGTACTTTCCTCATGTCTTTGTAATTCAGTTGAAGTTACATGAAGAGTCGTCTAGTCAGGATTTGTATATGAAGAAGATAGCTGATCAAATGTTTGTCAAATTCAACAAATATTGGTGTGAATTCAATGTTTTATTTGCAATTGCTGTGATATTTGATCCTCGGTACAAGTTTCAGTTTGTTGAATTTAGTTATGGAAAGCTTTATGGTTATGGGTCTCGGGAATTAATGAAAGTTAGAGAAACACTTTTTGGTATTTTTGGTGAGTATATGAAAGATTCAAATACTAGTCCAGCATCATCTTCACATTCTCAAGGAAGCAAAGAGGTCAATGCTCTTACATTTCAGGATGATATTAGTAAAGAATCTTCAAATGTTTTGAAGGTATGATATTCAGTTTTTAATGTTAATAGTAATTTTAGAATGATGAACATTTTGATCATTTTGAATTATTTTTATCAAATATAATATTTTATTGTCTTGATATGCTAGGAATTTGATGAATCTGAGGATTTTGAGTTTGCTGTTAGTGCTCAAAAAAGTCAATTGGAGATGTATTTAGATGAACCAAGAAGTAAAAGAACATCTTCAATTAATGTACTTGAGTTTTGGAGATCTCAACAATTTAGATATCCAGAGTTAGCTAAATTAGCTAGGGATGTTCTTGCTGTTCCAGTTTCAACAGTTGCATCTGAATCGGCTTTTAGTCTTGGTGGTAGAATTCTTGACCAATATCGTAGTTCAATGTCTCCACAAGTTGTTGAAGCCTTAATATGCAGCAGAGATTGGCTCTTTGGAGAAAACTGTAAATTTTTCAGAGTTATAATTTTTTTAATCTAAAGTTGTATTTGTATTGTAATTCTTTCCTTTCTTTTTCCGTTTTTCGTGTAGATATATCTCTGGTCAAATTGGAAGATGTAACTCAAGATATTATGGCTTTGGATCTCAACAAAGGTGAAGCGGAATCTAGTTTGATGGAAGGTACAAATTCAAATATTGGGTGATTAGATAATTAGTGAGTTAATGTCTTTTCATTAATCTTTGCATCATAATTTTATTTCATAAAACTTTTTTTGGTCTAGAATTTGATGTTGTATTGTTGTTCTATTTGGATAATTAATTTTGCTACTTTGAATTGCCACAATGGATAGAGGAGTACAGTACATTTTCTTCAAAGGTTTAATGTTGAATTGTTGATCCTCTTCTACTCAAAAATCAAAATATCTAAAATATTTTTTAAGTTTTCCTTTCCTTTAGACTGATCATTCTTGGAGGTTCTTCCAGGTCCAACTTGAAACATATAACAATTCTTTCCTTCTCTCTGTTTGAAGGTTGAAGCTAAGTTCATAAGAAAAGAGGTGGTGACTGGTGAGCTTGTTCTGAGGTGGTAACCAGTAAGCTTGTTATCCAAGAATGAAGTTCAAAATAGATTTTGTTTTTGGCCAATCCATCCACTCATGTTTCTAAAGAACTAAAGTTTTCTTGGTACTTTGCTTGTCTGTGGAGTTGTGAATGTAAATTCTATCTAATTTGTTGCAAATTTGCTTGTCTTTTTTAACTTCCACTGATCTACAGGAGCCCGTGTGAGTTGGTTTTGACAATTTAGGTAACTCCCTCTTGGTTTTAGATGTTTTCATTATTATTGTCTAATTGGTTATATCATCATCACCTTTTGTCTATGTTCATGTAATCATAGATGTATCTGCTTTAAGCAAAATGAAATTCGATTTGGATCTGTTGGAGATATATGTGTTTGTTTGTTTCTACCATGTCAATGTGTTTTCTAATGATCATGACTTTGTTTGTGCTGATAATATGATTGCATTAGGACTTTCTTCTAAATCATCTGCTCTTTACATTAATAGGAACCATTAGACAGTTAATCGGATTAAATGGATAAACTGAGCCAATTGGTGATTAAAGAGCTGCTAAATAGATCGAGCTATTTTATTTATCGTCTACGAACGAAATACATTGCCTATGTTTGCTTGCCTTAAGTCCACGGATCAATATCAGAAGACTTGCTCATTAGTTACTGGTTGACTCTGACGGATAAGAAATTAAGAATCCATGTGAGCCCCTAGCTTGTGATCATGAACTACAACTGTTTGTTGCTCTTTTTAAAGCATAGATACCAATTTAGTAACAACGCAATTATATTATACTAGGAATTGAATTACAGAGGGAGAGAGATCATGAAAAGATCTACACCAGGCACCAGCATCGTCCTTCTTCACTTCTCTTCTAGTCTTTTTCTTTCTCACCACTCTTACAGGTGGACTGGTGGAGTGCTCGGTAGATCTCAAAATAAAAGCTGCTCTTCCTCTTGCGGTATCCTTGACGATGTTGGCTGCCCGTTCCGCCTACAGAGTACAGACTTCATCTGTGAATCAGGAAAAGATGCAGTCTTGCATAAGTTGTCATCTACAAACAAGTACCTGGTCACCGAAATATCATATAATCAATTGCAATTCAAGCTCGTCTATGCCGATTATGTCACAGGTTCTAATAAATGCGTGCTTCCCAGATAAATGTAATTTTAAATTTAATATATAAAAATTCTTTATCGAATTCGGGTCGAACAGGTCAAACGGGTCGACCGGGTCAAACGGGTCAAATGGGTCAAACAGGTCGGGTTCGGGTCGGGTTCGGGTCAAGCACAAATAAACAAATCAGGTTCAGGTTGAATAATTTGACCCGAATTTATAATCAGGTCGGGTTCAGGTTGTTGTTTGCCAACCCGCGAACCTGCCAACCCGAACCCGTCAACCCGAACCCGAACCGAATTGCCACCCCTAATAAAAAGAAATAACTCAGGGGTATAATGGACTTTTTCATTAAGAGTAGTGGGGAACGTGAGCATGTTCCCACATTCCCATTTCCTACATCTCTCACTCGTCCAAGGTAAGTCGCTAAGACTAATTCATTCAGGTAAATCACAAAAACTTAATAAGTCACATAAACTATTTGAGAGTTTGGTCACAAATACATAATAAGTCACATAGACTATTTGAGAGTTTGGTCACAAAGACCATATTAGAACATTCAATCCATACTTAGAGAAAATGGTTCGTGCGACAGCAAACACACTGAGCGATAGTTGCTAAGAAGATTGTTACATCTTGTTGAGACCTTTGTGCCCGCTAGAGGGGGGTGAATAGCGGCTCGTCGCGCTTGTGTCGATTTGCTTCGTCTTGATAATGTGCAGCGGAATACAAAGACACAAACACTCACAACTAGGATTTACTTGGTATTCACCTTAAGATGAGGTGACTAATCCAAGGATCCACATACGACACGCTATCTCCACTATGAATCACTCCTTCTCGGTCGCAACCGGAGGCGGAGAAGCCTCATACAAACTCACACAACAATACAAGAAGAAGGAATACAAATACACGTAAAGACACTCTCTTCTTGCTTACTTGTGCTTGTTGTTGCCTCTTGAACCTTGAGAGAACACTCCCAAGAGCCTTCAAGAACTGGCGGTGAAGATCGGAGAAGCTCGCTGTGAATCGCAGAGAAATCGCAGGAAGAAAAACGTAAAGTTCTACGGAGAAAACGCTCCGCAACAGCTATATCCTGTGCTCCCAATCAATCCAAATCATCCTCAATCGATTGCCACATCAGCATTGCTCCATCCCAGCCGTCCATCGCTCATTTCCTGCGCAACGGTCACTTCCCAATCAATCGACCGATCGATTGGGACTGCCTGAATCGATTGCCCGATCGATTCAGAGCCTTTCTATGCTCTCGCGTCCGCGCGAGAGCTTCTACTGCCCAATCGATCGCCCGATTATTACAATTTGAATGACAAGCCTCGATCTACCGCGTGAGGTCTTTGTTTTTCTAGACTCCACCATAGAAGCTTAGTATATAACAAGCCTCTGAGGTGCCCATAAAATTTGAATGACTCAATAACCTCAAGATAGACTTAGATATGATTTCTGGTTTGTCCAAAGATTATTACAATTTATTGTAATAATATTGGCGCAGTAGCAAACTCGAAGAAACCATAAGTCTATAAGTCAAGTAAACACAATAGAGCGCAAGTACCACCCAATATGAGAAATCGTATAAACGAGGAAAAGTTGTTGCCGCCTAGATTGCATCAGGTGATGACCTATAGATCTTTTCACTAAGGTCCTTAAGGCAAGAGCTTTTGATGGGCATGTTGAAGGGTTGGGAATCAGATGTATGGCAGCAGATATAGTAGCTTAGTCTTTTAGTATAAGTGGGAGATTGTTAGGATGTATACTAAAAGCCTAGCTTTTGGTATAAACATTTATCTAGAAATAAGAATCACATTGGCCAAATGACTACATTTATGATAAATGTAGTTGTTCAATTAATTTATATTGTAGATAATATGGTGTGTGGTGTCACACACAGAGGATCATGTTATCAGTACCTTATAAATTATAAACAGTAGCTCACGACCATGATGGAAAGGAACAAACCATTGGAAGGTCGTAGTGTAATTAGGTGTTAGTTTATCTTAACTATATAATTACACTAGTACACTAAGAGTGTATTGAGTAGGACCATTAGAGGTCGTTTCTTTTATACTGACTTTATAAATGAACAAAGACCTCAGTTATTATGGAAGTGTGTGCTCTTAATCCTAATATAATAACAAGCACATATATTTGATATTTATTTCCTTAATTTATCAATGGGTGAGATTTAGTTCGATGAATCAATAAGCCCGATAAGTTGGGAAATGATATCACTTATAGTGTGTGTTGTTGATTATAGAAGGAAACTGTGTCCTAGTAATCTAGGTTGAGAATGTCCCCAAGAGGAGCTCATAAGGATTGTCATGTTAAACCCTGCAGGTGGACTTAGTCCGACATGACGATGAAGTTGAGTGGTACTACTCTTGGTGCTAGATATTAATTAAGTGAGTTGTCAGTAACTTACTAAATTAGTGGACATTTGTTATCTTAAACACAGGGAGACTAACACACTCATAATAAGAAGGAGCCCAAAATGTAATTTGAGATTGGTGCGGTAGTTCAATAATAGTTCTTTAGTGGAATGAATTATTATTGATAAAATTAAGTTGTGTGTTCGGGGCTTAATTTTATCGAGAGACCAAAACCAATTCATCCACTCGGTCCCTATCGTAGACTCTTAATTATAGAGTACTATACCCACCTATACCCACCTTCTTACCCATCCCATAAGGGGCCGGCCAAGCTAGCTTGGAGACCAAGCTAGGGCCGACCAAAGTTTGGTTCATGGGTGCTTCAAGGTGGCCGGCCCTAGCTTGGGTTCAAGCTTGGTGTGGCCGGCCCAAATTAAAATAAAAAGGCTTTTTATTTTTAAAAATTTTTCTTATGTGGATAACATGTTTTAAAAGAGAGTTTAAAAATTTAAATCTTTCCTTTTATAAGATTCTACAAAAGATTAAGAGAAGAGCTAAATCTCTTTCCTTATTTGTAGATTAAAAGGTTGATTTTAATTTTGGTAAAAACTTTCCTTTTTAACCATGTTCATGATTTAAAAGAAAGTTTAAAAAATTAATAATTCTCTTTTATTAGTTTCTACA
The DNA here is from genome assembly GCF_018446385.1 of Zingiber officinale. Classification (NCBI taxonomy): domain Eukaryota; kingdom Viridiplantae; phylum Streptophyta; class Magnoliopsida; order Zingiberales; family Zingiberaceae; genus Zingiber; species Zingiber officinale. Next base: position 98,017,551 of record NC_055996.1, read on the forward strand.
AAAGATTAAGAAAAGATTTGATATCTTTCCTTATTTGTAGATTAAAAGAGATTTTAATTTTTAGAGATAATTTTCTTTTTATCCACATGTTTACAAGAAAGATTTTAATTTATTAAATTTCCTTTTTAAACCAATCATGAAGGGATTAAATTATTGGAGAAATTTTTATAAATTTCCGGAAACAAATTAGGAAGGTTTTAATTCTTGATTGAATTAAATTTCCTTTGATTGGAGGTTTGTTGTGTGGCCGGCCATGTTGATTAAGAAGAGGAATTTGATTTTAATTAATTAAATTTTCTTTTTCATGGCAAATGAATTAAGGAAGTTTTTATTAAAGTTTCCTTATTTTCCAAAACCAAGGATTATAAAAGAGGAGGTAGAGGAGCCTTAAAGAGATGAACTTCTATTCTTTTTCTGTCCTCTCTTCTTTGGTTTTGATGGCCGGCCCTATTTCTCTCCTCTCCTCTTGTTGGCCGAAACTCATCTCTTGGTGGAGCTTTTGTTTGTGGCTGGATCAAGGAAGGAGAAGAAGGAGAGAAAGCAAGCCTCGTCTCTAGCATCCCTTGGAGCATTGGTGGTGGCCGAAATTCTTCATCCTTGGAGGAGTTTATTGTGGCCGAAATCTAGATGAAAGAAGGAAGGTGGAAAGGTGGTTCTCATCTCGGAAGATCGTTGCTCACACAACGTCCGAGGTTAGAAGAGGAATACGATAGAAGATCAAGAGGTCTTTCTAAAAGTTATAACTAGTATTTTTCCTTTCCACATCATACTAGTTATTTTTGGAAATAATACCAAATACAAGAGGCATATGATTTTAGTGTTTCGAATATGTTTTTCGATGTTGTGTTCTTTTGTTTTATTTTTCTTTGTGATTTGATTGTTCTTTTCGGTTAACCTAAAGTTATTTTAGGAAATTAAATATTAGCTTTCCATAAAAGGTTTTGTCTAGTCGGTGGTGGTTGCTCCCATATCCAAGAAGGTCGTGTGCCTCGCCACGTCAGTACTGGGAACCAATTATGGAAAATAATATTTAATGGAATTAATAACTTAAGGTGATTTGGGTCGAACGTGTTAAGTTCCGCAGGAGACCCAAGTCAAAACCTAAAAGAACGAATAGATTAAGTTTTGGATCAAACGTGTTAAGTTCCACAGGCGATCCAAAATTTAATTTAAAAGAACACATGGTAGCTAGGAAAAGGTTCAGACCTTTGTACAAAATTTTTGTACAGTGGAACCTATAGGTTTTCCGAGTAGCAACCATCAATTGGTATCAGAGCTAGGGTTTTGCCTCTGTGTATTTGGTATTTAGTTTAATTATGCACATGTCATACATAATTTAGGCAGGATAATAGTAGGATGTGCTAACTTTGTGGATGCAGGATCCAACTATTATGGCTTTTAGTTAATTATGTGTGTGATTGGACCCTTGGACATGTCAAGGGCAATTTATATGTGTGTGCATGATTGTATTATAAAATACAGCAGGAGCTGTATTTAGTTTTATTAGGATTTTATTTTTTGATCTAGTTACATGTACATTCCTTTTATGGAATATAGGATCGATGGATGTAAATTTTATTTTATGTTCGATCTAGTTTACATGTACATTCCTCTGAGGAATATAGGATTGAAAAATGTAAAATTCTATTTATGTCGCGGATCGAATCTTGCAAGGCGTGGAACCTTTTGAGGACCAGAGGCGCAGCGGAACAAGGAGCAAGATGGATGCGACAACTAGAGCCGGTGGCGGTGGCCAAAGATGACAACAGCTAAGGTTGGCGACACACGGAGGACAGCAATAGATAAAAGCCATAATAGTTGAAAATTAGTTTTTCTATTTATTGCTTTTTATGCTGTGTTGTGTGTGCTTGTTAGTATTCATGTTAGGTAGACTAGCATAGGCAAAATTCCTCACTTTAAATAACTAAGTGGGAGAGGGATTTAATTTTTAAATAAATTCCACGGTCTCCATTACTGGTTTATAAGTGATGCAACAAGCTTGCGCGTTGGCTCTGAGTGCCTTCCTCCATATCGGATGAGCTTGTTTGCTGATCACTAGCTTAAACTTCCATTTTGGATGACTATAGGAAGTTAATTAAGAACGTGTGATCTTCCCCATCGGAAGGGGCACAATCTTATTAATGGACTTAGTGTCAAGTAATGGTATACACTTAGGCACATTTAATAGTATCCTCCCCATCGGAGTCACTGCTATTATTTGTGTGACCGAAGTAAACCAACTATTAATTTGTCAAATAAATAGGTTGACAAGATAATAAAATTAAAACCCCCTCTTACAAATGTTTGATTTTGTATACGTCCACACTATCGTGGCATACAAAATTCACGGTGTTTGAGGTAATTTTATTTGTCATAAAGATTTATTGACAAGATAATTAATGGGTAAACCCCTCCTCTTACAAATGTTTAATTTTGTATACGTCCACACTATCGTGGCATGCAAAATTCACGGTGTTTGAGGTGTTGGTGAATTTAAATAATATTGTTTGAGGAATCAATGTTATTTTAAATTCAAAAGGTTTTGACCAAATATTTGATCAAAGACAGATCAACTATTAATTTTATTCGTCATAAAGTAAAGTTGACGAGATAATAAAATTAATGGATAAAATTTCCTTTTTGATTTTGTATACGACCACACTATCGTGGCATACAAAATTCATAGGGATTTTTAAGAATTGATTTTGACCAAATATTTTTGTGATTCTTAGGATTTAAAATGTTTGTCAATCCCCTAGTTGTTATACTATAGAAAAGACTTAGTAGTCCCAATTGTAATGATTGGAAATAGGACTTGGACATTAAGGTAGACTGTCTTCTTAGAACTAAGAATAATTTAGGTGTATTTAATTCATTAGTTGAAACATGTCTAGTGGTGTTATCTACCAGAACATGGAGTGTAGATACAGATGCCATTAATCATGTCTGCAATTCATTGCAGGGTTCCAGGAAACCCGACAACTAAATGAAAATAAAAAATACCGTCCACATGGGCACTACTGCAAAAGTAGCAGCTGTTGCATTGGGAGAGGTTTATTCTCTAATAGGAATAAAATTTGGATTATTAGAAATTGTCTTTACATACTAAGTTTAGAAAGAACCTGATTTCAGTTTCTAAACTATTATAGAATAGATATTGTGTCTATTTTGATAACAAAGTTGTTATCAAGAAAAATAGGGAAGTTATCTATTCTGGTATGTTGGTTGACAATTTATAATCCAATAACTCCCACGATGCAACAAATGAAAATTAGTAACACATCTTCTAACTTAAGAGAAAGCAACCTTCGAAAATGAACCAATTATATTTTTGACATCTAAGGCTAGGTTATATTAACTTAAGTAGGATTCATTGGTAGCTGATGAACTTTTGGGTTCATTAGTAGTGGAAATCTTTCCAACCTGTGAGTCTTACTTGGAAGGAAAATAACCAAGGAGCTTTTAAGTCTAAGGGGTATGGAGCCAAAGATATATAGGAATTGGTTCATTCTGATTTGTGTGATCCTATGACTATCCAGACAAAAGGTATTTTCAAATATCTCGTCTATTTTATAGACAACTATTTGAGATACGGATACATTTACTTGATGTGCCGCAAGTCTAAGTGCTTTGATTAGTTCAAAGAGTACGAGGCTGATGTGGAGAAACGTCAAAGTAAACGTTTCAAGACACTACGGTGAGATCGTAGTGGCAAGTACCTTTTTGGGAGAATTTAGGAGTCACTTATCAAAAGTAGGGATTCAATCCCAACTAACAACACCTGGTATACCCCAACAGAATGGTGTAGAAAAAGGAAGGTATAAGACTCTTATGGAAATAAGTAGATTAATGATGAGTTATTTAGAAAATTACCAAATTCATTTTAAGGATATACTCTGGAAACGGAAGTGAACATAGTACCTTCCAAAGTCAGAACTCTCTACTCATATAGAATTGCTGAATAGGTGTAAGCCTATTTTGAAGCATATTCGGATTCGGGTAATCCAGCACATATGCTGAAGAGAGACAATGATAAGTTGGACAGGAATTCACTTGTTTGTGAGTTATCCTAGAGAAATGAAAGTAGGTTTATAGTCTTAAAAATCAGAAGGTCATTGATAGTATCAATGACCGATTTTTAGAAAATGACTATGTAAGAAACCAAGTGCCCATAAGTAAATTGTTCTTACAGAAATAATAAAAGACATGTCTAATCTAGTACCAACTGTACAAGATGAGATACCACAAGGAAACTGCAACACGTATCACAAATGATACACAATTGCAGAAAGTGCCTCATCGTAGTGGGAGGGTTGTTAGGCAACCTAGAAAGATTCATGTTTTGGGAGAATTTATGGACTCGATCCCAGGAGGACATGAACCTGATCTCCGGACATATGACGAAGTACTCCAAGATAAAGATGTAGCATCTTGGCAAAGAGTAATGAATAATAGAATTAGAATATATGTATTCTAATAAAGTCTAGAAGCTTGTAGAACCACCAAATGGTGTAAAGCCTTTGGGTTTAAAAAGGTCTATAATAGAAAAAGAGGGATAGACAGGAAGGTAGAAACTTTCAAAGCAAGGCTTGATGAAAAAGGAAATTTTTTCACTGGTAGTCATGCTTAAGTCTATCCGGATTCTTTTATCTATTTGGCAAGTGGATGTCAAGACAGCATTCTTTAATGAAAGTCTTGAAGAAAGCATCCATATAAAACAACCAGAAGGATTCATTGCAAAGGGCTAAGAGCATCTTGTGTGCAAGCTCAATCAGTCTATGGACTGAGGCAAAGCTTCAAGGTCTTGGAACATCCGGTTTATCAAAGTAATCCAAACCTATGGATTTATTTAGTAACCGGATAAGTCTTGTGTATATAAAAGGTGTGATGGAAACGTGGTGGTATTTCTTGTACTATACGTAGATAACATTTTTGGTAGTTGGAAACAATATCAAAATGTTGTCAGAAGTAAGGGTATGGTTATCCAAACAATTCGATATAAAGGACTTGGGAGAATGTATATATTCTTGAGATCAAAGTAATAAGGGATCGCAAGAAAAGAATATTTTACTTATCTCAAGCTTTATACATCGAAAAAATCCTTGCTCGTTTTAAGCATGCAAAACTCCAAGAAAGGTTTCTTACCTTTTTAGCATGGAGTAACTTTATCTAAAGATATGTCTCCGTAGACATCAAAGGAGATAAAGGAAATAAAGGCAGTTCTTTATGCTTCGGCTGTCGGAAGCCTAATGTATGCTATGCACGAGATCGGAAATCTATTTTGCCAAGGGCATAGTTAGCAGATATCAAAGTAACCCTGGACAAGGACATTAGACTGCAGTAAAGTATATATTAATACCTTAGAGGCACTAGAGATTATATGCTAGCTTACAAGGCAGTTAATTTGGTCCCTGTGGGTTGCACGGATTTTGACTTCCAATAGGGACAATAATAAGTCAACCTCGGGGTTTTGTGTTTACTTTAGGAGGTAAAGTCATAACTATGGAAGAGTGATAAGCATAGGTGTTTTTCTAGACTCCACCATAGAAGCTTAGTATATAACAAGCCTCTGAGGTGCCCATAAAATTTGAATGACTCAATAACCTCAAGATAGACTTAGATATGATTTCTGGTTTGTCCAAAGATTATTACAATTTATTGTAATAATATTGGCGCAGTAGCAAACTCGAAGAAACCATAAGTCTATAAGTCAAGTAAACACAATAGAGCGCAAGTACCACCCAATATGAGAAATCGTATAAACGAGGAAAAGTTGTTGCCGCCTAGATTGCATCAGGTGATGACCTATAGATCTTTTCACTAAGGTCCTTAAGGCAAGAGCTTTTGATGGGCATGTTGAAGGGCTGGGAATCAGATGTATGGCAGCAGATATAGTAGCTTAGTCTTTTAGTATAAGTGGGAGATTGTTAGGATGTATACTAAAAGCCTAGCTTTTGGTATAAACATTTATCTAGAAATAAGAATCACATTGGCCAAATGACTACATTTATGATAAATGTAGTTGTTCAATTAATTTATATTGTAGATAATATGGTGTGTGGTGTCACACACAGAGGATCATGTTATCAGTACCTTATAAATTATAAACAGTAGCTCACGACCATGATGGAAAGGAACAAACCATTGGAAGGTCGTAGTGTAATTAGGTGTTAGTTTATCTTAACTATATAATTACACTAGTACACTAAGAGTGTATTGAGTAGGACCATTAGAGGTCGTTTCTTTTATACTGACTTTATAAATGAACAAAGACCTCAGTTATTATGGAAGTGTGTGCTCTTAATCCTAATATAATAACAAGCACATATATTTGATATTTATTTCCTTAATTTATCAATGGGTGAGATTTAGTTCGATGAATCAATAAGCCCGATAAGTTGGGAAATGATATCACTTATAGTGTGTGTTGTTGATTATAGAAGGAAACTGTGTCCTAGTAATCTAGGTTGAGAATGTCCCCAAGAGGAGCTCATAAGGATTGTCATGTTAAACCCTGCAGGTGGACTTAGTCCGACATGACGATGAAGTTGAGTGGTACTACTCTTGGTGCTAGATATTAATTAAGTGAGTTGTCAGTAACTTACTAAATTAGTGGACATTTGTTATCTTAAACACAGGGAGACTAACACACTCATAATAAGAAGGAGCCCAAAATGTAATTTGAGATTGGTGCGGTAGTTCAATAATAGTTCTTTAGTGGAATGAATTATTATTGATAAAATTAAGTTGTGTGTTCGGGGCGAACACGGGATGCTTAATTTTATCGGGAGACCAAAACCAATTCCTCCTCTCGGTCCCTATCGTAGACTCTTAATTATAGAGTACTATACCCACCTATACCCACCTTCTTACCCATCCCATAAGGGGCCGGCCAAGCTAGCTTGGAGACCAAGCTAGGGCCGACCAAAGTTTGGTTCATGGGTGCTTCAAGGTGGCCGGCCCTAGCTTGGGTTCAAGCTTGGTGTGGCCGGCCCAAATTAAAATAAAAAGGCTTTTTATTTTTAAAAATTTTTCTTATGTGGATAACATGTTTTAAAAGAGAGTTTAAAAATTTAAATCTTTCCTTTTATAAGATTCTACAAAAGATTAAGAGAAGAGCTAAATCTCTTTCCTTATTTGTAGATTAAAAGGTTGATTTTAATTTTGGTAAAAACTTTCCTTTTAACCATGTTCATGATTTAAAAGAAAGTTTAAAAAATTAATAATTCTCTTTTATTAGTTTCTACAAAAGATTAAGAAAAGATTTGATATCTTTCCTTATTTGTAGATTAAAAGAGATTTTAATTTTTAGAGATAATTTTCTTTTTATCCACATGTTTAAAAGAAAGATTTTAATTTATTAAATTTCCTTTTTATAAACCAATCATGAAGGGATTAAATTATTGGAGAAATTTTTATAAATTTCCGGAAACAAATTAGGAAGGTTTTAATTCTTGATTGAATTAAATTTCCTTTGATTGGAGGTTTGTTGTGTGGCCGGCCATGTTGATTAAGAAGAGGAATTTGATTTTAATTAATTAAATTTTCTTTTTCATGGCAAAGGAATTAAGGAAGTTTTTATTAAAGTTTCCTTATTTGCCAAAACCAAGGATTATAAAAGAGGAGGTAGAGGAGCCTTAAAGAGATGAACTTCTATTCTTTTTCTGTCCTCTTCTCTTTGGTTTTGATGGCCGACCCTATTTCTCTCCTCTCCTCTTGTTGGCCGAAACTCATCTCTTGGTGGAGCTTTTGTTTGTGGCCGGATCAAGGAAGGAGAAGAAGGAGAGAAAGCAAGCCTCGTCTCTAGCATCCCTTGGAGCATTGGTGGTGGCCGAAATTCTTCATCCTTGGAGGAGTTTATTGTGGCCGAAATCTAGAAGAAAGAAGGAAGGTGGAAAGGTGGTTCTCATCTCGGAAGATCGTTGCCCACACAACGTCTGAGGTTAGAAGAGGAATACGGTAGAAGATCAAGAGGTCTTTCTAAAAGGTATAACTAGTATTTTTCCTTTCCGCATCGTACTAGTTATTTTTGGAAATAATACCAAATACAAGAGGCATATGATTTTAGTGTTTCGAATATGTTTTTCGATGTTGTGTTCTTTTGTTTTATTTTTCCTTGTGATTTGATTGTTCTTTTCGGTTAACCTAAAGTTATTTTAGGAAATTAAATATTAGCTTTCCATAAAAGGTTTTGTCTAGTCGGTGGTGGTTGCTCCC